>NW_022900914.1:34953954-35080925 GCF_012274545.1 Fukomys damarensis | reverse complement strand
TTTTTTTTTTTTTTTTTTTTTTGGTACTGGGGATCGAACTCGGGTCCTTGTGCTTGTGAGTCAGACGGTGGAACTACTGAGCCAAATCCCTGGCCCTCATATCAGTTCTACTGCTAAATACTTCTTGTTTCCTATCCACTGAAAATGTTTCCTTCTTCCTCTGTATTCTGATAGTATTTAGTTGGTAACCTTCACCATCATGTGTCATTTTCTTCCTTATTTATTTCCTCAGCAAGATAAGTATCTGTAACCCCAGCAACTGTTTCATTCTTTCCAGAGTGCCTACAAAATTTAGTGCAACTCTTTGAATAAGATAGTTTAATGCATATCCGTTAAGGAAATATAACAAAGCTGTGCTTGATTAATCATCAAAATAAATGCACAAGACAACAGTATGAGAGGTAATAACTTCAAAATTTCTAGTGGAGCTTCCTTGAGAAAAAGAGAAAAGTGACAGGGTCACTTTGGTGAATAAAATTGCAGAGAGACTGGAATGCTCAGAGACGGGGTAGGGCCGGCGAATGACTGGTTATTAGGCAGCAGCAAGTGCTTGGAGGAAGGTACAGCTCAGCAGAGGGTTTAGACCACGTGTGGACGAGTTGTAAATACAATGGCTAGTCTTTCTGTGATCTCCAGAGAGCAGACTCAAACAAGAACGTGCAACCCAAAAGCACACTGCATAGTAGATAGTATGTGTTTACTAAACATTTGATTCAACTGGAAAATAAAAAGCAAGGGAATGATTTTGGGGGTGTTAACTTGTATTCTCAACTTTAAAAAGAACTGGAAGGCCTCGATTGCTTGTGTAAGAATATAACAATGTTTAAGGGATTCAGTTAGGTTACTTAAGTGGAAATGCATTAAATATCAAGACTCTCATTTATAAGATAATTTAGAAGCCACTGGCCGAGTCATCAACTTATAAGCTGAATAGGTCTTTATATTTTGTGTCCTTTTTCTAAAATCTAAATATGCTAAAATCTAGTAAAGTAACAGAATCTCTTGAATCATTAAATTAAAATATTAAATTTAAATTTGCTTAATCTTTATAACTAAAACTAATTTTTGCATGTGGGTTGGGCTAAGGAGAGGCTCAATATTTTTACATTTTTACTTTTAGAAAAAAAAAGGAGTTGGTAAATTCCAGTCTTTTAATTGCTGCCTAGTGTGACATTAGAAGTTGGACACTAAATGAGAAAGATGTATGTAAGTGGAACCGACTAATGTGTGACATAATACTAAGGCCTGAAGATAAAGTTTTCAGAAATTCATAGCATCATTAGGTGTTTTTGAAAGCTCGCAGGTCATCAGGATTTTATATACAGTGGAGAAATTCAACAAAACAAAATATTTTTTGTATAAAATAATTTGCTCTAGCTATTCTGGATAGCCATAGAATATGACTTCAAGGAGTTGGGCATCGCATAGGAAAGGATTGGGAACAACTAATTTGATTTATCCAACTTCTTTTCTCAATAACTGGGAGGCAAAATTGAATTAAAAGCTATATCAATTTCAATATTTCACTGGTGCCTAAAAGTGAGGAAAAATGGCAGATGCATCTATTTTTATGAAATTCTGCTTTATTTTTTCATAAAATAAGAAAAATCTGTAGCTAAAAGATGCCAGAGCATAAAGAGTGAAAGACCAAAGAGAAAAAAAAAACAAAAAAAAGAGGAAGAGGTGACTAAGGCACAAGGTTGAGTCTGGAGAGTGACGGGACTTACTGTGAGTCAAGGGCAAGAGCAAAGAGGGTGGATGATCTCACCAGCGAAAAATTAGCCAGACCCACTGGGGAAGAAATTAATCTGTGTTAAAAGAAGGAAATGAAAGTAGGGAGTGAAAAGAGAAAAGAATATACTTAGGGTTTAAATGGTACTTTTCATTTTCAGAAAGCTTTATAAATATTAACTAACCCTCATTCCAGTCCTGGGCATAAGCATTTTTATCATAGTTATTATTATTAATAAGTGAATGTAAAAAGGGTCAGGAAGGGTTAGACATACATCGCTTTAAATCTTGTTCGTGTATTTTATTTTTCTGATATGAAGGCAGTGGCTGGAAGGAAAGTTTAGTTTCAAAGTTTTACAAATCCATTGTTGCTAGGTAAAAACTGCATTTATTTCACTTTCCTTCACTTTAGTGACTTTAGGCCATGGGAGCAGAATATGTGCAGCAAACATTAAACCAACTATCGATATTTCTTCTGGAACTCATCTTTGATGGCAGAAAAAAACCAGTTTTTAATTCAGTGTCAGTATTTTCGACTGACAGAATCACCGCGGTTAACACTAGTATTTCTAAGAACAGTGCATAACTCCTGAGTACTCGTTTATGAGAACAAAGCGGTAGAAGCCCTTATGGCAACCCGGTGGTTATGGTAACTGAACAACACTTACCACTTGTTCTGGAACCTTTCTGTTTTCCTTGGTCTGAAACAGGACGGAAACTCTCTGTCCATTGGAAAATTTAGTGTTCTATTTTACTAATCCACTTGCTATTCTGGGGAGAAAATATTAGAAAATAGGCTGAATAAAGCTTTGACTATACATAGTACATGTCAGTTTTTATTGTACTTAGCATGAGCAGGCATTCACAAGCCTGCGGTGATGTCAGCTTTGCTTTCTTCCTGAGCCTACATTCACAGCTGATTACGCTAAAGAGCCTGTGCCGGTGCCTGCTTCTCCAGAGTGAGCAAGGAGCCTGCTGAGCAAAAGGGCCAGTGACCTCCCGCAAGATGGTCCTTGTCTTCAAAGTGAAGTTTGACACCAATTCAGTCCTAAGATATATGCTGGAGTTGAGGGAAGACTGTTTCATTCTCAGTTTGCCTTTGTGGGGGGTTGGGTAGGGTGCATTTTATTCTGCTTTTTATTCATTTCAGTTTGCTTTGATGCATAGTAAATGCCACTCAGTTCCTAAAAGAGGATTTCCTTATATTCACGTAGTATTCTTTTTTAAAAGTTGTAATTTTAAATTCACATATATAGAAATTACTGCATAATGTGTGATTCTTAAGTGGTCATCTTTCTTATAGGAAGCCAACCAGATATTTCATAAGGGAGGGTAGGGAAGCAGTGGGGCTGACCGAAGTGTCATGGATGAAAATGCCACTGTGAATCCATTAATCAGTCCGGTTTGGCAATAAAAGAAAAAATGAATGATTAACACAGTAGCCATTTAATTTAGGCAAAATAGGTCTATTGTCATGTCTTTAGATCCTGGGATAATTTGAAATAATTTACATAATCTTAATTTGCAAAAACCCTCCCACTTTCACAAATCATTTATCATATCTTATATCAAAATAATAAATATTCAAAGTTAGAATAATAAAACTACATTTTATGTGCTCTTTCCAAGTTAGTGAAATATTCATTTCAAAGGTTACATCTCTCTACTTCTTTATTCAGGTTAGTTAAGTCGGTTTCAGGATTATTACCCGGGAAGTTTTACAGACTTTTTCAGAGTCATCACTGGGCGTTAGTATTTATATGCAATATTGTTTGAATTTGTAAAATTGTTTTCAAATGTTTATGAGAAAGCAAGCTACCTCCCTTTTTACCTAGTGTTTGGGAATATATGTTCATGTTCTTTAGCACACATGTGTACTGAAGGATGAAAAAGTACCTCTGGTTAAAGAATTCTCTAGTTTGCAAATAACTTGTCATGATCTTTTATATTACTAAAATGATAGAGTCACTTTGATTTCAAAAAAGTCATATTTTATGTGACAATAGTCTCTAAAACAATGTAGTATGAACAAATAAAAATTGGTTTTGGATATCTCATTTTATAATTATCTCCTATTTCATTTTATTTTATTCATTTTTTTTCGGTACCAGGGATCAAACTTAGAACCTCGTGCTTGTGAGGCAGGCACGATGTCACTGTGCTAAATCCCCAGCTGAACCCTCCTGTTTTTTTTTTAAAAATGAGCTATGTAAGAAGAAAACTTTGGTGTGTTTGTGCCCATGATGAGTGTGATCATTGCAAAGTGTAAATTCAAATGTACGGAATGATTAGAAAGCCATTAGGAATGCCAGACTATACTTTGTTCTATGACAAAGACTGAGAGAAAAGAGAGCTCAAACTAGATTGATATAGAATCAGACAGGATCATAGAGGAACTGTAGCCAAAAGTGTATTGCCCAACACTTTAATTAATTGTGGAACTAGTGCTTTTTCTAATTGTCCTACACATAGAACCAATACGCAGAACTATCTATGGCCAGCATCACAGGCAGGATGCATGATCTACACAGATTTCTCCATGGAAGAGTAGATATTTTGGGCCCGCAAGTAAGCGATCTGTGTTCTAACAAACTGGTTGAATTTTGTTCGGGGAACTGCGTCAGAGCAGTCTCTAGAGTTCCTCACAGTGTCACACTTTTCACAAAACATTTTGACCTTTTAAAAAATGAGAGGTGAATCAAAATATCTTATTTTTAATTTTGATTTAAAATCACAAACTTGAAAATCTCTGCAAAGAAGCAGGGTAGGATGTGGATGTGGGTAGCTGTAATAATATTCTTAACTGAAGATTTTATTTTTTAAATCTATGCTAAAACATTTTATGAAAAAAAGACCAATTTTAGGATTTATATTCAAATAAGAACTTAAAATATATTTTATCAAAAGAATAAAAGGGCAGGTATATTATTATTGATATTTCTCAAAAATATGGATGAAATACTACTTGTATTGAATATCAGCTGATTTCTACTTAAAAATATAGTAAATCTGGCTAAGAAGTCTTTAGTATAAGCATTCATGACCCATAGCTGGTAATCCTCTGTTATCATTTTTCAAAATTCATGCTTTGAACATTAAGGACAGAATAACAGATATGAAGTAAATTTACTATTGTTTTTTAGTTTTGAGAAGCTACCCCAGAAAAGGAGAAATGATCACCACAACATTTCTGGAATTAGGTCTTCTAAACTGGTATAGTAGTAGATGGAAATATTTTTCTCTCCTGAAAGCATATGTAAGGTGTTATTTCCCCTGGCAAAGATATGGAAACTTGAAATGCACTATTTTTTCCCCAGCAAGAAACTAGGCCTCACACACATCTATCATTATTCAGCTTCAAACTAAAAACTCTTATGCTGAATACCAATTCCGTAAACTATGTAGTTCTCAATTATGGAATCTGAAACTGCTGGTTCCATGATGATAAAGGAACATGCTGTTCAAAAGACCACAATTTGGCTGCAAGTAATCAATAAACTATTTGGAAAGAAACCTAGATGAGCAGTTTGATTTAGAAATGCTGAGTGCATTACAGTGAAACTTGCTACATCAGTCGTGTTAAGTCAGATTGTTCTTTAGGCCTATTTGTTCATTTTTAGAGACACCAGAACATTTTCTTATTCAGTGACATTAATAGAAGATGCTTTTTCTGGAATTTTTAAGAAAGGACAATCATTTGACTTTTTCTTTTTCTTGCCTGTGGCTACCTTACCTTGTATGGCCTGAAATGGAGGGTGGGGGAGAGGGAGATTAGAGAGGGAGAGAGAGGGAGAAGTAGGGAGAGGGAGAGAGGGAGAGACGGAGAGCAGGAGGGGGTAATGCAGGATTTGAACTTTTCTTGAGCTACAAACATGCAAATGGTTTGGATAAAAGTAATGTTTGTTGACTGGAGTTGTGCAAAATTGTTATAGCGTTTCTCCTGCTGTTTTAATAAAAAAGAAAATGTCATTGTTCTGTCCAGGGTTGTTGTTAAAATGTGTATCCTTACAACAACTTTGGCTTTGTTTTATATATGAAAATAAAAAGCTCAGAAAATTTCTCCAGCTAATATAAGTAAAAACAAACAACAAAAATAAGAGCCAGGATTTGAACCAATTTATTATTTTAAGGCCCACTACTTGCTACCCAAACATACAGCACAGTGCTGAGAAGGAGCTGTCAGTTGCTGCTATATAACCTCATTTCCTGAAGCTGGCCAAGTCTTCTGAAGAAAAGCTTTTATAATGATTTGCTTTACTGTAAATTTCACCAGAATTTTGCCAAAATCAAAATGTCAGCACGCCTTTAATGACATATGGGTTAAAACAGATTCATCTCTGAACGTTGTGTGATTTCTTTGTGACGCTTGGTGGATCGGGAAAGAATGCGTATTGTGTTGAGTGATGTAGATTAGAGGACAAAAATAGGGTGGGGAAAGGGTGAGGCCCAGGGACAGTAGAAGACAGAGAGGAAAAGATGTCCTCCCTGGGTGACCTGATGGAGAATCATCCGGACTCCTAAGAAATCTGAGTGGAAGGAAGAGAAAGTGTTTTATCTGGGATTTTCCCGGAGTTAAATTAGGGACATTTGAGTATCTTAGTGAATAATGGGGTCAAGGAAAAAGCGAGCGGCAACCACATGAAATCGTTCCTTGTTAATTTATTGTATTTGTGGATTGTTTTGCAATTCTCTCAGGAGCGCGTTAGTAGGCATCATCGTTTGTTTGCCCAGCGTGAGCCTCAGCAACTGTGTACACGTACACCTCTTCTCCGTTGCCTGTTTCTTTTGGTCGGTTCCTGAACGCTTTGGAACGCCTGTGCGCTCTCCTATCCTGTCCTCTTTCCATGTGCAGCTCGCTGAGATCTGGTGGCTGTAATTTAATATTCCTAAGTGAAGCTTGCTTTGGGTTTATGGTCTGAGGGAAGTATTAGTTCTTCACAATTTCTGACCCAGATGTTTTCTACCCTCTTTGGAATATGAGGTATGAGAGGAGGGGGTCCAGCCTCGGGAAGCCTGCTGTGCGGTATGTACCAGTTTCCTCTGGGCACAGCTCCATTTACTCCTTGTGAGTGTGCTGATAATTCCAAGGGAACAGGAGTAGGTTTTTGGTGGTATTTGGTTGTGGAAACAGAGGGGCTCTGGGGCCTGGAGTTCATTTCTTTCCACAGCAGGGCCAAAAGTTACAACCAGCCTGAAGAAATAGGCTCTCTCGTGGAGCTGGAGTGCCCTCTGCTGCCCCAAAGAAGAAGTGCAGGTGCAGAGCGGCTCCTGCCGGAGCTGTCCCGCAGGTAAAGGGAAAACGTGCAAAATGCTTCTTTCCAAAAAAACAGAGGCCTTTAGTTCATCACTCAGCACCTGGCTTCACTCAGATGCAAAGATCATCGAGACTGAGTATGCGATGACGCTAGAACCCATATGACGGGTGGCTTTTTCCTTGGGCATAAGGTGTGGTGTAAATAATAATTCCAGAACGATAGGTACTTGGGTAATTTTTTATGAGTTTTAGTGTGAAAATAGTCCATTTTTTTTTGCACGAGTTTTCCTAGACATTGTCTTTGAAGGTTTTTTTTTCCTTTAAAGTACTTAAGAAAAATATTTACTGTAGCAAATGTAATATTCTTTTTTTTTTCTCCCATCATTTTGTACTTTCCGTCCCAATACATTTGCCACAGTTTTCATTTTCTTTTCTTTTCTGTTTTGGTCTTCTGACCCAAGGTCTCTCCATGTTGTTCAGGCTGGCCTTAAACTCTCAGGAAATCTCCTGCATTAGCCGCCTGAAAGTGAATAGTTACTACTTGATAATTACTCTTCCTGGCATGTGGTAAGGTAGATATTATTATAACTGTCATATTCAGATGAGGAACTAGAAATCATAAAAAGTTAGTTTTCATTAGAGAGCTAGTGTCTTAGTTATTTTCTCTTTGCTGAGACACAATACACAAAACGTGAAATTTAAAGGAGGAAAGATTTATTTTGGCTCAGAGTTTGTAGAAGTTCCAGACCAGAGTGGCTCGCTTCAAGACAAGGTGACATAGAAGAGGGATGTGGCAGAAGAGAATTGCAGGACGCAGACAGGAAGCAGAGGGGAATGAAGGGGGAGAGAGGGAGGCAGACCCTTCCAGGCCCCAGCCCCAAGTGACCCACCTCTTCCTAGCAGGCTGCTCCGCCCACCCTCACGCTAAGCTATGGACTCACCAGTGGGTTAGGTCACGGATGAGCATCACGTCCCATGATCCAGTCGCCTCCAAAAGCCTCACCTATGAGTGCGTGAGGCTCAGGGGTGAACTGCACCTAACCCCCAACAGCCTGTGAGAGCTGGGTTTCCATCTGACTCTGAGACCCTGATGTGTGGATAACTGCGCGTGTGTCTGGAAGTAAGATACAATTCCTGAAAAATCAAGTTAGTGCTTTTATTCTTTGTGGTGAAATATATATAGAATAAAATGTATAATCTAACAGTTTTTAAATGTACAATTTACCGGCACTAAACTGCGTATTGTTGTGCATCTGTCACCACTATCCATCTTCACAACGTTTTTATCTTTCCAAACTGAAATCCTACACACATTACACAATAATACTTATTTCCCCTTCTACCAACCCCTGGCAACTACCAATTTCTATGTATTTGACTACTGTAGAAAACAAAAAATTAGTGGAATCATATTTGTCCTTTCATAAGGATTATTTCACTTAGCATAATGTCTTCCCTGCTTATCCATTTTGTAGTGTATTATCAGGTTTTCATTCCTCTTATGAAGATTTATATATTTTAATTGTAAGCAAATACCACAGTTTGTTTATGCCTCAACTTACTGATGTCTCTATGTTCTGGCTATACTGAATAGTGCTACTGTGAACACCAGTGTACAAATACTTGTTTGAGTCCCCATTTTTGATGTGAAATAGCTGGACCATATAGTAATTGTGTGCTAAATTTTAAGAGATAGAACCACCACACTATTTTCTGTTTTTTATTTCTACCAGCTCTAACTTTTTTCACATCCTGGCCAACCTTTTTTATTTCCTGTTTTATTGATAATGTGTAGTCATCTTAACGAGTATAAAATGGTACCTCATTGTGGATTTGCATTTCTCTAGTTATCAGTGAGGATGAGTATCATTTTATGTGCTTATCAGCCATTTGTGTATCCTTGGAGAAGTGTCTATTCAAGTCTTTTTTTTTTGAGTTGCCCTTCATTTGTATGAGTTTGTTACATTTTCTGGACAGTGATCTCTTATAAGATATATTATTTGCAAATATTTAAATTCCATTAGTTGCTTTATTTCTCTGTTCATAGTGGCCTTTGATACATAAATATTTTTAACAATAGGGCTAGGGATTTAGTTCAGAAGTTCTGCCACCTGCTTTGCAGGCATAAGGTCCCGAGTTTGATCCCAGGTACCAAAAAACAAAACAAAACAAAACAAAACAAAAACACAGAAAAACATCCAAAATTTTTTAACAGGAAATTGTTACAAAGTCCAATATCAAGAATTTTCTCTCCAATACTCTTTCATGAGTTTTATAGTTTTAGCTCTTATACTATGAACATTAATCCATGAGGTAATTTTTGTAAAAATGTTGAATCTGTTCTATTTTTTTTTACATGAAAAAAGTCACATTATTTATACACTTAAAAAGTTGTAAATAGAAACTTATAAAACAGTTCTGTAAACTGAAAGAACTTTTGGGGAAAGAGATGGTGAAACTTTGGAACATTGAGGAAATTAGAGAAATAGAACAAAAACAGTAAAATGTTTATTTAGCATTCAGAGTAACGTGAATTTGTTTTGTATTTATAAAATTTATACTTGGAAATGTTAATTACTTTATTCTTTTGCATATGGTTGTCCTGATTTTCCAATATTATTTGTTGAAAAGACTACTTCTTACTATATTGAATTTTCTTGGCGCCCTTATTATGAGTGTTTTGATTATATATACAACAAGGATTTATTTCTGGATTTATTTTATTTAATTGATCTATATGTGTGTCACTATGCCAGTATCATATAATTTTGGTTACTGTATTTTTGTAGTAAGTTTTGAAATCAAGGGGTGTGATCTCCAACTTTGTTTCAAAGATTATTTTGGATATTTGGGGTCCACTAAGATTCCATATGAATTTTAGGATAGATTTTTCTATTTCTGCAAAAAAAAAAAAATCTTTGAAATTTTTATTAGAGATTACATATTTAGATTACTTGAGGCAGTATTCACATTTTAATCATCTTAACGTCTGATTCATGAACATGGGATGTTATTCCACTGATAAGTTCCTTTTTTAATTTCATTCAGCAACATTTTGTAGTTTTCACTGTACACATATTTGATATCCTTAGTTATCTTTTTCCTGCATGCTTTATTCTTATTTTGGATGATACTATAAATAGAATTGTTTGTTAATTTTCTGTCTAGATTGTTCTTTGTTAGTGTACAGAAAAATGACTGATTTTTAATTTGGATTTATATCTTGTGACTAATTCATAGTTTTAAGTTGGTTCTGATCTCTTAACTCCATGCCCCATAATCTTCCCACTTTTACCTAGTGGTCAACATGTGTATAATAAATACTGAGGCCCTCACATGCAAGTTTTCTTCTTATATAAGTTTTTTGCTTTTTTATGTTATCATCCCAAACTTTCAGGAAGTTAATTATGAAAATAAAAAAATCTAGTTTTCTTTAATATATATGTTATACATATAGATGATGGCCAGAACAATGTAAAATTTTATTCTCTAAGTACATGATTTGTTTTGATGCAATACTGACACAACTGTGATTCTTAAGAGTTGCTTCAGTCTGTGCAAAAAAGACTAAATTATGCACTTATTTGTTGCATTCAATAGGTATAACAGCTGAACTCTAACAACAACTTAATGGATTTGGGTAATATAGTTCATTTTGTTTGGTAATAAATATAGTTCTAGTTTACAAGTAAGTTACTAAATCATACAGAAAGGAAACCAAAAACCAATTTTAATTTATGATTAAAGCAAAAATTGTCAAACACACTTATTGAATTCTAACTTTTTAAATGAGTATCACATAAACTTTAATCTAGAAATATATGTGATCTATGACTATGATTCATCACATCATGCAATCATAAGAAGATGATCAAAACCTTCTAGTAGACGGCATTTATAATTGCAACACATATTTGCAAATCAAAGAGCAATATTATCACACTGGACAAGGAACTTCTTCTATAGTATAGAATATAGAAAATAAGTATATAAAACCAACTGCAAATATCCCATTAAGTAGGAAAACAAAAAGTATGTCTCCCATCACTGCTGTTATGCATAGCAGTCTGGATAATCTAATCAATGCAAAATACTGAAAGTAATAGTATCACAACAAAGTATACCTAAATAAAATTGGCCACAGGATCTGCAATAATAATTTTTTTTTTGTACCAGTTATCGAACTCAGGTCCTTGCGCTTACAAGGCAGGCCACCGAACTGCTGAGCTAAATCCCCAGCCCTCTGCAATAATAATTTAATTGACTTGGGAACCAAAAGGTAATCAATTGAAAAATTATTAGAAAATAACAATGTGTTAAGGAAAATGGCCAATCACCGATTTAATATAAAGAATTCAAATATATTTTATATAGGGTATGTATAACAATTTTCTAATTATTTATGTATTTCTGTGTATAAGCATTTCAATCTCAATGCTAATTTCTATTTTTATCATCTTCTTTCTGCTTTCTTTATAAACATAAGTTGCTATTTGTGTGTTCTATTCTGTTTCATTGAACAGCTATATATATTTTGGGCTATAGTGACATTACTTTAATTATTGTAACTGTGTTACAAATCTTAATATTTGACAGGGAAAAGCACTGCTTTTCCCATGTACATTATTAAGTTGTTGAACGATTTCTTTGCTTCTTAAGCCAGGGATATTTGGTTTGTTTTCTTTTTTTTTTTCATTGAATTTATTGGTACTTTTTAGGTATATAGTACAGTTAAATTTTCATTGGGATCTTGTACCTTTATATGACAAATCTTGGTTCTCATTTTTTCCCCATACCCTGCCCTCCCTTCACCCCCCCATTTTGCAAAGTCTTTGTTTCCATTTTTTCCTTTTCTCATATTTTTTTCTTTTCCCTTGTTTCCTTTCCCCTACCCTTCCACTTCCCCTATATCTTTAGTCCTTTTCTTCCTATTTCACATTGTCAGTTATACAATTTGGATCTTATTTTCATACTGAATTTTAGAGAAATGTAATTCCATTTTTTATAAAGCTTATTGGGATTTTTGTTCAAAATTGTATACATAATCACCGCAGTTTTTGAAGTGGAAGGATTGTAGTCCTCTGTCTTCCTTTTAAGGAAAAAAAAAAAAACCCTAAAACTCCAGAGAAAGAATCCTTCAATGGCCCATGACAGTTACTTCCGTTTCCACTTCCATGACCCTTTAAGAGACCGGTGTGAAAATGGAGTCTGTCCTCTAAAACCAGGAGAGAAACAGTTCTGATATTCAAGAAACCTGGCTTCAGCAATGACTGCTAAAATTTAATGCTCAAAAAAAAATTTAACGCTCAAAGGGGAGCCCCTCTGCTGTTTTACACTATTTAAGTCAGCTAAGACTTTGCATTATATTTGCTGTTTTGTTTTGTTTTAGTACCAGGGATTGTACTCTGGGCCTTGTGCTTGTGAGGCAGGCGGCAGAACCACTGAGCTAAATCCCCAGCCTTTACATTATATTTGAATAAATATAGTCTTTGGGTGGAAGAACTGAATAGTGAATGTGTACAGTAGAAGTGGAGCTAGAGAAACTTAGCTTATAAAGATCCTCTATTTTGGACTCCTCTGAGGTGCTTGTAGACATTCCTTTACAAGACAAAGTGAGTATGACATTGAAAAAAATCATTTTACACCTGTCACTTTTGGTCCCAAGAAGATCGTTAACAGCATGACAGGGACATTGTAGTACAATAGTGAAGCAACAGTAATCGTGACAGCCACAGTAGCGATGATGGTATCTTCATTTTACATCATCCTTTTCTTATAAAAAGGACTCCTAGGAACTTGCATATTTAGTTACATTTTTATGTACATTATTCTTTTGGGGAAGTCAGAGACGAGTGTTGCCTCCTCTTTATAAATGGTAAAGCATGAGTTAAGGGAGAAAGCTAAGATCTCCAAAGGTCTCTGAGCCCCCCGCCCCCCAGAGCAACTTCCGCGACTGGCTCTTTTCAGGAACCAAAATTCTTCCAAATATAATGGTCTCTAGTGGTCTTGTGCTCATAAGTTCCTTATAGTTCAGTGATAATCGTCCAAAATAAAATCAAATTTATGCCCTTATTGGAAAATACGATAATACAGGAATGCATTTGCAAAAAACAGAAGGTGTCGATAAATATTTTCCTTCCGTTGGATACAGGGTAGCGGAATGGACTTCTGTGTGCATCATTTGCACTGTGCTGCGTGAGTGTCGGTCTTGGAGCACAGCTCCCACAATCAGTAATGACCTTGGGAGATCCTGATGTAAATGTTAAGGGCAGGACCCTGATCATTTTAAAAATTAAAACATCATTTATACCAGAATGAAAAGGTCTGCCCTTCTATATTAAGGGTTATTTGATGATGATTTAATTTTGGTTTTTAAATACTTATTATATAATAAATAGCATATGCTTTATATGGTCCACTGTCTTCATCATTGATATTGAGAAGTATTAGGGCTAGGTAACTGTTATCTATGAGACATGAAATACTGGTTCTATATATAAAATATAGTGCCTTCATGGACATTCCAAGTTCATGATTTTTATATCTCAACAGCATATGATCATGCCATACTCAAAGCACAATCAGAAACACATACCACAGTTCACCTAGAGTATTCCGTTTGATGGGGAAAATGGGGAATCATTTTAGAAACTAAGAAGAAGGTGTCTTTTTTTCCAAACAAATGAAGCCCTAGAAATGAAAACTCTCAGTAAATCTAGCCTGAGGATTCATGTGTTCATTGTATAGTCATATGGCTAAAAGTTTGTGCAAAAGAACAGAGGATATTGTAAAGCAGAACTCAGAAAAGTAAGCCCCTGTATTTGCTTTTATGGCAT
Organism: Fukomys damarensis; assembly: GCF_012274545.1. Lineage (NCBI taxonomy): Eukaryota > Metazoa > Chordata > Mammalia > Rodentia > Bathyergidae > Fukomys > Fukomys damarensis. The sequence continues at coordinate 35,067,104 of NW_022900914.1, read as the reverse complement.
CTTTTTGTTAATGGCATCTTGATGGGTATAGTTTCTTAGTCCGGGCTGTTAAAATCCCTGGAGTCATGAATCTATAAAACAGTATAGGTAGAAGATTGGTGTACCACTTAACCCTCTGTAAGTGCGGGAGACTTAGAAAGGCAGTCAGAATATTAGCCGTTCTTTGGGAAGGACTGGAGCTCTGAACTCCAGCTTTCGGCTCTTTTGACAATGCTATGTGTTACTATAAATTGTTCTATGAATTTATGTTCTGCCTTGTCCATCTTGTTTTGTTTAAGTGAATTTTGAGTATTTTCTATACATTTTCTGTTTCTAGCACTTCTCCATCCTTAACATTGTCCTACACATTGAGGTTGTCTTCAGACAGACAGTAAATTGAACTGATTTTCAGAATTACAATGAGCCATGATGTGTGCTAATGATTATGAGCTAATGAAGGAAGCAATGATATCTACAGTTGACAGACTTAAGTTTCTTTTTAGATCTTATAGACACTTTTGGCAGTCATAGCCAATAGAAATCATTCTTCAAATAAAGAGGAAAAAACTGTTTTATTTGATTGATTATAATAGATTCTATGTCTTTCTTGGAGTTATAAAACAAATTATGCAATAGAAATGAAATAGCTCTAAGAAGGCTGTTAGATTACAGCGAACAAATCAACACGTTCTAGAATGCTTGAGAAGCAAGTACTGTGATTATCACAAAAGACAACCAAAACCACATGAACAGTGCCATTCTTTGTTTTTTGCTATTTCGCAAGGCTCTCATAGAATACCTCTTAAAAAAGAAAGTCACATCTTGGATTGTACTTGCTTTTAGAAAAGGCAATGGTATGAACCTTTTAGGAGCTAGAAGGCTGAGAGAATTTCTATCAGCTTTAAGTCTGTATAATGTCCTGTTCACTCAGGTTCAATGGGTGATTTGTAAATTTAGGGTAGATTTGTAGTGTATCTTAAACCGAGGCGCAATGGCAGGTGCTCATTCAAACATAAAAAGGCTGCCTAATAATGTTTCACCTTAATTAAATGTTCTTCTTAGTTGTTTTAATTGATTCTATCTCAAAATGTCCATGATTTGATATACATACAGTTAATTATATTTTATAACATATTTACAAGTGTGCTTATCAAAGTTAAGAGACATAACTTGGGGCCCTGAAGTAGAGGAAAAGCAGTTGACTCATGTGTATAAGGAATTCGTGAGTTTGTCCATCATAACCCATCAATCGCATTTTACCTAAAAACGGCCCTTCCTTGATCCATACATTTTGTTGATACAATCACAAAGATTGTGTTTTCTCAGCCTTTTGTAATTAATAAAGTGTATTTAGGTAAATTTTCTCATTTGATCCTGACAAGAGTTAAATATTGACTCTTACAGATCAGGAAAATGAGAGGCACGGGTGGCCTGAGTGGCCCATGTAGACATACCTTGCAAAGAAGGGCATAAAGATGCAAATTCAAAAATTTCAATTCCGCATCCTATATTCTTTCTACCACACTTAAGCTGCTCATGCTTTGTTAGAGTTTGAGGAGAAAGTATCTTTGCTTAGGTGGTTTTGGATGTATAAGGACTCTTAAGGTGCCAGGCCTCTTGGTGTTATTTATGTCCTTTGCAAGCAAGGTTTATATGAAGGTCAAGGTTTGTCTTTGGAGGGTGAGAGAATTCAACATCAAGATCTAGATTTTAGACCTGCCTGACAGTCAGGTTATTGCTGTAGAAGTGAGTAGCTGGATTGCAAAATGTCTGAGTCCAGTGGTCAGCACACTGCACTGCCCTGGGCCAAATAAAGCCTGTGTTTATAAATAAAATTTTATTCAACCATGGTTATGTTCATTTATTTGAATTATTTTTATAGCATAAGCAGAGTGGAGTAGTTGGAACAGAGACTATCTGCCCTGCAAAGTCTTTTATTGAGAGAATTTGCTGTCTTCTTTGTTCTTCTCTGTTTTATTTTCATTTATGTTACTCTCTTTTGTTGGTAGTACTGTGTGTGTGTTTGTGTGTATGTGTCACTGGGTTTCAAACTCAGACCCTTGTGTATGCTAGGTAAGTGCCCAACCACATCCCTACCGTACATTTTTGTGAAGAATTTTTGAAGTACATCTCTAGCTAATAAGGGAATTTGTTTCAGCCAGCAATGATTTGACTATCATTGGAGAAATTCCCCAGAGAAGCCCTCTTTCTCATTTCAGGAAGTAAGAAAGGTGTTTTCTAGGTCTGTATCACATTTCCACAAATACAGGTTCAATTAAAGTTCCTTTCCTTTTAATTTTCACCATTCTTTATTGTTGTTCAGCCTTGGGTTGAGCCAGCGAGATTGGTAAGAGGTGCCCCCTGGGGACCTTTTGCAAATGCTACTCCAAGAAGTCGTGGTTTCCCAATGTGTGTCTTATACAAAACCAAACAATACAAATAATGCTTCCATTGTACCTTTCCTATAGCTGGTCTCAAGGGGGGAGACTATCATCATAAAACACAACAAAGCTGCTATAGAAATGGACAGACAGAGGAAAGAGTAGTCTGAGAGCCTCAGAACTTCAACAGAAACTTCCTCTGAACTGACAGCTACAAGCTGCAGGGGTTTTGCTTGGTTATTTACTGAAATGTGAAGATTACACATCTCAGTGGATAGCTACAGAAAAATTTCACTATTATCCAAATTTAAATTATCAAAAAGATTACACTTACAATCCTTAAAATATTAACTGAGAAGCAGTAATAATTTTTAAAAATTTCACTTGTTACATAATTGCCAGCATGCAAACCGATTATTTCTTCCATCTTTTTGTTAGATTTTTTTTCCTAATGTCCTCATTTTTTCCCTCAGGTGAAGAAATGAATTTAGAGTTTGATTTACTGATTTTCCTTATGGCAAATCTCTCCAGTTACTGTAAACAATTAATTCTTGATTTTTATTTATTTAGGATTATTCCTTTGCTAAATCATATTGCATACTCCTCTTTCTCCCAATATTTGGTAAATCTAGTTTTTCAGTATTTAGAAAAAAATTATTTTTATATAACTTATGTGGTAAGTAATATTTCTATCTCTATAATTTGGTAGATTGGCATGTAAAGAGTAGGTAGATTTCAAGGAAAAAATTCTTTTTATGGGACTTAGCATAACAATGCAAGAAGAAAATCTTATTAGATTTCTACTATTAGCCCCTTACCTTTTGTGTTCTCAACACTTATGTTTTGTGACCTGTAGAAAAGTAAATAAAAAAGCCAGGCATGGTGGCACTTGCCTGTGATTCCAGCACTCAGGAGGATCACTGTGAGACTAGCCTGAGCTACATAGTAGGTTGCAAGTCAGTCTCAACTATACAGTGATACCCTGTCTCAAAACAACAACAACAAAAAACAACAAAAAAAGAATAAATAACAACTAACAGCTTTTTATAGGCTGAAGTGATATTCACATTAGGCTGGGAGAATGCTAGGTATTGATTGAGAAATTCAAAAGATGAATATGATATCTCCAGAACACTACAGCAGTGAAGGTTTGGAATATTTTTTTGGTTTTGGTATAGAAAATGAAGCAGAATCATATTGAAAGAAAAATTTAGGTTTGGCAAAGCTGGTCTGAAGCTTTTATGTTAATTGTAATGTTAATTTAAGAATGTTCACAAGTGTGAGTAGAGGGCTATTTCTGTGTTTCGTTGCAATCGACGGGTAACACAGAAGAAATTTCTCCCCTTGTTAAATAACAAGTTCTATAGCCGATGTTTGGTTCATGTCAGATCTATGCCTTGTTCGTTCCCTAGTCAATCTATCATGTGGAAGCAAGGCTGTCAGGCAGCAGTGCCTTGGTTTGCTGCCCTCTCACATGTGTTGCCTGGCTGACTGACATCATGCCAGCTAGTAAGAATCCCACACTTGAGTGGTGCTCTCTGTCTGTCAAGGCTTTGGAAAACGAAAGCAAGCTAGGCAGGCAACGTCTACCCATCCCAGAGTCCAAGGGTCTCGTGGGAGTAGCAGATAAGCTATTCATTTCAGCAGATTTTATTATACATTTATTCCAGACCAAGACAGGAGTTGCTACCTCCATAACACAATTAGTTTCTATGGTTGTACAGTCCAAGAAATTCACATAATTCATGCACTCTATAGAAACTGACAATAGAACCTATTGCTGTATGGAACTCTTTCAACATTAGACTAACAGTTTCAAATCCCTGGGATAATTTTCCATAGCTCTAAAACATGAGTTCTTTTATTATTGAGGATTAATATCAGAAATTAAACCTTGTAAGTATCCAAAAGCAATTACAAAATGAGGAGATTATGGTGGCAATATTGTAAATGGGAACGCACTTAAATGTCAGAGCACTTGCCATAAAAGCAGCAATAATGATGCTAAGCACAATACAGAGTTTTCAAATATTAATTCCTTTACTTTTTTCCGTATAGACATGATGAAGTTCAAACAACCATCACCTAACTGTGGAAATAATATCACCATCCTATATTGGCAAAATATGAATGATGCTGTCATTCTGTCCTATAGGCACTAACTAATATAACAAAAACCAGACATAAATCCCCAGAGGTAAAATTACAGGGCATTACAAGGATAGTTATGAACCTGTATGCTAATAAGATCATCCTTTAAAGATACCAATCATAGCAAAATGGCAATAAATATTTAAGTTTTCAGGCTGATTGTTACTATTTGCTAGTCATAAAAGGTCATAATTTTGGAACATTTGTAGTAGTTGTTCAATATTTATTTTTGGCCCATTTGTTGATCCAATTCAATACAATTTCTACATTGCCAGCCCTTCTTTTCTTCCTTCTTGAGCAGTAATCAAGTGTACAAGCACTGTAGGGAGAACTAAGGAAGAATACTGTAGCAACTCCTGTCACGGTCTGGAATTATAATAAGATCTGCTGAAATGAATAGCTTGTCTGGCTACTCCCACGAGACCCTTGGACTCTGGGATGGGTAGAGGATGCCTCTCCTATAGATGGGAAGTGCCTTTGGACCCGCCCACATCAGTACTTCGCCTGACATCTTCCGTAGATGTGCTAAACACGTTTGCTGAATGAATGAACAATGGTGAACTTCGCATATAGCCAAATGTGGATGGGTATTCAGGGTTCTTTTTTAAATGCTATTACTAATGTACTTTTCCACTACTGCAAGTCTCTATGCAGAGGAAAACCTTTTCAGAGAAAGAAAAACACCTTATACTTCATCATGCCCCCCTCCCCAAAAGGAGTTTGTATTTTATATTTTAGGAAAACTGCCAAGTTCCTGCATGAGCTGAATGATGAGCTGATCGCTTTAGGTGGTGGAATGCAGAATGCAGAGAAATCAAGGGTATTCCTGGGGAATTTCTTGAAATAAAAGATCATTTCCACTTTTGCCTGAAGCGCCTACATTTGGGGTCTGTATTTTCTACATGATTACTCTGGCTTTTGCTTCATTTTAATTTTGTTTAAGTGTCTATACAATCAATCTTAGGTTTACATTAGGAAATTCAAAGAATTATGAAGCTGGACTGAATGACCTTTCTCATATCATGCTTGGGAATGTACAGAAGATCAATGATGGGTGAATATTTGCAATTGTTTACTAATCTCAAGGTTTTAATGTCTGAGAGGGACTTTCAAAATTGTTCCAGGAGCTAGTATGTCTTTTTGAGACATGCATATGAAAGAAAAAAGTGAAGCAAAAGAAATCTTTATTTTGTATGGGAAGTAATATTATTCTGCTAAAAATCTGATGCCAATGATGTTGTGAATGGTACAAAAGATCTTGGTAGTAAGGAGGCCCGCAGTGAAGCTGGGGCTGGTTTTCTTTAAGAAGATGCATATGTTCTGTGTGGGAAACATCAATATAGCAATCACGGGGCTTCACTTTGCAAGTATCTAGTATGTGGAGGATTCAGAATAAATTTTGGTGAAAAAAAAGAAACATTTCAAAATTGAAAATAACAATGTTTTAATTGCAATTAAGCAGTACTGTCCATTTTAATATCATAATACATATTAATAGAAAACATGAGTTTCAGGGTACTGAAGAAACTAGATATCTACACAGATTGCATAAAAGAATGCAAATGGTGTGCTTTCTTCTAAGCACTACTATTGCCTCCATGAGAGTTAATTTGCCACACCCAATCCCAACCAGTTAGCTTGTTTCTCTTTCTCTCTCTTCCTCCTCCTCCCCCTTTCTTTCTCTCTCCTTTCCTTACGGAGTCTTGTGGTTTACTCTGTTTTACTGTTGTTTGTTGTGTGCTATTGATTGAACCCAGGGATCCCAGGGATGTGGGTATGTTAGGCTAGCTCTCTACCACTGAGCTTTCAGTGTCAACTCTGGACTTTTGTTATTTCTTAAACATGTCTTCCCTGGTAGCCACACATTTAAGTAAATCCTTCTTTCTTCCTTCCTTCCTTCCTTCCTTCCTTCCTTCCTTCCTTCCTTCCTTCCTTCCTTCCTTTTTTTCTTTCTTTTGGTTTGAAAGTGATTAAAGTTAGTCATGGCCCATAATATTCTACCTTCCTGATCATGGTTGGTAGAGAGGACTCAGTTCTTTGATTTTTGAAGTGACCATCTTACTTTGTGATCTGGTAAATTTATGTCACGTTTTTTGAAGGGCAAATTCTCTGATGGTAGGAAGGTGGAGAGCTGTCTCTTGAACACACACGTCCCTTTTATTTCCTTCTTTTAATATTTCCCTTTTTCACTCCTTGATCTTCTTATATCAGTCACACAATGCTTTTATTTCACTCACTACTTTACTCAGAAAAGAAAACAAAAAATTTTTGACTAGAAATTTAAACCAATATGCATCTTTTGAGAGATTATTCTATCAGGTTTAATCAACCTTTGCTACTTCTATTAGCACTATACCATTCATAACAAAGGTCATTTATCAAGCCTTTTCTCTTTCTCAGTCTCCTCATGCCTAGGCACTGATGCCTCCACAATTCTTTAGCTGCTTGTTGCTTTCCTTGCTTTTATCACTGAGAATTTCTGGCTTCATGATGTCATTCTAACTACTGCAAATAGCCAGTTATTGGGCACTCCATCTAAGAAGATCTGTCTTCTAAAATACAACAGATTGGTCCAGATTTACATTCTTTAAGCAAAGTCTTGTCATTTTGCTGCAAAGCCTGAAAATACTCATTATCAAACTGTTGTCTCCATAAAAGGGTTGAAATTTGACCTTCACATTCGAGGTTGTTCTGAGGATATGAAATACATTTAGTAAACATTAGTAAGGGGTACAAAGCAGAAAGAATTACAAATCTAGCACCTTCGTAGCAGGTTGCTTAACAGATTAAAATACTTATGGCATATCACACAGTGCCACTTATATAAATTGAGTAAAAAAGTTATTGCTTTATTTTATTTGAGTTTTGCTGAGGTAAAGGAGCAAAGAGTTGGGGGTCTCTAATCTGGTTAGGTTTCATAGAAAATTGTGGTGGTTTTTGAAATTTGAACTTTAAGACAATGTTATCAGCACATAGAATTAAAACCTTGGCTCAGATTTTGTTTACTAGTCCATTTTCTTGTGCAATTTATTTTAGAAACATTGTAAAAACAAAAATTAAATAAATTCTTGCTGTAAAAATCCCACATTAAATGGACTTATATTCTGTAGCTTAAAGTAGGTATTTAAAATGTAGTTTAAAATTATATGACTGTATTATTCAAATGAAAAAACTAGTTGATGTGCAGCAGTCAGATTAGTCCTCTTAATAGTGCTTTAAAAATTCTGTGCCTATTACTGACTCAGTAGTACAATGGTAATTTGCAGTGCCCCATTGGCTTCAATAAAAGGGCAACAAAAATGGTTCATGCCTGCTAAGCAAGGCCAATCTGAAGCAATATTAAACAGAGTCTTTTCAAACTCAGAAAATAAAAGGCAGAAAGTAAATATATGCATTCTACCCATTTACATTCCCAGAGAAATTCCAGCTTTTAGCGTACCACTATGGATTAAAGTTGTAATAGAGGGGACCTCAGCTTTTGTTCGTCATCCACCGTGATAGGCTAAGACAGAGTTCTGGGGCTCCAGGTAAGCATACAACAAGAAGGATCAAGACCCCAGATACAGTTAGAGAAGAGAGAATCCCTATTTCAGAAGGGAATGTTAGAGAGTTATTTTACCCAGAAATCCTTTGATCCAGGAGCAAAAATCTGTAGACATTTTGATTTTGTTTCCTGTTGAAGGAAAATAACTAATCAGAATTCAATATTACTATTTTAAGGATGATTAAAATTCAGGTTATTCTGAAACAATATGACTTTTCCCGAAGGTTTCTATTAAACTTGGGAAACATAGTAGGGCTCCATGCTTTCATTAGTAGCTTTTTAGAAGAGAAGTAGGAAAGACTCATGTTAGCAAGTTTGGACTGTCTCACATGCCCTGCCTTCCTCCTGTCATGACCCAGCGGGATACTAAGATGATGCTGATGCCATCTCTCTGGAACGACTAGCTACATGGACATCTTTTCTTTATAGGAGCTAAGTTATGAAATTCACACATGTAATTAAATTAGGACACATTTGAGTTGTACCCTCTTCTGTTACAACACATGTAGATATCTTCTAGTAGAAGAAATTTCAGATTCTTTAGCTGTCTAAACAGTATTTTGAATGAGGGTAAACAGAAAGTTAGAAGTCACAGTTGCTTAGGGAAAAATATTTACTCTTTTAATGGATTAAAATATGTCAGATTTAAACTCTTGATTTTGCTTTAAATAATATTTATACTTATCACAAGTAAACATATTATTGACTAGACAAACAAACCAATATTTATCTTTTTTTCTCAGTTTATTAGAGACTACTAGGGTAAGTCAGTCCTTAAAAATGAAAATAAGTCTTTTGTTTTCAATATATCATACTTTTTTCTACCATTAATTAAAAAAATTTAAAACAAAAGAATGTTACATTTTCACAAGTATATAGAATTATACGAAGAGGAATGGTGTGGTATATTAAATGGATACATAGCTTTTTCTTTTGATTTGTGGATCCTCTTGAATAAGGCCTTTTGTTCATGGCATGTTACCGAATAGACTGGGGGGAAAGGAATCTTTCAGAATTTCAAGGCCAGGTGAGGCTGCTCTTAGAATACTTATCCTTCGGGTGGGTGAATCTCTAGTAAGAAGACCCATTATTTTTGATTGCCATACTTTGGAGAATATCAAAGGTCAAGCCAACAATATGGACTGGCCACATAGGTAGAGATAGACATACAGGTAGCCCCAGATTTTCCAGCAACACAGCCTAAGTGTCAGACAGGTGAGTAAGGAAACCTTATCTTTACAGTGCAGTCACAAAGTAGAGAGGAACGGAGGACAACTGGCTGAACCAAGACTCCAAACATGACCCAGGGGGAGTGTCCAGGCATCCTTAGCCAAGCCACGTAAGCTGAGATCCCAGATATTGTGGAGCAAAAATGAATCCTTTGACTGTTCCTTACTCAAATTCCTGACTCACAATTATAAATATTAAATGTTGTTTTATGCCACTAAATTTTGGAGTGGTTGTTATAAGGAAAAACAATGTGTGACTGAGGGTTTCTTAGTTTAAAATTTAAGATTTTGCCTTCTCTATTTAACCCCTCTTCTTACCTTCTCACTGGTAAAACAAAACAAACATCAAATACCCAACTACTATTGGTTTGCTGCCATTTAAGTAGTTTTGTCTTTCTGTAATTATCTTCTCCCTGAAGGTCACCAAGGGCTTTCCCAGGCAACACATGTAGATTTTCCTTGAAATGAGAAAATCAAGTTGCATATGAAGTAGCTAAGATTGTGATTTGGTTTTCCTATCTGAAGTCCTTCCTTTACTCTCCCAGTAAGCCTGGAAACAAAGACGGTGTTAACATGAGCATCATAGTCAGGTTTTAAATTTTTTAATGCTGAATTTATAGCTCAAGCACATACCAAGGGAGGAAATAAGGAAGGTACCTGGCCACCAAGAGCCTGTTAGATACGTGCACACAACACTTGAGCACACACGTTCAGAGCAGTGGATGTGTGCGATTCAACAATGACATTTTCTATTTCCAATTAAATGGTGGTTCATTTAAGAGATACCATTCCCAAAAGAACAATCATTTTTTTTAGACTCTAAGATTTCTGAATAATGTATTTTAACTCCACCAACTTTCATTGCCTTCTCTAAAATCGGGAAGTCTCAAGGTTGGACTTTATTTTATGAAGGAGCATTTTGTTTTGTTCTATTTTCCAAAAAAGAAATAAAAAGTAAACACCCATGGTCTTAAACGATATTGAGCTGTTTAAAACTCTAACTTACAACTAGTGAAGAAATAGTTTCCAGGGCTGGTGATTTGGCTCAGTGGTTCTGCTGCCTGCCCTGCAAGCGCAAGTGCCAGAGTTTGATCCCCTGTACCCTGTACCCCCGCACAATAGTTTCCTGTAACCATAAAGCTTTTACTCATAAGTAATCCTATTTTTAAATGTTTTCTCAGATGGTATTCCTTGCCTCATCTTCACCATTACTTTCTCTCTGTTTTTTGACTCATGTCTAGGGTGGCATTTGGTTTGGATTTCCTAAATATTTTTTTTTAGCCAGTAATTACCACTATCACTTTTTTGTACACTATGTGTTTATTAGTTGCAAATCATATATATTGAATATTTACTTTGACCTTCTCTCAGAATTTAGAAAGTTTAAGGAATTTCCCGAGTGGCACTAATATATTTTCATATGCTTCTTACTTTCTTTCCTAGATAAAAGAAAAAGTACTAGGAATGATCAGTTATGTCCCCCAAATTACAATATGCTGTTTTTAGGAGTACCTGCCATTGTTCATTGTCAGACTTTCTCTAAAATAATAATTTCATTATCACCCTTCTCTCAACCCTTTCCTTCCTTTTCTCTTGCCTTGTATCCCTCTGTCTATATATTTATGACTTACTCAGTAACTCGTAAACTAGATACTTAGGTACTCTGATAAGTGTTGATGACATTAAGATAGACTAAATAATGTTCCTCAGTCCTAAGGAGCAAAGATGAGAGTTACTGAGTGAGCTAATAATATTGAGCTAGTAATAAATGTTGTCTTAACTAATTTTCCAAATTTACTTATAGTTATACTTCTCTTTTATCCATGAAACAATTAACTTCTTAGCAACCTTATCTTTCTCAGAAACTATTGAATTTCCATAGTGATTTAAGTATAATCTATATTATTTTGAATTTCCAGATCATTACTTTGGCAGAGAAAAATAAGTCAGGCAAAAAAGATGAAGGCATAATGTAGACCATTATCAAAAATATGAACTCAATGCAAAAAAGTGTTCAAATTTCAACTAAATATGACTAACTGTTAAGATCATTTTGTGCTACTTAAGATGAGTAAAATTTAAGACTGCATATTTTGGCATGTGCTTTCAAAATGAGTTTTCATGTGGCATTATGAAAAGATTTGCATGGCTTAATATAGCCAAGATGAGAATATCAATTTAAGTATCAGGTGAACTCTTCAACCTGTGGAGATTTTCTTCTTATAGATGAAAATCTAAAATTGTTTCTCACCCTGCTCCCAGAATAGAACCAAGAGGAAGTCTGGGTGGAACTGAGAAAAAAGCATAGAAATGTAAAATGGATAAAGAGAAATCCTTTAAAAAAAATAAAACAGATGTAGCTTATAATCAGTCTATGGGTTTCATTACAAAGGAAAGAAAATCACTGAAACACACAAACTAGCAGGACTTCAGAAATATACATTTATATGAATAAGAGTATCATTTTCTAGCTCTTCTGGTGGGATCAAAGAGTACTGCAGGGAAGACGTCTTGCTTTGGACATGGTGTTGTATTCCACAGAAGCAAGGCATCTGTGTCCTGCCTGTGAAACTCACAGGCTCCTTGGCAGCTGACGTCACTCCACATGGGCAGCCTACTGTTTCTGCTGAGGGGGCCACAGCACAAATGCCATGTATGGATTTCTGTTTTTGAAAGCTGTCCTGTCCTATTTATAGTGAGCAAGTCCATCTTCTGTATCTTTCATAGCTCTTTCCCCATTTGTTCAATAGTACAGTGAAAGGGTATTGGACATAGTATGAACTGTCCATTTGGGTTTTTTTTGTTTTGTTGTGTTGTGTTTTGTTTTTCTTCACCTGTAATTTGACTAGATAACAAACAGGGCATTCCTCAGCCCATCGTCACCTGTTTTCTCACTTGTACCCTAAGAACCGTGAATATTGACCCTTCTTTCCTTGAGAGGGCTATTTGAGCTCTTATGTTGGCCAGAGGACCTGCATACTTGGAAGAAGGGAACTGTTAATCCAGGAAGCAGTGGAGACAAAAAGTGTCACAACTGATAGAATAATGAAGGATCAGAGGACTTTATGTTCTTGATATAATAATGCAGGTATATATTTTCTTTCTGACTTCATGACCTTGTCATTTAATGATAATTATATTCTTTTTAATAGTAGGGCATTAATATCCACATATAAGAACAAAGGTTCATTAAATGACACTTCCAAAGAACAATTTAAATCTTCTACAAAACATGGACGGTAGTAAAGCCCCCCTTTTTCTACCTCTGCTTTTTAATACCAATTTTAATTTTATCTTAATATTAAGCCTGTGTATTGAGGAAAAATGTGAAAAGAATCATTCACTGTTAACATTTGGGACACATTCATTCTGTCTTTTGCTTTTACACACACACACACATGCACACACACACACACACACACACACACACACACAACCTTCTTTCTGGCTCTCTGTAATCCTCCTTTCTTTTGACCATCCATCTACCATAAATATTTCTATATACTTTACTAAAAGACTTGAATACCTTCTCTAAAAACTTTGTCTTTAAAACCTTAGAAGAGTTCCTAACAATCATTCATCATAAATCAGTGTCAGCAAAACCCAACATGTAGTGCAGTTGCCTATTTTCTTCTCTTCCTTGGGCTCGGATTGGAGGTTATAGAGATGCTGCTGAAGTGGCATCCCTTGTAAAAGTGTCCAGGATTAGGCACTTAGGACGGTTCTTAAGTGTCTTGCTTTTCTGGTGGCCTTGGCCAAAATCTCGGCTGTTAAGTATTCAGTTTTCTCTTTCATGACCCAAATTAAATATAAAAGTAAATCTTGACTACTGTAGTGCAATATGCTATCATCTCCATATTCTAAAAATAACTGCTTAGTCCATCTCCCTTCTTCCTCTGCACTACAGTTCAGGAATTTCTTTTTAAGTTAAGTGAGACCATGTTGGTTATTTTCACTATGACTAGAATGGGCTCTCAGCCATGACTCTGTTCTCTGACCTTATCTGCTTCCACTTCCCCTGGCCACACCAAGATTTCCTTAGCAGGAGCCCCTAAATAGTTCCTCCAGGTGTTCCCCTGCCAGCTGGTGGCCCTCAGGTGGGCTCTCCCTCCTACTACAGTATGGCGTGATTGCCATCAGAAATCTGCAAGGAACCCTCTATCTTCATTCATACCTGTGCTGAGATCTCTGTCACACAGATTGCCCAAATAAATTAGTCCTTCACTACCATGCCATTTCTCTGATTTATATTTCTTTACAACATTTAGATCCTTTCATTTATTGTAATATAATATATTAAAATATAACGTTAGATGATATTTTATATTTACAACCTTGTAAATATGATATAATATATTATATCGTACTTTAATTTTAATTTGCAGTTATCTTTTTTGCACAGGAACAGAATATATACCTGTCTTGTTCTTTTTATGTTCCTAGCAATAAAAGCAGGAACTCTCATCAAGTCGTTGCTCAGTGAGTACTCGTTAACTGAATGTTGATAAACAAATGGAGGTCACCAATTCCAGGGTGCCAAAGCTGGGCTGAGAAATGTATTTAATTGAGAAGAATGGTCTTTTCTATATGGTGTCAGTTGGGGCCAGTATATTAACTAAATTATGCTCAGAATGTTGCAGAATCTGTGATCTTTAACTCCCCCAAATCTAAAAGCAAACTGTTGTATGTAAAAATTCAGGCCTCTTCATTTCTGTATGCATCCCTTATCACAAGAAAATGTTAAATCAGCTCATACCAAATTTCACAATGTTTTGTATGCATACATTCTATCTAACTTCTTTTGCTAAGCCTCTCTCCCTACTCACACACACACACACACACACACACTCACACACATATTCATGTTGAAACTTCTCAGCCATGCCTGTGGAATATGCATCTTACAGTATACACTCTGCAGAAGTAGTAGCAAGGGATAGAAAATGTTCCCTTTATGCAGCAGTCTTTGACTCCAAGCAATGCTTCCCCGTATGGAGAAAACCTAAGACAGGGATTGAGGGATGTGATAGGATTTCCATTTTGCAATTCTACAAAATTTGGTTCACAAACTACTTATTAACCTACTTTTTCTTTCTAAAATATAATATTACATTAGCATGACACTATTTTTTTGCAACTTTGTTATTGGCAAATTATTTCATTTTATAATTCCATGCTAAACTATATTTCTTCAATCTTGTTTTTGTTAGCAGACATTTAAAATTTCTTCAATTATGACAAAATTCCAATGAGTATCCCTGAGGCTACTTGCTGACTCAAGGGTTTTGTGCTTTGCTAAAGCTGATAACTACCTTCCAAGTTATTAAAATAATTTGCACATCTAACAACGATTCGTGAGGGAACATACCCCACTTCTTGAACTACACTAAGTCTTTAAAATCTTATTAATATTTATAAATGATAGGTCTAAGATGACATGCCATTGTTTTTTAAAGATTTGATCGTAGTCAATAAACTTTAATATTTCATGTTTAGCACACACTTGGATGTATTGTTCTATGAACCTAATTTATGTTCTTTGGCCATTTTTGTCTTATGGTGTTTGCCTTTATTATTACATTAAGGTAAATTAGGTCTGTATGAAGCATGGTAGCAAACATGTCATTCTAGTGACATTCACACTGCCCTTTACATTGGCCCAGCAGTAGGATGACTGTCACCTGGGGCTGAGAAGGAACTATAGACTTGTACTAAAGATTCCATCTCCCATGGTTCTTCTGTCACCTAGGAATTTCCTCTGATGTTTTCCAGTATTGGAATAGCCCGTCTTCCTATCTTCTTTGTACCGAAGCACTTGTTCAAACTCTTGTTAAAGAGAATACGGAACTAATTTTCTTAACTTTAAATATCATCTAGGGGTTTCATTTATCTTTTTCCCCACTTAACCTTGTTGACAGTTTGTAAGCTCTGGCTTCATTGTTGTCTAGTATCTATCAAGTCTGTTCAAAAGTTCAACTACATTTTGAGAAGACTACACTGAACGACCAGTCAATATGGCAGCACAAGTCTGTCCCCAGCCCCAAAGCAGGTTATCTCTGAAAAACCATCTCAGCTTTCAGTTCTTGGTAGAATTACCTAAGGCCTCTGTAGCAACTGTGTCTAAGTCGAGCTTCTTTTCCTGCCCAGACCTGTGGCTCACATTCCCTTCCAGGAACTACCTGCTGTGCATCTGTGTGAGTCTCTGTTTCTCAGGGAACCTGACAAGAGACAGTTGGCCCCAACTGGGCTGAGAAAACAGGACCTAAATGAGAGTGTCAGAATTGGAACACCAGTGAATGATGAGGACAATGCTACTGATGGTAGGCGGAGTACAGAGACGCTCTGGTGCACTCTGGGGATGCAGATGTTAAATTTCTACCTGAGATGTACTGGTGTAGGAGATCAGGGAAGGAATTAATTGGCAGATGCAATATATTATGGGCTTGAGAGGTCAGAGGAAGTAATAATTATAAGGACTAAAGAATCCTATGACTGTCAATTAGTATGAACTCTAATTTGGAGAAAGATAATGAAATATGAAGAGTGATTAATCACCAACTGAATGTAAAGTGTAGAAGTGGGAAGGACTCCTTAGCATACAAAGGAGGCTTATTTTTTTTCAGTCAAAGGATGCAGCAACCTGAAGATTATATCCATGACATAATTGAAAGGATACCAAATTCCAGAGAAGGTAGAGTTCTCAATCTGGCAAGTGTGTTGTGCTCTGACCCTGTTTGGGAAGGAGAGGGATCCTAAATTCTGACACCGGATATCTGAGTTGAAACCTTCGATACATTGGAACCCTTAATCTTCTGGATCGTAGAAGTGTTCTCCTTACTGTAAATACCAAAACTCTACATTTGCTTAAAAGAAGTTCAAAAACTCTGTTTTACATGATCAAATGCATCCCCGTAGCCCCAAGGACTTCTCCTGCAACACACAGCAATATTTAGACTGAAAGCGTATTACACATCTGGTAAAGTTCTGGGCTTTCTAGGGGATTCAACGAACTATACAATGAAAGATCTGAGGGATCTAGCCAAAACATTTTGACAAGATCCAAGAAAATAGGCTTTGATTGGATTCTGAAGGTAAGGGATGAAGGAGTTCAAGAATAAGTTGGGCAAGGGAGAACTAATTGATTTAGGAAGGAAGCACTTTCCTTTAATAAAAGATTTCACCCTCTGGTGCTCATCCTGTAAGGTAGAGCTTTTATGTTAATAGATGGGCACTTTGAAACCTAAAAAAAAAAAAACTGTTCTGCACATTGAGCAACTAAAAATAATACAGCTGCCTTGGCAGAAGACAGAAAATGGGATCAAAAGACTTAGATAAATGGACATGCTAGAGTAGAAGTAGTATAAAGCCCTCTGAGATATATTACTCTGTAAAAATATCTCTTCTAACTATATTCTTTAGGCAGACCTTCAGGGTAGACAATATTTACAGACTTTCCCTAGGACTATGTTAATTCTCTGTCCTCTGATTATAGTCCTGTGGTCTCATGATTATCATCGCACATGAGCAAGAAGTGTCAAGTATGTTGGAGTCATTGGTAATATATATGTGGTTCTCTGGGAGAGTGAAAGAGAACCCTATTAGATTAAGGGACTTACTGCATTATTGAAGTTTATAGGCAATTGAGTGATCAAGGGGATACTGGGATCTCCCTTCCAAAGTAGATTACGAATTATTATACTTTCCAGATCCTATTGCTAAGAAGGAAGAAAAACTCCTAGCAAAACTCTTTGGAATATGATGGCAGTTAATTCTATACTTTTCTGGAATACTTACCTACCAAGTGATGCAAAATGCATCCAGCTTTGAGGTAGCTCACAATAGGAAAGGACTGCACAGCAGAGTAATTAGCCCAGGTCTGTGGAACAAATGAGTCAGCATACCCTCTGAAACTAGATGTATGTGTGGTGAGCAAAGCTGCCATGTAGTTTATGGCAAACCTTAATAGGAGAGTCACGTTATAGGGTCCTATAGTTCTAGAGTAAAGTCATAAGATCTATAACAGATACTCATGCATCATTCATTATACATTCTGCTCATGCTTCCTGACAGAAGGTTTATCCTTGTGAGATTAGAATACCATGAATCTACTGTTCACCAGGAGCTTTGTTCTGTCAGTTCCCGAGTCATACGTTTAGAAGGGCTCAGTCCTAATCCGTTAGGAGATGGAAGTGTTGCATCCAGCATTAAGTAAATCAGGGCCAGAAGGAAAGTAGAGCAGAGCAGGTGCAAGCATGGCAATTGTTCATACAATATAGAACTCTAGGCTGAGCGAGCTATAGAACAGCTCAGCTATGACAGCAGCACCACCAGTTTGGGAGTAACATCCTCAAATGATGGAATACCATCTTCCACCATGAGAAGAAATCAGCCATTTTTACATAGTGATACATCCCTAATAAGCAAAAGACAGTTTGATCTGTAATGCAGGAATGGCCACACTATTATTTCTGGGAAACCATTCAGGAAGTCAGGCTTCCTTTTCACACAAATCTGGATTTTGCAGGATGGCTGAGATCTTTATTATCAGAGGGAAAGATTCCTACCAAGGATCATAGCAAGATCTTACCAAACCTGTTTATCACCACCATCTTGTCACTTCAGACTCTAGACCATGAGATGGACAGGCAAGGACAAGTGCCCTGATGAATAGGAGGTAGGGCTTCTGTCGCACGATCAGGACAGCAAAGAGTGTCACCTGTGTGATCCACTGGGTGTCTTTTTGTGCTCTTCTGCATCAAAAATGGGAAAGTACAGAAGCTACAGGCTATCAATATCATAAAGACGGGCTCAGGCTCCTCTAGGAAGATGATCTGGATCTTTCCATGACACACACCAGGAAAGACATTAGCTGATGTTTAGGGGAATCAACAATCTGAGGAAAGGAACAGAAAAGCAGATATCAGTTGCATTTTGAGGAATAATTATAATGGCAGAAACTGTAGTTACTACTGTTAACCTACTTCTTGCAAGTTTTTCCAGGCAACAAAATACAGAAGAATTTTAGAGAAGATGCTCCTAGAGAGGATAAATGTATTATACAAGGGCTGATCAAAATACGCTGTAAACATTTAATTTTTAAAATGTTAATTACAGTAAAAGATACATGGTCATTAATACCCCTCAAAATACTCCCTCTCAACTCAAACACACTTATCCTATTGTTCTTGCCAGTTCTGAAGCAGTTCTTGAAGTCCTCTTTTATGAGCGCCTAATAATAACTAGACAAAAAGGCATAAATTATCTTTATAGATGCTTGTTTCTCAGAAGGTCAACCACGTTGAAGAAGACAGGGAAGAATCTCTGTAATAAGGCAAGTTTATCATTAGCAATCACCTGTTATGACAGCAGAAACTCAGAGCACACTGGACAAAAATAAAAATGTATGTGTCAGTGGATTTTTTTTCTCTGTCAGTACAAATCTATGTGTATTCATAAAGAGGATTATTCTACTTTCTTTGAAGGAAAAACTACTAATGTGGGAACCAATTTTCTTCTCCTGAGTCATACTGCCATCTCTCCTACCCTTATCTAAAAATTTTACAAAAAAGATCATAAATATGTAAAAAGTTCAATCACTGTGTTGAAGAGATACATGCATTCTTATTGTAGCATATTCACAGGGGCTAAGGTATGGAATCAACTTAAGTGTTCCTCAGTGAACGAATAAATAAAGTGTAGTATATATGCACAAAGGAATACAATTCAGCCCTAAAAAAGAGTGCTATAATTTGCAACAATGAATGAACCCAGAGGACAGCATGTTAAATGAAATAAGCAATGCACAGAAGACAAATGCTACATGGATATGTGTAATCTAAAAATAAGTTGAATTTATAGAGTAGAATAATGTTTACCAGAAGCTGGGTGAGGATTTGAGATGTTAGCCAAATGATACATAACTTCTATTAGTAAGATGAATAAATCCAGTTGTTTTAGAAAAAATGATGACTCTAGTTAGTAATGTGTTACATTGTTGAAAATTCCTAATAGTAGATTTTGTGTTCTTACCGCAAAAACAAATAAGTAAATTAACATGTATATTAAGTAGCTTAATCTCATCATTCCAAAGTACATATTCCAAACCAAATATACAATTCACAGTTGTTGATAAAATAAATTATAGAAAATCATTGATAAACTGATAATAGATTTTTATCATTGGATGCTGCTAAATGGATCTTTCTCTGAAAGCTCTCTTTAACATAGATCTAAACAATGATTTGATTTGAATAGATAATGTAAAAATAGAAGCAAGTGTTTAAGGTTCACAGAATGAAAGCTATGTTTACTATTTATAACTAATTTCCACACATTGCATATTTCTTGAGCACTTAAGAATAAGGTCTGGCGGGCATTATGGACCTATTTGAGAAAGAATGTGTTGAAGTACCTGTCCTGCAAGGGAATGCAAACTGAATTAAGATAGGGCACACATATAGACAAAGACAAAATATTATATACATTATATGTGTAAAAATCAAAATTATGATAGGAGCTAGTAAATAAATTTCACGTAAATATACGAATAATGGAAAAGCAGAATTGTAGCTGACTCATGAAAAGAATGACATTTTATCGTCAACTAAGACAAGGCTTATGCTTTCAGAGTAAAAATAGCTCCCTGAGAGCAAGAACTGTAAGCCAACATCCCTAAAACGCCATTTTGGCATGTGAATGATAACTATGTCAGCAGCAGTTTCTCTGAATAAGAAGGGTTATATATGAGGCATATAGGGCAAGAGAATGATGACAAAAATAATCATTCCGCTGGCAAGTCATAGAGTCCATACTTGGCCAGAAGCACAAATGTCAATGTAATTCTTATGTGAAACAAGCACAACTCAGGGGATGTAATCATAAAACAACTTTGTATTAGTTTCCTATCTCCATTTAAATTTGTCTCTAGGGTGCTTCTTTCTCTGTCCCTGGCAGGCTCCACGACATTTCTCCTCACTGAAATAATAAAACATTCCATAGTTGAGTTAAATCACACAAAAAGGGCTCTGTTCAGTAATTAGCATGGTTAATGCCAAGTAAAATTTATTAAGAATTTGGACTCCTCTCCTCCCCTTGTAGAATGTGGGACACCGACACAGGAAGAAAGTTGACTTCGGTCTGGTCCTATCCATGGTTTCTGTGCTCACTTTACCAGCTTGCTCAGAGTAGTTTCTTTGCATTTGGGTTGGTACCTGGGAGGGAGAATGGAAAAGATGTCAGAAAATGTCCTAATGGGCTAATAAAGACACAGATTGGTGTTGGTCCTTTCTGAACATTTTAGTTTAAAGATAGTATTTTAGCTCTGTCTTTTTCTCTGTCTGTCTGTCTGTTGGTTAGCCTGTCTCTTCAGCACTTTCCTGTCTCTCTCTCCTGGTATTTTCATGGCTTCTTTAGAGAATTCCCATCTTAGAGGATTTTTTTTTTCTTAAAGCATATTTGGAAAGGTCAAATGCCTCTCTATTCTGGCTTCATAACCTACTTCTTCCTTGGCTCCTAGGCATCTAGTTATGTCTTTGGCTTTTCTTTCCATATAGTCTTGGATAGGATTTAATTGAACTGTGTTGATCTTATCTCACATAAGGCCTAGATGGTCCAAAAGCATCACTTATATACCTGTGTATGTCATGGTGGTTAAGAGCTATCTGCTCATCACCTTTGTCTTTGTCACATAAAGTACCTCCAACTGGGTAATTTACAAATGGCAGAAATTTATTGCTCATAGTTCTAGAGGGTATGAAGCCTACAACCAAGGCTCCCAAAAGATCTGTGTTTGGTGAGGACTTGCTGTCTCCACAGATGGTGCTTTTTTGCTGTGTGCTCACATGTCCGAAAGAGTATTGAAATTTCCTCTGGCCTAATTTTTAAGGACAGTTTTCCCTCCCCAGTATCCCACTTTCTGATACCTTCCAACCTTCCAACACCATGATACTGGGGATTAAGCTTTAACATAAGAATTGGGAACACAAACTATCAGCAACCTCTTTTGGAAAAGTTTTAACTAATCTTCCTTGTTTTTGGATTGTCTCTGAACCACAGTTGAAGCTTAACATTTCAACATTATTTGTATCAATGTAGTAAATTAAGACAATAAGCAATATGGTTTTTGATTAAATTAGTTCCTAAACCCCAGCCTTCTAGTCTTTTGGGGGAAGATTAATGATAATATTTATATGTAGCATTTAGGACATGGGAGCTATTATTATTTATTCTGTGTAGAATCATTTGGTTTGAAAATTAGCAAATACGTATTTGTGTATACTCTCTTAAGATGTATCATGCTTATACTTATCACTGTACCCTAAGATTTTAAAATAGTGTCGAGGGACTTGAGTAGTTGCTGAAGTGTTTATTCTCTCTTGTATGAGTTTGGATACTTTTAGTGTTTTATTAACTTTCTCAGCATATACTTTTCCTCTTTCTTTTCTAACTTCTGGCTTTATCTGAAGAGGAAAAAAAAAGGGGGTTATTAACATGCTCTGATGTATATGTCCTTTCCTAACATTGCTTTTTACAGGAAAAATATCTTTTGGTGATGGAAACAGAGTGGTGTGAATAGGGCAACCGTAAATCTGTCCCCAAGCCACTTTCCAACTGTAAATCACCATTATAGGGGATTGACTTTCTGCTCATGGTGACACTTTACCCAGTGAAGTGACCGGAAGGATTGGAAGTGATTTCTACAATATCAGGCTCTTTGGTGTGATTCATTTCTCCTTTCATCTCAGCAAGTAGAAGGTTAGCTTCTGCTTCTGAGAATCTAAGGATGGCAGCCCCATCACAATAAAATCTCCGGACATTACTGTTTCCCACATTTCAGGTTTTTCTTGATATAAAATATTTTGTTTGTATTTCCTTCCCTTGAATATAGTAAATATCTTACTCCACTTTATTCTGTACCAAAGTGTTACTGTCAATATTTCTAGTAATTTTATTATTCTCATTAAGATGCTTGCTTTCTGTTTAAAGCACAGACTATTCAGTTTTTTTTTTAAAGTTTTTACTGAGCTTTTACAAGAATATGTTTTGACTTTGATTATACAGATTTAATAGACTCCGATACATTGTAAGGAAGGTATTTTAACATCTAGTTTCAAGTTTAAAACTATATAATTCAGAAATATTTTCTTAAAATGTAGCTGTTTTCTTCTTCAGGAACTCGTTTTCCAGTATGTCATATTTTTTCTCTTTGGAAATGTCTGTTTATTTGTGTGTGATAAAAAGCATTTTTATTTCATGTTTTTAATTCAAAAAGTTTTCCTTTCATTTTCTACTTTTCTTAAAACATAAACTGCTGTGTTTGTTAACTTGTGTTTTTTCTGATTTAGCTTTGATTTCTGATTTATTTTTCACTTCTAATTGTTTCCTGAGTTGTGGCTCCTAATTTCGGAGTTTTCTAATCGTGGTTTATGTTATTCTTTGATAGTCTTTGATCATTTTCTTAATGCCTTTAACTTGGTTTGAAATACTAGTAGGTTGTAGTTTGATGTTTTGTGGGTGTGTCCATTTAGAATACTTGCAATATTTGTAGGACTGTTCTTTTGATTCTCATTTTTTTAATCTTATAACTTTGAACATGATTTGATGTTTTTCTCTTGTGTAGTTCAATTTCATGTGAGATTAAACTTTACTGTAATTTCAGATGAGGTGTGGTTGAAGAAAGTCTTTCCTCTTTTTGTATTTTGTTTAGTTTTGAAAAATATTTCACATATCTATAGAGATTCTTAACTATTCTCCAGAACCCTCTCCCCACCAATTTTTACCTGAAAATTTTCTTTTTTCAAAATAAATTGTGTACATTTGAAGTTTATATCATGATTCTATAAAATACCTATAGATAGTAAAATAATTACTGTAATGAAGTGGATTAATATATCTATTTCAAAGCAGCCAAAATCAAATTATTTATCAAAATACTTGATATAATATGATTTCATTACCTTTAGTCCTCTGTTGAATCCTGCTCAAATTTCAGTTGCAAGGATGCACTGGATGTTGGTTTCTACAGTTCATAGGGATTTGTCTATCTTCTTCATAATGTAGTGCTGTCCCTTGGCCTAGCCTGCTTTTGGGTAGGGGACAGCTCCTCTCAGAACTGCTGTTCTCTAATTGTTCCACTAAATATCCAGGGAATACCTGCCAGTTATTTGGGGCTTTTGTTTTCAGGTTCACTAAGTATCTAATGCTTCCTTCTGCTTTCTCTTTCTTTAACTTTTCTTTCTTTTTTTAAAAAATTAACTTTATCAGTATATTTTAGGTATACAAAATGATCACAGTCATCATTAGGAATTTTTACCTGTACATGATATATCTTAATTCTTGTTTTTCTCACTCCCCTCCCTTCCCTTCAACCCCTCTACCCCTCCCTATTTATAAAGGCTTTGTTTCCATTTTTGCTTCTTTCCTCATTTTTTTCTTTCCATTCTTTCCTTTCCCCCATCCCCTTTAATTCCCCTTCCCCTTTGAAACTTTTCTTCCTTTTTCACATTAGCTATTATACATTTTGATCCTCAAAATGTACAATAATGTATAAAACTTTCAGTTTTCCACACCAGAGAGACAATTTGGTATTTACACATGAGTATCCTATTTATTTCACTTAAGAGTATAGCCTTGATATGTATCCATTTAGCTATAAATGTCTCTAGTTTATCATTCTTTATGGCTGAGTAGTACTCCAATTTTATAAAAAACAAAACACATCTTCATTCTGTCGCCAGTTGATGGGCATTGGGGTTGTATCCAAGATTTAACTTTTACAAACTGTGCCACTATAAACATGGGTGCACATATATCACTGTGGTATGATGCTTTAATTCTTTTGGGAAGAGACCTAGCAGGAGAATAACTGGATCAAATGGGACCTCTAATCCTAGTTTTTTGAGGGATCTCCACACTGAGTTCCACAGTGGTTTCACCAGTCTCCAATCTCCAATAGACTTGCATCTTCACCCTGCTGCATCGTGACTATCACCTACGGCTGGACAGTCAACATGGAGAGGATCATGAAGGCCAAGGCCTCTGTGACAATTCTACCATAATGGTCAAGAAGCACCTGGAGATCAACCCTGACCACCCCACGGTGGAGATGCTGTGGCAGAAGGCTGAAGCTGACGAGAATGCATTCTCTTTCACTGACAGTGACACCAGGAAGAGCAGGTGGTGTTTGATATTTTGTTTCTACCTGCTAGTTCTTGAGGATGCCTGGGGACATCTCACCAGGTTTATCATAGATTCAGTTGTGGGGTTTTGTTTATACGATCTAGTTCTTCAGTTTATCTCAATGTGGAAAGCTACAGATATTGAAAAACTATGCCACATTATTATTATTATTACTATTATTATCATTTGTTGTTGTTGTTGTTCACTTCCTAAAATTTTTTTTTATTTATGTTTGCTATTTGTGAAGTTTGCATTCACCTTAGGGAGTAGGTACAGACATACAAGTTATTTTTATTATTTTTATTCTCCTTTCCATCCCATCCACATCTCACCCTCTGTCTCTAGATCTTCTTTCGCTATTTTAATTATAATTGTTAATACTATTATTTTAATTCATATTTTAAAAGTATAATATTTATGTTTCTTGTGGCTATTTGATACACGTATCAAATGATCATCTTGATGTAAAATTTACTAGAATTTTTCTAATATAGATATAAATACCCACAAACACCCACAAAACATGTCCCACAGTTTATGCATTCTTCAGGATATTTTCAAAATAATGTAACTAATAAAATTTCAAAATTTATTTTTGTTCTTAATCTCAAAATTTCCAAAATCATTCAGGTACCATTCTTTTCAAAGTTCTCACAATGCATTCACAGCTAGAGAAATTTTTCTTTCGTGTTGAAAAACCTAAAGGAACTATCTAAACATTTAATTGAATTTTTAACTTTTTCATTAGATGCATACACAATGTTATGAGTGTCATTTTGAATGACATCATATATTTGTAAAAATAAATAATCAATGGGTTGTTTGAGTAACCTTAAAATGTTTTCACTGAGAGAATAGACGAATAAACATTACCTGATTTGTCTTTTTCTTTGAATTTTGAGCCTAGTCTATTTGTAGATACAGCTCCCATTAGTTAGCTTAGCTATAGCTCCCACTGTATTTTTTCAGGAAAGCCATCATCTACTCCCATTAGTTACCTGTAATGAATGCACCTCTGAGACAATTGCCTTATTTTCACACAGCAAAGCAGTTGTAAATGGGTTCTGATGATCCCTTGTAGTGAATATTATCACTAGATAGTTGTGCCCGTAAAAAAGGAAATTAGAGTTTGATACCCCTTTTTATCCTAAAGTATCTGCAAGTGGGTAACATAACATTGTAAATCAAATAGTTTTCCTTGTATCGCTTGGATAACATTATCTATAGGTTGTGTGTGATTTGTTCCAATCGAAGAGATTCTTATTTAAAAGAAATGTTCCACTTTACTGTTGTGGTATCTGTGATATGTTGTCATATTTATATATTAAAGACAGTACACACATGATAATATAGTTATGCCAAATGTTTCTTCTTAGCTGACAAAGTTGGTATTTAGAATAATTCTCAATACTTCTATAGAAAAAAATGACATGTAGTTGGAGAAGTTTGAATCTTTTTATACAGTATTTTATTTAAGTTAAATTGGACAAAAAGTGAGGAAACAAAATGTGCCAACTGTGCCTTTTTGTATTGCCATTGCTTGAAGTATTCTATAGTCTCATCAATGAGATCATAACCTTTTTTTTCTTTATCTTCAACAAGATAATTTTGATGGCTAGCCAATTTCAGAAGATGATTTGTAAACCAACTTCTTCCCTTTTCTCAAGAACTGATTTCTGAGGTCCAAGGGTATTTTAAGTTTTAGCTAACTATAAATGGAATCATTTTTTCAAGTGGGCACAGTGTGGAAAGCTGTGGAAACACAAGGTCATTAGTTCAGTCCAGGCTCAAAACCCCTGTAGGTGACCTGGAACAAAGTACCTTTCTTACCACTTCTTAAGTTCCTCATGTATAAAATAGACACATGCAGTAATACCTTGGTTCACAATGCTTCTGTTGAATTGTTTGAACAATTTGGTTCACCAACAGAAGCATTCAAAATTCAAAAATTGCCTTCCATTTGTGAGCTCTACACTGGGTGATGTTCATAGCCACAGCCATCTCCTACTTGGACACATGAGTGATCATGGTTTCCATCTAGTTGAGATCACAGTCACAGGCAGACCTGTGCACACTTGCTGTGTCTCTTTTGTGTGCTTTGTAGCACAAACAGTGCTGTACAGCATTATTTAATGCAGCATGGCTCCAAAGAATGTGCAAAGCAAGCATGGTGATAAAAAGAAAGTGAAGAGTGGTAATGAAGGTACCTGGAATGTGCAGAGAAGTAATGAATTTGATGAGAATGTGCAAAGCGAGAATGAAGGTAACACAAAAGTGCAGAGCAAGAATAATTAGAAGAAAGACTTGAAGAAAATATCCACTGAATTGAAGAAGGAAATTGTAGAAAAGCATGAGCATGGTATTCATGTGGCTGATCTTGCCCTGGAGTACAAAATGGTGAAGTGGACACTCTCAATGATTTGGAAGAATAAAGAGAGCGTCACAGGAGCTGATGTGGCACAAGGAGTAACAAAGTTAACTGAGCAAAGGATAAAAGTGCTGGAAGAGGGGGAGAAACTTTTGTTAGTGTGGTTGAATGCGAAACAGCTGGCAGGTAATGGCATTAGGGAAGCCTTGGTCTGTAAAAAAAGCCAGGAAATTTTGCAGTGATTTATGGCAAGAAAACCCCTCTATAATGGCAACAAGTGATGCACTTAAAGCCAGTAGAGGGTGGTTTGATAAATTTCACAAGAGAAGGGACATCCACAGTGTGATAAGACATGGTGGGTCTTTCAATTCTGACAAGGCTGCTTCAGAAGCCTACAAGAATGAATTAATGGAATTCATGAAAGCAGAGGATATGTTCCTCAGCAATTCTTCAACTGGGATGAAACAGGGCTCTTCTGGGAAAAGATGCTGTACAGAACCTATATCACCCAGGAAAAAAAGTCACTGCCAGGGCACAAGCCCATGCAGGACAGAGTGACTGTTTTGCTGTGTATGAATGCATATGCAAATCTGAGGAGTAAGCCACTGCTGGTCTACTATTTCCAAACCCTTTGTGCATTCAAAGAACAGAATATGAACAAGGCAAGACTGCCTGTCATCTGGAGGGCCAATGAGAAAGGCTGAGTCCCAAGGCAGAATGGCTGCATGAGGTGTTCACATCCACCATAAAGGACTATCTGTCTGAAAAACCGACTGACTGAAAGGTTCCTTCTTCTGATGGACAATGCCCTGGCATATTCTTCAGCCTTGGTGGATGATGTGGATGTTGAGTATGACTTCATAAAGGTCAAGTTCCTCTGTTTAACACAACACCTCTTCTGTAGCCCGTGGACCAGCAAGTGATCTTTGATTCCAAGAAGCTGTACACAAAAGTACTCACCAGGTTTTTTAATGTGACTGAAGAGATGTCTTTGACTCTGAAAGAGTTCTCAAAGAAGTATTTCAATGTTCTGAACTGTATCAACCTCACTGACAAAGCCTGGGAAGATGTCACATAACCAGACCTTAAAAACATACTGGAGAAAACCCCGGCCAGAATATGCCACTGAATGTAACTTTGAAGGGTCTGCAAAGCTAGTGGAGGACATTGTGTTCATGGGCAGGTGTATGGGCCTGGCTGTTAGTGGTGCAGAAATACAGGAGCTTGTGAGGACCATAAGGAGGAGCTGACAACAGAAAAACTTGCTGAACTTCAGAGTGAGTGACAGAAGGTGCTTATTGAGGATCATTCCACTAAGGAAGAGGAAGACAGGGAGGAGGTTGGCGGTATTGTGATAAAATCCATTATGGAAAAATGGAATTAGTGCCAGGATTTCTTTGAGAAGCACCACCCCAATATAACTGTAACGAGCAGAGTGTTGAAAGTGATGAATGATAATGTGGTCTCTCATTTCTGGAGGGTTATGCAGTGCAGGAAAAAAACAAGTGATATTAGATTTTTCTTTCGAATTGATTGACCCTGCAGCTAAGAGACAAAGAAGAGGAAACTCCTGAAGGAGATCTCCCCATTGTCCTTATGAATGGCGACTCTTCCTCTGACAATAACCTCCTTTCCCCATACCTTCCCAATCCTCCACTCCAGAAGTCACCTCAGGCAAAGTTGTTATTCTCTCTCTTTGTACTGTACTGTACTTTGCTTCATATTTTTGTAGCTAAAAATACATATGGTTCAGAAGGGATTAACCTTATTTACATTGAAATTTATGGGGGAATTTGATTCAGTTAGTGATCAATTTTGTTTATAAGCAGAATCATGGAATGAAGTTTGTGAATTAAAGTACCACTGTATTTACAATGAAATTTCTCATTCTAATGTTTGATATGTTACATATTGTGGACATTTTAGAAATGTTCCTATTCCTTTGTTATATACAAAAGAATATATCTGCTAAAGCAAATGAAGGAATTGTGACCTGAGAGATATACCTACATGACTTCATGTTCTCACTCCTCTTAAAAGGCTCAACACCTTGAGGTTTTTGAGAGTTTAGACTTTTCATTAAGGAAAGCAAAAATGGCAGGACTTCATGACCAAGCTACAAAAGAAACCAATCCCTTTTATACAAGTTTACAAATGATTAGGTTGAAATTGGAACCAGAATTAAACATTGCTACCTTATTCATTTGAAATAATTAACAAGCTTACTTCTCATATCATTACATCTTAGAATATATTTTCTGACTAACTTAAATGTCACCAATCCTTATACAAGAAAGCTGCATGAGTCTTTTTTGTTGACTAATATTTAAAAGTAAAGTAATTCTTATGTAAAGAAATGATTTGTTGTTTTTGCTTTAAGGGAACCCTTAGGATTGGGAAATGTAAACTTACAGAAAGTGGGATATTTAAAAGCAATGATTCACTGAATAGGACAGACTACACTGACATTATGCTAATTAGAAACTTGAAACACTGACACCTGTGTTGCTTAGTGGGACACAATACAGCTTCAAGGTTCCTGTCCTT
Organism: Fukomys damarensis; assembly: GCF_012274545.1. Lineage (NCBI taxonomy): Eukaryota > Metazoa > Chordata > Mammalia > Rodentia > Bathyergidae > Fukomys > Fukomys damarensis. The sequence continues at coordinate 35,037,728 of NW_022900914.1, read as the reverse complement.
TTGTTGATTTAAAATGTTATCCTTGAAATAGCAATGTTATAAATATTAATAAAAATACTAAGAGCTTGGCAAGTGGATTCCAGGAAGACTAATGACTTCCAGTTAAATATCAAGTCATTATTCTAACAGGCCTTTTACTAGGCAGAAAAGATGGAACAATGCTGCAAGTATAAAGGTCTTAACAACCATTCAATTGAGACAAAAGTTACATCAACTAGTTATTTGACCTAAATAGACTGATCGTTTTTGAATAAATTAACCAATTTTTGGTTATAATCTCATAATGCCCAAAACTGGTCAGGCTATTTTTTTTTTCTCAAACTCCTTTAATTGGATGTATTTCCAAGTGGTGTTGAGGTGTTCACACACCACAACTCTACAAAATTATTTGTGTGAGCCAGTAACTCATGTCTATTTTCTTAGGTAGTCTGATGCATGCCAATATAAATATATCTCAAAAGCACAATCATGAACAATAAAATTCAGATGCATAGGAGCATATTCAGTAAAACACCATCTTGTTCTATTATCAAAGCTATACTATAACATTGTTCATGGATACAAATTTATGTAAATACAGTTGTGGAAGTTGACTGGTAAAAATGAATATAAAGTGCCCAAGAATTGTGCCTACAAATGGTAGGAGTAGGAATTGGGTGGGTGACAAGAGGAAAAAAAGAAGTCGTATTGTCAGTAACTATGATGGTATGCTGTAAAATGTATAGTATGACAATCATTGACTCTTAGAAGATAAAAACTTGAATGTTTATAACTTTCCTGTTAAAATATGAGCATCTTTTGAACTGAATTTTATGTATAAAACATTTTAAATGATTCCATCATATAATTTTATTTCCATTGTGTTAAATTAACTGTTGAGGTGGTAAGACTGAAGACATCACGCTTCCAGTTCCCCAAAATCCTTTTTTATGTGGACTGGCATTGGCCAAAGTGATGTAGAACATAGTAAATCTGACAGTCTATATCAATCTAATCATATCTTCTGTCATTAAAATTTGTACTATAAATGTCTTCTACCACTTATGAGTTTTGTCTAAAATTCCATAGATAGAACATCAATTTAGCTTCATTATTGAAATAATGATTGGTAAAACATGTTTTTCTTAGAAAACAAAAATAACATAGAGAAAGTTGAACCCTAAGATTTTATAAAAGAATCAGACTTGTAAAGAACTTCTGTAGTGAATTATCTTTGTGTGAATGATGAATGCAACAGCATGTAAGATTAACTGTGTTCTAATTTGTTGCAATTTGGGCTCTCATCAGTCCCATTTGATTGTCACTCTGACTTCTATTACACTCACATTTCAGGCCTTATGTTTGATGATTACTTTAAACTAATTTTGTACAGTATCCTACTCAATAGATGTGTGAACGATGCTAAATTCCAAGGGCCGTTTATTTCTTCCTTTAAACCTGGTGTTTTGTATACAGTACAAAAATCTAAAATAAAACTGTTTACCTACTCAAGCAGATGCATTGATGTCACATAGAGGTCTTCCTTTGAGATCAAATCAGACTAGAGAAAATACTCTGTAGCCAACAAAATATACAGTGTCTGTCTCTGCTTCTTGTCCAGTACCTCAGATCTGCATGTGAGGATAGCCTAAAGCCCTATTAACAGACTTCAAGAAGGGAAAAAACCCAGCATGAGTAAAGTATTGTAAGTAATTTCCCATTGCAATATGAAAGTTCAAATTTCTCCTTGCAATGGTGAACCAACTCAAATAACAATCTTATGGAATGTCCTTGTTTGGGGATAATTAATGGCCTTGTACTTTACTCACTGTTTATTATGTACAGTCAAATAGGAAAGGAAAATGTTAAAAGCTCAAAGGCTAAAGTTACAGTGAGTTATATACAGCAGATTTATATGTGTTCAGTTTTGGCTTTGAGAAAGTGTTAATTTTGACTTCATAGCTTGTTTTTGCTTTGCAGAACAAAGAAGATTACATTTGTTAATCATGTGGGAGTTGTGATCATTTAAAAAAAAAGTGTAGCCATGTCAAATCTAATGAGGTATCTTTCATTTAATGTACTCAAATGACTTAGTTTTACATTGCAGACTTTCAGGCGAGTAGGTGATAAAGTATCTTTATCACTAATGGCACAACAACAACAATAAAGCTCCTCAATACATACTTACATTAAAATACCCTAAAATGTTTTAGTTTAAACAGTATACTACAAAATATTGTACAATATAGGGAAAAGATTAACATCATTGTTACCTCAATGGTTGATGATAGCAATTGACTAGTGAAATGGTTTTCCCAAACTGTGCTTTACTGAATGCAATTTCAGTAATATGGAATTGTATATACTAAGAAATATGGGAAAATGTAGGAAATTGTTGCATAAACTGCTTTGATTCAAGTAGACATTGTGATGAAGTATAATCTCCTCAAGTAAACAGTTATTATGTTAAGAATGGAGAAGCAATCACACAATTTAAGTGTTTTGCTTTGGCAGCTCCGCTCAGATTTTCCAGCCCTGCCTTTCCCTGAGATGATGCATTCCTGCTGGTCCACAGTTTACCGAAGCAGGCAAAGGGCCAATACATACAGGAATGAGAATCTGTGTAGAAAATATTGTTTTATTTCAGAGATCACACAAATGCTCTTAGGCCTAATTTGTTTACCTTGACCCAAAGGACTACCAATGGACACTGGTTCCAGAGGAGTTTTCTCCATTGACTGAAAATGTTTCTGTGGCTTAAATCACCCCATGCTACAAATATTAGCTCAGGAATCCCATTTTGAACCATTAAAGGAAAGAAAATTATTACAGAATCCATTTGTTAAATTTCTTAGTACTCTTCTGGAATGCTCGTGAAGCAGGTTAAATTCTCTTCCCCAAATTGGGATCTAATGATCTCTTCTGCTGGCTCTCAGTTCTCTGATAGTCTTTCAGGTGCACACTGAATGTATCTTAAGATTTACTTACACTAAGGGAGTAAAGACAGGATCATCAAATTATGTCTGTTTTTATGAAATCTCATGCAATACCTTATGTGTCCCACATCATAGTTTCTTCTTTCCGTTCTGTTTCAGTACATATGGAATGTCCAGATAAATGGGCTTTATTTTGGGATATTTGTACATGCACATAACACCCTTTGACCACTTTCACCCCATCTTTTCTCCTCCCCTATCTTCCCTTTAATTGCACATTTGGGGGGGTTCAAGACATATTTAAATCACATTCACTTCCCCTTTTATCCATATTTATAGCCACACATTTCCTTCTACTTATCAAGCAGTGGTCTTCTAATTTATTGTCATCTTTTTTTTTTTTAGATTCCACATATTAGGAAGAATATGTGCTATTTATCTTTCTGATTCTAACTTACATATTTCACTCAATATGATGATCTCTTCATCCACTGATTTTCTTTCCAGATGACAAAATTTTGCTCTTGTTTATGGCTGAATAGTATTCCTTTGTATACTTATACACAGCACATTTTCTTTACCCATTAATCTATTGATGGGCACCTTTGGTGGTTCTGTAGATTAGCTATTGTGAATTGTGTTGTAATAAACACAGGTATGCTAACTTTAATTCCTTCAGGTATATCTCAAGGAGTAGTATAGTTGTCAAATGGTAGCTTATCCTAATTTTCATAGTGGTTTTACTAATTTACATTTCCATCAGCAGTGTAGAAGTATTCTTTTCCCCACACCCTTGCTCACATTTATTGTTTCTTGTATTCTTTTTTTTTCTCTTTTTATTGAGTTTATTGGTACATTCTAGGTATACAGTATAATTATGTACATTATTGGGATCTTGTACCTTCCCTTGACAGGTCTTGGTTCTCATTTTTTCCCTTTGTCCCTGCCCTCCCTTCACCCCCACCTCCCCTCCCCATTTACAAACACTTTATTTCCATTTTTTCATTTTCTCATATTTTTTCTTTTCCCTTATTCCCTTTCCCCTACCCTTCCCACTTTCCCTACACCTTTAGGCCTTTTCTTCCTATTTCACATTGTTAATTATCCCATTAGGACCTTGTGTACTATTATAGTTTTTCACACCAGAGAAACTATTCATTATTTACACATGTGACTTATTTATTTCACTTAGGAATATATCCTCAAAATGTATTCATGTTTCTATGAATGAATCTAATTTCTCATTCTTTATGGCTGAGTAGTATTCGATTTTATAGAAAAACCATGATGATAGCTTTTTCTGACTTGACTGAGAAGGAATCTCAATGATTTTCACTTCCCTCATGGCTAAAGCTATTAAACATATTTTAAATATATTTATTGGCCATTCGTACTTCTTTTGAGAAATGTCTGTTCAATTCATTGCTCATTTATAGATTGTGCTGTTTGATTTTTGTAGTGTTAAGTTCTTTGAGTTCTTTATATATTGTAGATAATAATCTTCTGTCGAAGCATAGCTGGCAAATATTTCCTCCTATTCTCTAGGGTCTCATTCTGTTATTTCCCTTGCTGTGCAGAAAAATTTTAATTTGATGTAGTCCCACTTGTTGATTTTTGCTGTTATTTCCTGTCCTATTGGAGATCTATTTAGGAATTCTTTGACTGTGCCTATGGCTTCATGTTTTTTCTTTACATTTTCTTTTAACATTTTCTAAATTTCAGGTCTTAAATCTGTATCTTTGGTTCATTTTGAATTGATATTTTGGAAGCATTCCAAGCATAAGATATGCTTTGATCACACCTATCCCGATTTACTTGCCTTTACATCTCTCCCCCTTATTCCCTTCCTCTTGACTAATACTAATCTCTCTTCTAATTTCTTATCATCTTTTTGGGTTTTTTTTTTGCTTTGTATTTTGAGCCAGGGTCTCACTATGTACTTGAGATTGACCTGGAACTCACTATGTAGCCCAGACTGGTCTTGAACTCACAGCAATTCTCTTGCCTCGGCCTCCTGAGTGCTGGAATCACAGGTGTGTGCTACCACAACCGGCTTTCTTGTCATCTTTTTTACATTCCACCTATTAGGGAGAATATGGGGTGTTAAGTTTTTCTGAGTTCTTTGTATATTGCAGATTTTAACCATCTGTCAGAAGAATATTTGTGTGAAAGACAGGGATCTAGTTTCAATCTTATGCAAGTAGATATCCAGTTTCCTAGCACCATTAAAGAGGTTATTTTTTTTCTCCAGAATATATTTTTGGTTTGTTTGTTCAGAATCAGATGAATGTAGTTGTCTAGGTTTGTTTCTGTGTCCTTATTCTTTGTGGCTATTTTTGTGCCATTATCATTTCTTTTACTATAGATTTGTAGTATAATTTGAAATTGACTATTATGATACCTTTAGCTTTACTCTTTTTCCTTAAAATTGCTTTAGCTATTCTGGGTCTTTTTTGCTTCCATGTGAATTTTAGGATTTTTTTTTTCTAGTTCTGTGAAGTGTCCCTTCAATATTTTGATTAAGACTGCATTGAATCTGTAGATTGCTTTTAGTAATATGGCTATCTTTACAATGTTAATTATATCAATCCATGAACATGGGGCGATCTTTCTATCTTCTTCAATTTTTTTTCAGTGTTCTGAAATTTTCATCATAGAGATCTTTCACCTACGTGGTTGATTAATCTATAGCTTTTATTTTTTTTGAAGCTATCATGAATGGACTTACTTGCAGATTTTTTTTTTTTAGCCAGGCCATTGTTATTGTACAGAAAAATAATTATGTTTTAATGTTGATGTTTCATTCTGCTACTTTGCTTAATTCATTTATCTAGTCTAAGTGTCTATTGGTATAGTCTTTAGAGTCTTCTAAGTATAGGACCATGTCATTTACAAATAAGGGTAATTTGACTTCTTTCTTTCCTATTTGTATCCCTTTTATTTTCCTCATTCCTTTAGCTAAAATTTCAAGAACTATTTAAAGAAGAAATGGTAGGAGTGGATATTCTTGCTTCATTTTAGGGGAAAGTGGCAGTTTTTCCCATGCACAATGACGTCAGCTTTGATTTTGTGATATATGCCCTTTGCTACATTGAGGAATAATCCTTCAGTAGCTAAGTTCTTCAGAACTTTTATTTTTATCATAAAAGGATTTGTATTTCATTGAAGCCATTTTTCCTGCACCATCAGAGATCTTGTGATTTTTATTCTTCATTCTGTTTTGTCTGATACTATATTTATTGATTTGTACATGTTGAACCGTTCTTGCACTCCTAGAATAAAGCTAACTTGATTATGGTGTATGATCTTTTTTTTTTTGTTTTTTTGTTTTTTTTTGTTTTTCTTGAGGCAGGGTCTCACTATGTGGTGAGACTGACCTGGAACTCACTGTGTAGCCCAGGCTGATCTCGAACTCACAGTGATCCTCCTGCCTCAGCCTTCCCAGTGCTGGGATTACAGGCGTGTGCCAACACGCCCAGCCTGGTGTATGACCTTTTAATTGTGTTGTTAAATTAGGTTTGCAAGTAATGAATAGTAGTTTTTCTTTCACCTTGGTATTGGTATTTTCCTTAACATATTTTGAGAAGTCCACCCAGGACATGGCATAGATCTTTTATTAAATTTTGTTATTTATTAAGTTTATTGGTGCATTTTAGATATATTATGATGACATTCCTTATTGGGAATTTGCTCTTATGTTTTCCCCATCCCCCTGCCCTCCCTCAACCTCTCTACCCCTCTCTATTGATTTTCTTCAGAAATCAAAAGAATTGATTCTTAAGAGAAGAATTTGATATGTGGCAAAATCTTACAGATAAAATAAATGCTGAAGTTTTGTGATGTTCTGATTTGACAGAAGAAATGCATGGTGATGACTTTTATTTTGTAGCTTAGAAACTTATCATAAAGGTAGTTCTGAAAGAGGTTTCCAAAAACATTTTGAGTAACAGAAGTATTTTTTAAAAAGAAAAACCCTTTAGTCTTTTTTGTGTAACCACTTGAAAAACAAGATGGAATGCTTGTCATAGGACTCGATGCTTTCAAACCCTGAAGTAGAAAATTCTGTTGTTACCCAGGTGTTGGTTTATTACCTGGAAGATATGCTGATTCTCCACTTATCCAACTGTCACTCACAAATACCAGGTGGCATTTTTAACTCTTCAAAAAACAACTGAAGCATGGTACAGCTGCTGTTTCTGAGAAAGAATTTAGTCAGCAAAATATTTTCCAAATAACATTAATTTGTGTCAAGAAGCCAGACATCTTGAGTTCAAGTTCTAATTTCAGTTATTAGCTATGAGATATTTTGGCAATTAATGTTCTTGGTCTTACATGCTTCCTATATAAAATGAGAATTATATCTTCCTCTGAGGCTGCTGGTAATAAACAATGAATTAATCCATATGAAGTATTTAATCTTGCTTTGTGGTGATATCTTATAAGTGATAACATTTAAGGCACTGCTCTTTCCTCAACTTTTAATTTTAATAAAAATTAGCTAGATTTTTATTAGCTAAACTCAGGTATTCTTTTTAGCTAAAAGTACACAAATTCATTTCAAACATATTTTAATTTGTTATTGTTATTTATTCATTTAAGGTCTTTTGAACAGTGTCTCTCTGTGTCTTTCAAATTGTCCTTGAACTCACTGTGTAGCCCAGGCTAAGCCTTGAACTCACAACAATTCTCCTGCCTAAACCTCCCAAGTGTTGGGATTGTAGGTTTGTGACAACGCACCCTGTTTTTGTTTTGTTTTATTTTATTTTTTTCTCAGACATAATAAGGAACTAACAAATGACTGAAAAGCCTATTTGAGGCAGTGTAGACTTTTACTTTATATATTTAAGACTGCTCTGTAGTGAAACTATTTCCTATCATTTAATGCCTTGATATTATCTATTTGATAACACCTGGTATAACTGAAGGTCACCCCAAATCAATATGGATAAGCACAGTTTTAAAAGCATAGTTTAGACAAATTTCATATCATGAAATACATGTGTATATCTTACAAAGGATCTTTCAAAATGTACTATTTATTGACAAAACTTTTACTTTTCATATGATGATTTTAATTGGAAGCCTCCCAGGTGCTGAGATAATAGGTATGTGGTAACATACCTGGCTCTGTGTTCATCTTGTCTATGAAACTGTTTTTAAGAGATTATAAAATAGCACATGATATAGTATACACATAATTTAAAGATTGTAAAAGTAAGCACTTTCACGATACTGAAAATGCATTTCAATTGGTCAGCTTCCCTGTTCCTGGGAGGGGTAACTGACACCCACAACTTAATTGAGGAGAGATGTATTTGGCTCATAGTTTCAGAAGGTTCGATCCATGGCACCAGGTTCCAAAGCAGAAACATCATGGTGGAGAAGCCTAGTGAAACAAGGCTGCTCATCTCATGGAGGTTGGAAGAAGAGCGCAGTGGAAAAATACCAGCCAGAGATAAATCCTCCAAAGGCACACCCCAAAGTAGCCCAGCTCCTCCAACTGTGGGCCACCTCTTAACAGCACAGCAAACCACAAACACCAGTGGAATAAGCCATGGATGCATATAGGCTCCCCATGAACAAATCACAATGGCAGGAGTCTCTTGACTCTTAAATCAATTTAACAATTAAAGTTAATTGCCATGTTATCTTATTCAGGATCCAGGCTTAAATATGGAGAAATCTTATACAATCAGTATCACACTTATATTGATTTACTGTACTAAAATAAATATATGTGATTTACCATACTAACAGAATAAAGAAGAAAACATAATCATGTTATTATATACAGAAATTAAGTTTATAAAACTCATTCTTGTTCTTTAATATCAATAAAGTGTAAATAGAAGCTTTAAAAATTATAAAAGATAATCAGATTTTTAAAGTCTATTTTTAACATCATACTAAGCAGTCAAATTTTGAACACCTTCTTCCCAAATTTGACAACAAGACAGATATTTCCAGTATCATTATTTTTATCAACATTGCATAGGGCATCTTCATGCAATAAAGCAAAAGAAATAAAAGTTTCAAGGAAGGAAATACACATGTTATTAATTTCAGCTAACATGATGTGTACATATAAAATAAGAATGATTTACAAATGCATTATTAAAGTTAAGTGAATTTAGTAATTTTGCTAGAATCAGACAATGAAGAAAAGCAATGATAATGTTCATAGTCTAGCAAAACATTAGATAATATTTTAAAATACCATTTACAGTACCAACAAAAATCATTAAACTCTTACAAGTAAATCTAATGAAGAATATCCAAGACTTCTACCTCTGAAACTTCAAAACACTGTTGAAAGAAAATTAAGGACATAAGAAGTGGAACAATATACCATGTTATATAATTAGAAGATTAAATATTATCATTCTCTTGTTTAAGCAATTTATTCATTGCAGACTCAGTCAAAATCATGGTAGGATTTTTGTGGAAATGGACAGGTGAATTCTAGATTTTATGTGTAAATGCAAAGACCTGTAATGTCAAGGCAAGATTGAAGAAAAAACAAATCTAGGGAACTTTGACTAGTGTATATTAAGATTTTCAGCAGAATCATACAAATCAGTGCCATGTGATATTGAAATAAGAGTAGAACAATAAAAAAACAGAATGGAGTAAAAAAGGTTATAAATAGATCCACAGATATTTATGTCTGTTTGCAGCCAAGTTGCCACTGTAATCCAATGGGGAAATGGTGGTTTTTAAATAAATAGGACTGAGTTGAAATTCTACTCTCACATATATGACCAAGAGCAATAAAAAATGCTAACAAGAAGAATAATACATTCCACATGACTGTAGTTATAACAGCTTTGAAACAATCAAAGCTTTCCCATCAGTACAGTGATTCATTTGGGAAAGGCAGGTGCACTGGAGATAGAGGAGCAAGAGAGAACTTTCTGGAGCTTTTCTGTATTGTGATTATATGTTGGTTACACAGGGTATAAATATATAAAAAGTCACTGAATTATGCATTTATGTATAGGTTTCATGGTATTTAAATTATACTTTAAAAACATTACATGGCAAAATGGATACCCCTATACAAAAAGTGAACTTCAAAATCTCCATGTCATCCACAAAATTAATTTGAGAAGACTCATAAAAGATAATAAAATTCCTAAAAATAAACATGGAAAAATACTTTCATAACCTTGGAATAGGCAAATATTTCCTAAGTAGAACTCAAAAAATACTATTTTTAAACACTTGAGAAATTAGATTTAGTAAAAATGAAGAACTTCTATTAATGAGAAAGCTCCATCAAAAAATACATAGAAGATTGACAATGTGAAATAGGAAGACAAGGGCTAAGGGTGTAGGGGAAGTGAGAAGGGTAGGGGAAAGGTAGTAAAGGGAAAAGAAAAAATATGAGGAAATGAAAAAACGGAAACAAAGTTTTTGTAAATAGGGAAGGGAGGAGGGGGTGAAGGGAGAGCAGGGGTATGGGGAAAAATGAGAACAAAGACCTGTCATGTAAAGGTAAAAGATCCCAGTGATTAATGTAACTGTAGTGTATACCTAAAATGTGCCAATAAACTCAATGAGGAAAAACAATATAGAAGATTGAAGGTATTTATTATACATACATATCTGGCAAAGTTGTTCAGCTTGTTCCATTGCTAAGAAATGTCAATTAAAACCACAGTATAATGTGATAATAGTCACACTAGAATTGTCATATTTAAAAAGACCCAAATGGACAGCACCTTGGCATCTGATGTATTCTTGTGGGAGTGTAAATAGGGAAAACTCTTAAGCAATATTTACCTAAACTAGTAATATGGATAACTCATCACTCAATGTTTCTATTTTTGGATAATTTTATACTACACTCTTTAGCTTGTTATGAGGCCATTTCAGTATTCAGAATAAATTCTGTGTGTATCTTCTCATTATGATTTTTCCTTCTTCAAATATGTAAACTTTTATAAGAAGTCTGCTGCCACTTAAGTTTGGAATTTGAGATTTCCATAGGCCCTGTTTATCTTCTCATTATAATTTTCTTTATTCAATCCTATAAACTTTTATTTATTTATTTGAGTTTATTGGTACATTTTAGGTATACAGTACAGATACATTCATCATTGGGATCTTGTACCTTTATGGGACAGCTCCCTCCTCATTTACAAATACTTTATTTCCATTTTCTCATATTTTTTTCCCTTATTACCTTTCCCCTACCTTTCCCACTGCTTAAGTTTGGAATTTGGGTCTTCAATAGGCTGAAGTAATGAATTTTTATTTACTTAATGGAACTATATTAAAAGTTAATGTAATAAAATATTGATTAGGTACATAAGATATGTTTTAAGGTAAGATTCAAATTTATAATAAAATTCTTCAAGTGTATACAGCACTAGTTAGAATAAGGAATAAAAGATACTTCAGGGCCCGGGATTTAGGTAAGTGGTTCTACAGCCTCCCTCACAAATGCAAGTCCCCAGTTCGATCCCCAGTGCCAAAAAAAAGAAAAACGACATTGTTCCCAAGCATTAATAACATTTCCTAGGAATCTTTAATTTGTTTCTTGGGTTGTGATAAACATTTTAAATAGTATATTGAAGAAAAAAAAGCAAAATACATTGAACAAAAACAGTTCATTAGCAAAGTCAATTAAAAGAATCTCTGCTTAAAATAAGGTAATGCTTGTTTCTTCTGTTTTCCTCATAGGTTCAAGTGTAAATTAGAATTAGCATATTTTGTTGCTTGTGTCACCATTGAACCAAAAGACAAATAATTTATATTAAATAGATATGCCACCTAGAGGTAGTTGGTGCTCACACCTCTAAAAATGTATAATTATTATTCTATGACATTCTGAATGAAATCAAATAAAATTTTTGTTATTGACTGTGAAATAAATACCATATTGGATTCCAGTCATAAGCAAATTTCAAAAATTAAATGTAAATTTGCAAGAAATAGTATGAATTAAGATGTTGTACTTGAAAAAGTTTGGAAGAGTTTTTCGAAACAGCCATTACAGAGAAACCTACCTAATGCAATTTTTCTGTAATGGCTGTTTTGCAAATGTTTGGATTTTATCTCTCCCACTTTTCCCAAATTCTCTTTCCTTAATGTCTCTTTCTCCATTTCTTTATTGTTTTTGTAACTCTTTGTAAATCAGTGCAACATTTCCTATCATGAAAATACATATGAGTCTTTGATACCATCAGTAAATTTATAGCAATTTCCTATTCTGAAAGGTTGTTTGAAAGTCATTTAATAGGAATCCTGAGTTTTCATATACATAAATTATTTAAAAAATATGCTTGCACAGGCCAGATTATAAAATCTTATTTAATTCATAGTATAATTTAAAAATTTCATTTTAAAGTAAAATTAGGAGAAAGAAATTTTCTCTAATATTTTTAATTAAACAAAACAATAAAAGACAAAATGTAATGAGTATTTTCATTTAAAAATAGCAAGATAGAGGAAATTAGATTCAGTGGTATAAGGAAGTAATAAAACCACAAATTAATAAATTCTCCTAATGTTTTCCCAGCTTTGTGAAACTTTTACATAGAATTTTCAGCTTTATACAACCCTGTAAGTTAGATAGTCCCGATTTGCAGGAAAGTAGTCTGGAAATCAGTAAGTTCAAGTAACTTATTTAGGTAAAATGAAAAGTATCTGAACGTGAATCTTAACCTGAGTATGAATGAAGTCTTTCCACAGTGCCGGGCTATGGGGCTTCCAAGTATCTTCAGTTCATCTTTGCAGATTTTATTGCTAAGTAGTGTTCTGCCTCGATCTCAGTTGCTTGCATGCTTGTTATGGTCACAGTTATTCCTTCTGTTATTTCTCCACCAGTTAATCCTGTATACTATAGTTTGAGTTAAACTTAAACAAAAATACTTGTCACAAGAAAAATAGAATTGTGAAGGTTTACAAAGACCATACATGAAAGTACTTTGTACAGGCTGAGCACTTAGCACCCAACAAATACTTGCCATTTTCACTTCCCTATGCAGAGATCATAAATGATTTTGTATTGTTCACTAAGCCAAAATTCTTTTCCTCGGGGTGAATTCCCTAGAACCAGACTCTGAAAAGAGGTTTCAAAGTGATGCTCTGATGTTTGCCCTGGAGAAAAGCGTGGAAATCAGGACAAGGAAAGGGAAATATCCAGACCAATTTGAGATTTTTGGTGGAGCCACAGCATCAGCTGGATCTCATGGTATCTCCGGAGCAGCCATTACCCCTCAAAGTTTACTCTACCAGGACTGAAGGAAGATAGGCTGGCTTTTATATTCCTGGCCTGTCACTGACTATGATATAAACTCCCAGGAAGATCTAGTGCTGGGCCCATTTGCCCAAATGGACTGAAATAATCCAGACAACATCCTTAGGAAAAAGTTGCAAGTGTAAGTGATGGAAGCAAAGTGTAGAAAGGCGAGGAGGTGGTTGCACAGACTGGAAAGACAGAGACCCTGCTGATGTGGGCACAGCACTGACAATGTCCAATATTTCTCTGAACATTGGATTTGCAGTTTTCCTTCCTATTATAACTTGTTTCCCGCTGCTACTTTTCACTTTCTTTGTGTTCAAGTCAAGCCAAACAACTCATTCATTCCTACATGTGCCAGGTACTATTTTAGGTCCCAGGAAAATAGCAGTCACGAGAAAAAGTTTCCTCCTTCATGGAACATTCTCTTAAAGGAGAAAATTAATAAACATTAAGCAAGTATATAATCTTAGTATTGAGTAGGACAATGCACAGTGAATTAAAATAAACCTGGGCTTAAGAAGATAGGGGATATATAGTTAGGGTTCTCTAGAACAGAACTGACAGATTTATTAGATTTCCTTAAAAGATCAGGATAATCCCCAGTGTCGGTCAGAGAACCAGAAGACCCAGTAACTACTTTGTCTAAGAAGCTGGAAGCCATAGAGCAAGAGGAACCAGAGATACAGTCCCAGTCTGAGGCTGAAAGATTGAAAGTCCCCTGAAGAATAGTTGGTGGAGTTTACATTGGAAGGGGAAGAGCCTAGATCCTGAAGTTCACAGGTGATTCCAGTGGCTAAAGACACACCTGCTGAAGCAGCATTGAGCTTGCAAGCCCACTAATTTCCTTTCCTTTTTGCTCCATCTAGGCTTCAAGCCTCTTGGGTGGTGCTACCCACAAGCAGGCCAAGTCTTCCCACCAAGGTTTGCTGGCCTGTGTGCCAATCATCTTTATAAGCTCCTCCCCCAACACACACACACACACACACACACACACACACACACACAGTGTGCTTTGCTAAGCTCCTAGTTGCCACTCAATTCAGGCAAGTTGGCCATAAAGATTAACCTTCACTGAGGGATCAAGGCTTTTTTGTTGTTATTGCCTTTTCTTTTGTTTGTTTTTGCATTTGTTTTACACTGAGTAGTTGGGAAAGGCCTTTCTGAGGGGGTGACATTTCAGGGGAGGTGAGTGAATAAACTAGGCAAAGGGAGACAAGAGCCTGTGCATAAGCCCTGAGGTGAGATTGTATGACAAGTAGTTAGACATTAGCAGACCTGAGGGACTGAAAAGGGATGGTGTTCAAGTAGAATGTGTTGGCAGTTAAGAAGCGAAGATGTCAATGTGCCATACATATATCAGGTCTCAGATCTGCAGTGGCTAAACAGAGCACAATGACACATTAAGGATGCACTCTGTACACATTCTGTTACCTGGTGGTCTAGATTCAAGAGAAGGCCTACCTCATTCCTGGTTGCCATAACCTACAACCCAATGATATCAGGAAAGGAAATGTTTTTTTAAAGACTCCCCTGCCTTAGTGGATGACCTAGTTTAAATAAAGAGATCTGGTTTAAATTAAGATCTTATCTTCCTTAAATTTATTCTCTAAGTTCCTTTCATGATTATAGCCCCTGAGGAAACAATGGCCATCTAAAAAAGACAGGAAGAGATTTCATGATTCCAAAGTAACATCTACGTAAAAATGATGATAATAATCACAATTTTCCTAGTTCCCTGAACCCCAGGAATAACTTTTGTGTATGTAAAATGTTATCCAAACTCACATTTGCTGCAGATAAACTTTCTGGAAGTGCCTGCCTTAGTTTTAGGTGTAACTCTTTGTTTAGTTTGTAATAAATTCTACCTCTATGTCTACATGACCACCTTTGTAGCTTGACTGAATTCCTTCATTCAGGTCCTAAAGAACTGAGGAATAAGGAAGTGAAGAACTGTTTCCTTGCTGGGTCAAGAGGCCAGGATGACTGAAGTTTAGTGCAAGACAGCAAAAAGGAAGAGGTCAGGCGAGAAAGTGTGAGCCAGGAACCATGTGGCATGGGTCATGGAAAGTAGAGCCAGGGTGCAGAGTTTAGATTTCATTCCACCTGTGAGAAGTCACCAAAAGCCTTTGGTAAATGATCAACAGGTTTGATATAAGTTTCTAAGCAATCCCCAATAATAAATATTTACTTATTCTTATTTATTATTTATTTTTCTTCCCAAAGCCACTCAAAAATGTCTTAAAACGACTGCTAATTTATTCAGAGTTCCTGGGGAAGGGCTTAGCAGGTACATCTCCTCTCTTCTTTAGGGTGACTAGCTGGGCTCATGGGTATATAGGTTCTCAGTTGCCAGTCATCTGGGGACTGGCCGGAATGAATGGCCTTCCTGGTAGGGCTGTTAAAGTTGGGAGCGGAGGGCAGTGGTTCTCCTCCACGGAGCATTTCTGTAGGCTTTTTCATAGGGTATGTAAAACATGTGGATAGCACTGTCTTGAGGTCAGTTATAGGTACATTAAATTAGAAATATTTATGAGTTGCACAAAAGTGTTACGTAGACACTTGCTCTATAAGTATGGATTTCAAGGGAGAGATTAGATTCAGAGATTGACATTTAGATCATACTTAAAGTTAGTGAATTGGATAAGATCACAAAAGGAACGAGTACAGACAAAGAATAAAAGAAGCACTCCCACCAACAATGGAGAAGGGTTCCTTTCTCCCCACATCCCCACCAACATTTGTTATTGCTGATTTCTTGATAGCAGCCATTCTTTTTAGGGTGAGGTGGAATCTCAGTGTTTTCATCTGCATTCTCGAATGACCAGTGATGTTGAAAAAAATTTCATGTATTTATTTGTTGCTTTTACTTGTTTGTCTGAGAAATGTCTGTTCATTTCAGATGCCCATTTTTGAGTTGGGTCTTTGTATTTGAGGGGGAGTCTGATTTTTTCAAGTTCTGTATATATTCTAGATAGTAGACCTTTACAGTGGAAATCAATATGGAGATACCTCAAAGAACTAGGATTAGAGGTCCCATTTTACCCAGCTACCCCCCTGATGGGTATCTTTCCAAAATAATTAAAAGAATCATACCACAGTGATATATGCACACCAATGTTTATAGCAGCACAGTTTATAAGAGCTAAAACTTGGAAACAATCCAAATGCCCATCATCTGGAGACTGGATAAAGAAGATGTGGTTTTTCTGTAAATGGAGTACTACTCAGGCATGAAGAATGAGAAACTTGAGACATCACTAAATGGATGCACATTGAGTCTATAATCTTAAGCGAAATAAATAGGACATTATTTATAAATAATTTCTCTGTTGTGAAAAACTAAAAGTGTAACTAAGGTTCAAATGTTATAATTGATAGTGTGAAATAGTAAGAAATGGTTACAGGGGAAGTAGGAAGAGGAGGGGAAAGGAAATAAGGGAAAGGAGAGAATGTGAAAAAAAGGAAAGAAGAGAGACAAAGTCTTTGTAAATAGGGAAGGGTGAAGGGGGTGAGGGGAGAGCAGGAGTATGGGGAAAAATAATCAAGACATATCATGAAAAGGTACAAGATCCCAATGATAAATGTAACTGTATTGTTTGCTTTAAATGTGTCAATAAATTTAACGGGGAAAAAAAGAATAAAAAATGCCCATGGTTGAATGGTTCTTGGATTGGCACAGGTAGCAGATTCAGCAAAGAAGGCTTTGAAGTTGTGATCATTAAGAGTTTAGTACCTTATTAAGCATTAAGCATAATATAATTAAAACAATAAGCACAGATAATTAGTGTCACATAACGAAAATTGTTCATCTAATTCTGTGCCCATTTTTAAATTCAAAATGAAGAAAATAAAAAGTGTTTGGTTAAACTACATGCTACTTTAGCAATTTTTCTTAAATATTATTCTAATTATTTTTAACTTCTGCTCTTCAAAAACTTCTTTCCAGCCAAGTTATAAAAAAATAAAAAAACATTGAAGGAAAAATAAAAGAAGAACCAGATGGAGGCCAAAATGTCAACTTCTTCACTAATAAAATGCAAGTTGGAAGATGAAACTTAGTACTAGCCAGATTAACCACCTAGAGACAGCCATGGAGATCCTTTCACCTTAGCCTCATTCGTTGTTTCTTGAGTGCATGCATGTCCTGTTTTTTCTTTTTTTCTAAATTCCACTTTTCATTTTTATTTATCTTTTCATGGAAAGGATAGGAAATGTCACCTTTATGGAAGCCTATTTCTTCTCTAGTATACTATTTCATTACCAGTTTTTGAAAGAATTGAAATAAGACTAAAGGATACCTAATAGATATCAGAATGTCTATTTTTAAATTTATAAATACTAAGTTGGAGAACTTGGCTTAGAGAGCCAAATAAAGCTCCTAAATATGCTCCAAAATTAAGTAGACTTGTAATGTCTCAGTAGTGTATGCTATGATAAAAGAATACCTGAAATTAGGTAATTTATAAAGAAAGAACATTTATTTTTCACCATTCTGAATTTTGGAAGTCCAAGAACGAGATGCCAGAATATAATGACCTTGCTTTATTTTATAAGGCCCAAAGTGGGAAGCTGAAGCCAATGAAATGCTGCAGGATTCTTTTATAGAGACTTACCCCATTTGCAGGGAAAGTCTCATGTTCTTAAATGTTTTAGTGTGTAGAATTATCACATTGTTATTACTTGAATTTTATAGGGGATGCGTTCAAACGATAGCACCAACTGAGCCAGGCCAGGCAGACCTGGATTCAGAACCTCAGGTGGTAAAAGTGGGCAAATGGCTACCTTTGGAGAACAGTAGACACTCCCTACCTCTCCAGGTAGTTCAGCCTCGATAGGAAGAGAGGAGATTTGCAAGACCTGTTTAGTTTGCCCAAGTTAGATTCCCCAGTCAAGATGGGGTCTAAGAGAGGCAAAAATTAACATCCGTATGCAAGAAAGTATCAGGAATGGGGGAAAATTTTACTTAAAGAAATGCCTAGCATTTTTGCTTTGTTAAAGTATATTGTTGGCACTATTTTATGTTTAACTATGAAAATCAGTAATAATATCTTCTAAAGGAACTTTTGGAAGGGAACTTATGAAAAAATGTTTGTATTTTTATATTCAAAAGCAATGAAACAAATTTGCATCTGTGTATTGTGGGGATATTAGTGAGTTGAAGATTTGGAGTTTGGAAAAGGATGAAGCATGTGCCTGGTCATGATTCAGGTGAGGGAGATAAAATGGTGCAGAAAAGACATTGGCTGAAAACATTTCTAAACCATCACGATGGAAAACATTGGTTTAGAACAATTGTGTCGCTGCACAAATTGACTATTCTCACTTTGGAGTGAGTTGGCCAACCTTGGGCATAGAATGAGAAAGCTTTCCTCAACATCATCTCCTCTCCTGTACTATGATGCACAACTGTATGATGCTATCAATCAGCCTGAACGATCCCTCTCCTTTCACTTTCAAGAATCAAGCAGGTAAATGAATTCTCATGTTTCACAACAGAGTAACAACAGGCCAATCTAATCTTTGCCCTTGGCACACTTTGAACCAACCTTCCAAATGCCCATTTGAGTAGCAGCACCCTAAAAGATAGTCACTGTGAAGGAGGGTCCCCAGCACATGAACTGTGAGATTGGGGGCATCTAAAATACTTTTTGACAATTCCACCTGACAGGAAGTTTAAGGATACATGCTATCTCCCTTTGGATTTGTTAACTATTTTTAATGATGCTATCTGCTATTTTAACAATGTATGCAGAACAGCAGAGCCTTGAGTATGTTGTTTAAATATCTTTGATGCTATGTCATAACAAATTAGTTTCTAAATGTTGCCAATTTGGCAGACAAAGCTGATTATTTCCTGCAATCACACTGCATATGTGCACAAGATGATAATTAATGATCAGGGTTGCCAGCCATGCTTTAATAACAATCCTTCAGTGTTTAGGAGTCCATGAGAACAACTGGCTTGTACTGGGGCAGAGGCGAGAGAAAGGAGGCAGTGAATCTCGGCAGATCTATCAGTGTCAGAGAATCAATACTTTGCTGATTTCTGTTATAAATCTGAAGCTTCTGGGGAGTTATTGACAAAGCTGCCACTGTGAGGATTAACAGAGTGTTTATGGAGTCTTTGCGGAAGCTGTGCAAGCCCTAATTAGATTGGAATTGGTCTTTTGGCAACTTTGTAATATTTGCTTCCCCAACATACCAGTATGCTACAGAAGGACTCTCAGGACATTAGAGAAGTATTTTAGAAGAATTATATGAGCATGGAACGTCAGGATAGCAAAGATGTTTCATCACAGTGAAATGAAATTTATAAACCCTCACAGCCCCAAATTTACACTTGTAAAAATACTCTTTTTCCATAACTTGGCAAAAGCATGGCCAACAGGTAAATGTTCTTAAGTAGATAATAGCATCAAATATAAAAACTAAGAGGGAGAGAAGGAGGAAGAGAGGACAGAAAACACAAGTCTTTATAAGTGGAACCTATTTTAAGAAAATAATCTTAGACTTTGAATTCCAAAGTAATTAAATTTCAGAACAATTCTTTGATTAATCAAAAGATTGATACTGGGCTTATTTTAGACATCTAGCGATCCCATAACATGAGGAGTTTGAATTGTTTTCCCATTTAGAATTGTCTCCTGTACAAATTAAGGTAAACGTACAGTTCCATGAACCTTCTTGAGTTGCTTGTTACTATGATTCTAAAACATTTTGGATATACTTATGTCCTTTACTATGTCTTCTTGAAGTATTATAAAATGTCATATAAAGGCAACTTTTCTTTCTAATGAAAGGATTGCTGATCGTATTCTCAGTAGAGGTATCTAGAGGTATTCAATGAACAATAGCTCAATGAGGCCTTTGTACTAGAAAAATAAATGAGAGAAAAAACCTGCAAATATGTCACCACTTTTAGAGCATGACTGGATGTTGTGATTTAGAACTACAGTAACATTTGGAAATGGGATCTGGTCAAAGGGGCAAGTGACTTAGATAGGTATTTTCTCACCCTTGGCTCTTCCCTTATCTTTCTGCATCTGGCTTCCATTAGGTGAACCAGCTGATCATGGACTGAATCCACTGAAGGAGTAAGCCAAAATAAATGTCTCCTCCTTTAAGTAATGAGTGTGGGGTGTTTTATCCCAGGAACAATAAAATGACTAAAACACAAGAGAAATAGGCCCTGCTTTCTTAGTCTTTACTTGAATGACAAGTTCCTAGGATTATCAATAATCAGATTCTTAAACTAGAGGAGATATTATTCAGTGTGTGTGGGCGTGCACGCCCGCGCCCGCGTGTGTGTGTGTGTGTGTTTGTGTGGAGAAGGAAGAAAATTGGTATATGTTTGATCTTCCAGTAGGATCAGGGCATCAAAATTAGAGAAATTAAATACTAATTGTTTCCTTTTACTCATAATTAAATTGAATAGACGTGTGGAGATGGACCTGGAGAAATATTACCCCGGAGATACCAAGATTATATATTCCTTGGAGGCTGTAATGACTTTGGAGGCAGAATGAATTATCTTTCTAGAGAGATATCAACTAGTTTTAAAGGCTATCTCCCGTCATGCAGAGATACAGTGTAGGACCATAGAACAACAGAGGACCATAAGAACAACAGAGGACTATGAGCAGGATTTTGGATAACAGCTACAAACTTTTAAAAAACATTTTGATACTTGTCCTAGTTATTAGTTTGACTGAACAATCTATGTACAATACAGTGTATCCATTAAACGTATACAATGTGCTAAGTGTAGTGGTGCATGCTTGTAACCTCATATATTTGGGAAATTGAGGCAAAAGAATCGTAAATTCAAGTCTAGCCTGGTAATGTAAAACAATTTGTCTCAAAACAAAATAAAACGCACACACACACACACACAAAACAGGCAGAGTATCCATCTGAGTGGTAGAAGGCCCGGGGTTCAATCTGGAGTATAGATACATAAGATAGATAAAACATTGTGATGAAATTTTAAAAATATAAGATATAATCCAAAAAATGAAAATTAATTTGTAGAAGAACCAAATGGAGATTTATTTTTATTTTTGCCTGGTTCAGGGACAGAATGAATACTTAACTATAATGAATAGAAATGGAAATTCTATCTTGATTAGGGGAATGATTTCACAGGTGTAGTTTTAATTAAGAACTTTCTGAGATTCTCTTGTTAGTGTTTATCATTGACTGTGGAATGTGGATTTGGATCCTGTTTTTGTGCATATGTTTTCCAGGATTGTTGCTTTAAATTTTTTTGAGTTTCTTTTTGGTTTTAGATATTTTCAATAGAAAAAATTTAAAAGGAGTAATCAAGCTGAGGTAAATCTGGAAATTGTTTCATTGTGAATTCAATATCAGCTTTATTAAGTTGATATTTACAGAAATTTTAAATGCTTTGCATAATTAAAAAAATAAAGACTATCAAATATAAAATGTGAAACATACAGAAAAATAATATTGAATATGTCATTAGCATTCTGGGATATTTTACTGGAATCAGCAGTCAGTGTTACCTGACTGCCCTGGTTATTCTGCATGGAGTAAGAACTTGAAGCAGAATTAGTTTAACTTTACATAAGTTAAGTTTTGACCTTGTAACACACATTGCACAATAAGTGTGTAGTGTTAATAGATGCATTTCTTCTTTCTATCATTTTATCTTTTAATTCAAGTGTAATTTTGGAGAAAATATTAATTTTCTTAAAATTATGCTGCAGAGCGTAATACAATGGGCACAAAGCAAATTCTGTCTATATAAACGGAGTAAGTTGTCTTAATCTGAGCTGATACTCAGATGAATGCGCTAATTAAGTTGTTAAGAGTCAATGTGGGACATTAAGTTTTCTCAAACTCTCATGTGTAAAATTTAGCATGCGCTCTTTCTCTCTGAATTCTCTTCACTTGTACCAAACTAGATCTCAAATTCTTCATTCAATCATTACATAGATTATGACTAATATATTTTATAAAATTTCCCCTTATGGGTATTTGCTTCACAATAAAAGTTGTAGAGCAGAAGCTAAAAACAAAAAATTCAGAAGATAATTTTGTTTGTTAATTCGTTGATAGAAGGGGTTTTTCTAACGCCTTGATTTTCAAATATGATGCTGATATAAGACATGTATTTCCTAGGTATTTGGTGGCCAAGAGACTTTGCAAAAAAGTTCAACAGGGACTGAGACCACATGTTGCTAGTTTTGTTAGAAGTATAGCATAGGATTCCAGTCACATACGAACTGTGTAAGTTAAAGTCCAGAGTATTACCCATTCCTTTCTCTTGCAACCTAACTTCCTAGGCCAGGCACTTTCTAATGTTTGTGTAATATTTAAGATATATTTAAACATGATTTAGAAAGTATATATGTATGTATGTACTTATTTATTTATTTATTTATTGTTCTCATTGAGTTTATTGGTACATTTTAGGTGTACAGTACAGTTACATTCATCACTGGGATCTTGTGCCTTTACATGACAGGTCTTGGTTCTTATGTTTTCTCCATACCTCTGCCCTCCCTTCACCCCCTCCTCCCTTTCCTATTTACAAAAATTTTATTTTCATTTTCTCATATTTTTTTCTTTTCCCTTATTTCCTTTCCCCTACCCTTCCTACTTCCCTACACCTTTAGCCCTTTTCTTCCTATTTCACACTGTCAATTATACCATTAGGACCTTATTTACAATTATAGTTTTTCACACCAGAGAAACTATTCAGTATTTACCCATGTGTGACTCATTTATTTCACTGAAGAGTATATCCTAGATATGCATCCATTTTCCTATGAATGACTCTAATTTCTCATTTTTGGCTGAATAGTATTCCATTTTATAGAAAAACCACATCTTTATCCAAAAGAATTAAAAGAATCATACCACAGTGATATATGTGTACTCATGTTTATAGAGCCACAGTTTGTAACAGATAAAACTTGGAAACAGCCCATTTGCCCATCAGTTGGAGACAGGATATAGAAAGTATTTATTGAGCCTTACGTATCATTAACTATACATAGAAAAGTGAGGCATAGCCCTTGCTCTTTAAGAATTTATAATGACAGAAAGAAAGGAAAATTTTGTTTTGAATTGCATAGAATTTAAGAAAACTTTGAAGATAAAGATGGAGAAGTCAAACTTATTTTTGTAAGGTTGTTTGCTGGACTGTGTTTGAAAGATTGAAATGCTTTTCACTTACCTGAAGCTTAATAAAACGTCTGTGAAGATTGCAGAAGAATCATCTGACAGAAGGAGAATACTTTAGTGGGATTTGTGAATTTATTTGTTCTGAGGCTATTCTCAATCTACTCTGAGATATTGTTTAATAGGAGTGAGTAGTTAGTGTTTAAGAACTTTGATTTTAATTTAACTACCTTGCTATGAAAAGTGTGAGCTAAGAACCAGAATCTTTAGCATTAACATGGACCCTGTTATAAATTCAAACTCTTAGGGCCCAGTTCAACCCTACTAGATCAGAATCTGCATTTGAACAAGAATTCCAATGATCATTTGCATATTCAGCTTTGAGAATTACTGCTCCAGACAAATTTTGCTACATCTTAGAATCACTTGGAGAACTATAAAAATCCAGGTTCCCAAGACTCATGCATAACCATTTTCCAGTAAGTTGAAGGTTAAGGAATAGTGCATCTCACTGTGACTAACAGAAATCTGGTCTTTGTCTTCCTATATATTGTTGTTTTGAAATAATTTAACAGAATTTTTATCTGTTCACTATACATGGGTGCTTACTTATATTTCATTAACTTACATATTTTTAGGCATACTTACATGTACTTAAGAGCATAACAAAAATTACATAAATGTCTCATTGTGAAGCACTACAGTATCTTGAAATTCTATTTGAAGATGAGCCCAACGAATATCTATCTATCTATCTATCTATCTATCTATCTATCTATCTATCTATTTCTTTGAATTAGAGTTCATATTTTTTGCTCAAGTATTCTGAGTGTGTGTGTGTGTATTTGTGCATGTGTGTGTATTTTAAAAGAATTTACACTTACTAGTGAGAGGGGAAAAAAAAAGGTAGGAATGGATAAAAAGATATCCAGTGCATGGATTGGAAGACAATATTAAGCTAGCAACACTCCCCATCTTGATAAAATGTTCATCTCCGCCAAAATCTCATCTCCTTTGTACATCAAAATTGATAAGCTGAATCTAAAATGTGTATGGAAATGCAAGGGACACCCAACAGTCAAAATAGTCCTGATAAAGAACAAGGATAGAAGACTCACACTTCCAGATTTTAAATTATTGTAATACTGATAATGCGGTAGTAGAACAAGGTTGGATGTAGACATTAATGGATAAGACTTGAGAGAATATAAACATAAGTCTTTATACTTTTGGTCAATTGACTTTTTTTTTTTTGTGGTGCTAGATGTTAAATCCAGGGAATTTTACTTCCTGGGGGTAAGTGCTCTGCCACTGAGTTACATGCCTATATCCAGTCAATTGACTTTTGACAAGGATGTCAAAGTAGTTCCACAGGTGAAAGAATGGTGTGTTTCACCAGTTGTTTTTGGACATCATTGAATCTATATTACAAAGGATGACATTATATACTTATATTTAAAAATTAATTAAAAGTGAATCATAGACCTACATATACAAGCTTAAACTGGTAAGCTCTTAGAAGAAAGTAGATGAGCAGAGTTTTAGACTGTATTTACAAAAAGTATATAAATCAAGCTGGGCGTGGTGGCACATGCCTGTAATCCCAGCACTCAGCAGGCTGAGGCAGGAGGATTGCTGTGAGTTTGAGACCAATCTGTGCTACATAGTGAGTTCCAGTTCAGTCTCAACTACATAGTGAGATCCTGTCTCAAAAAACAAACAAAAAAAGAAATATATAAATAAGATTGCATTATAATTCATTTTTTTCTTCAAAGTATCACATCAATAAAATTGAAAAGACACTTCACAGAATGATAGGAAACATTTGCAAATAATAAGTCAGACGAAGTCTGATATACAGAATATATCAAGAACTTTCCAATTTTACAATAGCAAGACAAATAACCTCATTTAAAAAATGATAAAGAATATGAAATGACATTTTGCTGAAAAGGATATACAATAACCAATAATGTCACAAGAAGATGTAAACATCAATCAGTAGAGAAACGTCAATCAAAACAACAACAGATATGCTATTTTGTGCCCATTAGAATAGCTAAATTAAAAAAATGTAGACAATAACAATTTTGGCAAAGATGTAGAGAAACAAAAACCTTCAGAAATTACTAGTGAGATTATAAAATGGTTTGGAATTTTGGAAAACAGTTTGCTCATTTCTTAAAATATTAAACATAAGCAACCATATGATTCAGCAATACAACTCTGAGGTATACACTCAAGAGAAATGAAACATACAATAGACAAGAGAAATGTAAGTATCAATAGCAGCAACATTCAACACAGACAAAAAAATAGAAGCAACTCAAATGTCCATAAACTGGCATATCCATAGGAAAATATGGCTTATCCATGTATTTGCAAAGTTATTCTACAACAAAGTAAATGAACGATGGATACATATTACAACATAGATAAGCCTTGAAACATTGGCTAAATAAAAGGTGTGTGGCATAAGGAGCCACAGAACTTTTATAATCTCATTATTTTCACATACCAACTATCATAAAATTCACTATTTTAAAGTGTAAAATTCAGTAGTTTTTAGTATGTTCCCAGAGTTGTGGGACCATCATTGATATGTAATTCTAGAGCATTTTCTACCCCATTAGCAGTCACTCACCATTTTCTCCCTTGCAAACACAATTCTATTTTTTGTCTTATGTATGTGTTTATTCTAGACATTTAATATAAACAAATGCTAAACATTATTAACTAACTTTTACTTACTTTCTGCAAATTAATTATACATTTTCTCAACTTATTTCTTTCTCCTACATTATTAATGATGATACCTTTGATCCATTGATCACGTTTCTCCAATGTCTGGCTTCTATTTTTCCCCCTTATACTTAATAAATATATTTGGGAATATACTTTTGAAAGTATAAATGTCCCATTATTTGCAATTAATAATTCATCTGCTCAGTCTTAATTTGGAGATGACGTATGTATGTGTGTTTTTGTGTACCCAGGGATTGGTAGGGAGGTTTGCTAGTAGTGAATGTATAGGAGAGGAAAATTAAAAGCTCAAACATGAATTTTCTTATTCTGATTGATTTCAATCCTTGCTAAACTGGATTCAATAAAACTTTCAAATTTATGGAAACAAATTTCAGTAACTTTGATAATTGGTTTCTAGCAGTAAAAGAATTTGAGTAAGATAAAGCTGAATAATTGATACCAGAGAATAAAAGATTATATGCTAATACTTTACTCATTTAACTGTCTCCTACAGTTTTTTTTCCCCCATTGAATTCAACTTTATTCTTCTTAAGCCTTAAAATGTTCCTTCTTAGGTAGCTACGTACACTGTGCTTAGCAAAGAGTATGTCATAACATGTTTTATCTACATCCACATATATATGCTGAAAGTTAAAAGTGTTTAATCAACTCCAAGTGTACAGATGTAGCAGTCTGTTCATCTGATATTTTAAGTCATTGATAACAAATTCAGGATGCAGTAAACCACTGAAACAAACCTGGACCTTCAGGCGCCTCAAAGTTGACACAGCTGTTGAAACATGCAGAATGAGCAATGAGGGGAAGCAAGACCATCTGTTAAAGATATTAATTCTCATGCTTCTGATTTGCTAATTCCGAAAAGACTCTGGACTCATAAGATGTAATCTTTAAGGTTTCCTGGAAAAGATGTCCAGATAGTTTCCTGTAACCTGTGAAATAAGTAGGAAATAGTTACACTGCATTTCATACTCTTGCTGCTTTGGGGTTGAGGTTCGTTCAGCAGAAAGAATCACCTGGTTCAGTCAGACCTTAATTCAAGAAAACAACTCCTCAGAGAAATTCCTTAGATTTTTCTTCATCCTACCTCTCTATCTAGCTTAAATACCCATAACTAGCCAAGTGAGAATATAATTGTAAAGTGATAATCTTACCCCCAAATAGATAATTACTTTAGGTTCAAACTTAGTGTTTCTATGTGTAAATCTTAGTTTTCCTTCTGAGCCTAAATTCCATACTTGTACCAAAATATGACCTTTTTTATGATAAGGAGAATACTCACTTTTATTTGTGTGTCTATATATGAGATTTTATCCCATTCTTTGTATCTGCCAGTGTGTCCTCAGTCACTGTCCCTATTTCAGAAATTAGCAAACTTACTCAGTGGAAGTTTTTCTGATTATGCTGCAAGGTCAATCCAAGTCTTGTGAATTTAGTCCTGTTCTCATTCTGTTATACAGCACTGTTGTTCTATATCTTTAAGTGAATGTGATTATTTTGAAGTTCCAGGAAAATGTGTTGGAATATTTTTGTTTAATATGATGCATAACATTTGTTTTTGTGAGTAGTTTTAGTATGTAGACTCTCATTAACCAACTCAAAAATCTGCAATCATATAAGTCAGTGTTCATAGACATGTTTACTACATCTTAATGTATGCTGCATTTTACATAAAATATGGTAGTGGGGCTGGCAAGACAGTCTTATAAGCAAAAGGTTCCTATGAACTATAAATCCAGATAACTGTACAGTAGATGAATAGGAAATGAAATATATATATTAATGTTTAGAATTTGTGTGCAACTAAACTAGCATAAATAAGCTAAGTTTTGCTGCTGTTCTGTAGATTGCCCTCAACAATTAATAGTTCACATAGAAAACCTGTAAAAATCAAGCCTCTAATTTGCAATGTTTAAACCATTTAACAGACTCTTAAACAAATTGCAGTCAGCTTGCTTCCCTTTGCTGATCTTCATATATTTGTCTTTATGATGTTTGATTTACACTTTTTACTTAGCCTTATGTTTTGGAGTTGATATTAAAATTTCACTATTTTTTTGTGAACATCTAGAGAAGCTCACCTAATTTATAGCAGTCAAAATGGAGTCCACAAATGTGAAAAGCATAAATCCAACAGGGATGCACAAACTTCGTGTCATCTAAATTGCAAGACTTGGGAAGCTGGGGCATTAGGATCGCTGTGAGTTCAAGGTAAGCCTGAAACATACGGCAAGACCCTGTCTCAAAACAAATAATCAAAAAATGCAAGACAAGACATGCTGTTTAACTCATTCATTTGGTTCATAATAATTCTAATTATGAATTATTTTTGAGTAGATTAATTAAAAGTATACTTTTTTCCCTGAAAGTATGTGATGTATTTTGCCTTCAATAATAAAAACAGAGTAGTCTGGCCATCATGGATGGAAGTTCCATGAGGCCAAAGACAATGGATTTCTTCATTTCCAACTCATCCTCAGAGCCTGACATACAGGAAATATTTATTGCTTATTCTTTAAATGAGTGAATGTTTGCACAAACTCTTCATAGTGAAGACAGACCAAGTTTCAGAATAGAGAATGAAGACTGACCGTGGAGGGGATGGGCCATTCAGTCATTTTGATGAATTCTGAATCCTGTGAAACAAGACAAATCTAAAGATGTTACTTGATTGGCCATTTAATAATTTCTGAACTTCATACTGCTTATAGTGTATAAATGACATGAGTTAATTTCTTGCTGTCACAAGATTTCTCAGGATGCTTCATGGCTGTCCTCATCATTTTTCTATAATAATTTCTAGAGTATCGTATTATCTTTTGACAGACTAGTAATTAACCTAGCTCTTCATTAGACTGAGAGGAAGATATATTGGTATTAAGTATTCCTAATAATGAAAAGATTTATTCCTAATCAAATTGGGATCTAATATTTTAGGGATGAGTATTATAGGGCATACTAATTTCATTTACAATTATTCATCCAACAAACATTCAGAGTTTCAGGCACTTTATTATGTGCTAAGTAATGTGTACTAAAGTATCGCAGGGGCCTTTTGATAGATTATTATTTCTTGATACATTGAGAATAAGGTTGAATTTAATTTGACATAAATATATTTATGCTTGCTGGTAACCTGTTAGGGGTACTTACGATTCTCTAATGTCTATCTTTTTTAGACAATAGATAGGTAATCAATAAATAGAATTTAGTTGATAGATTGATGTATGCTTCCTATCTGAGGTATTTGAAAATTGCACTATGAAGGATGAACTGTGGTTTGATGAAACAAACTCAGTAACTTAAAGAGGTGTGGCTGATATTGTTATTTTTGAATTATTGACTCTTCTGGCTAGAAGATTGTGTATTTCCATTGGTTCCTATGTGACTTGTAGAGCCTCTTTATTGAATAATATATATGCCTGCCTGTCTTAGCTATTTTTGTTATTGCTGCAACAAAATACTTAATACCCAAAGTTAAAGGAGGACAGGTTTATTTGGCTCACAGTTTGTATGTAAGAGGGTTCAGTCTATTCCTGGCTGCTCAAGGCAGGGCAGCATGGCAGAATGTCATCACAGAGGAGAAACAGTCCATGGCAGACTAGGGAAGGCAGAAGGCAGCAAGTAGGAAGCAAGTGACAAGCAGGGACCTTGTTTATGACCCTCATGTTCCAACCAGGTTACTGACTATTAGGGCAGGTAGTGCTCATACCCAGGGTGGGGCATCCTCAATCCTGCCCAGAACTATGCCAAATCGATCCATGTTCTAATTTTAGTAATTACACATTTATTCTCAGCATCATGCACTCTAGGTCCAGCAACCTCTGAAAATACCCATCTATGAGCATTGAGGCTTTGGGAGGACATCTAGATATAAGCCATAACACTGCCCCATGGTTATGGTTTAGATCTTGGGTGTCTCCAAAGAGCCTCATGTGTTTGGAAGGTGGTTAGCTTATGGGGGTATATACTCATCAGTGGATTTGTTCACTGACGAATTCATAGCTGACTTGCTATTAGGTGGGGCTTGATTACAAGTAGGCCACTAGGAATCCAGATCTCTCCCTGAATCTTCCCTTCTCTCTGTGTTTCCTGGACAACATGAGATGAACAGCTTTCCTCCAAGGCAGGCTCTTCCAAGGCAGGTCCACTATGCATGGAGTGAGGGCTCTGAAACTGAATCAAAAGCTTCTCCTCATTTTAGTGTTGGGTATGTGTCTCAGCGACAAAGAAAGTGACTGAGACACCGACTGACATAAAACTAAGCTATTTGTCTTGCTTTTACCAATGGAATGTACATGCATATTATATACACCATATTCAAACAGATGCTTTAATGTTCATTGTGTGGTTCTACTGTGGCTTTTTTCTCCTACAATTAGGTCAAGGCAGGGCTGGCTTGCTATGGAAGCAGCCTGGGATGGAGAGTATTTAAAAAGTAGAGATTCAGAGCCATGGCTGACCCATAAGCATCTTGTAACCTGAAAGAGAAATAAATGATAAATATTGTAAGTCACTTCAATGTTAGGCTTGTTTGTTCCTGCACCCTTATCTTAGAAAACTGCTTAATTCAAATAGCAAAATAATTGCTTCCTTATTCTACTTGTCCACCTACATGTTAATACTATATTTTTATTGTCTTTTCATCAAGGAACCAGGCTTACAGAGATTTCACCAGAAATATTATGAGTTAATACGACAGAGGGAAAGTAATTTTCCAAGCTATGCTCTAGAAGTTGATGTCTTCCTTTTGGAGAGAAAACACACCAAATTTGCTCACATTTCAATGATCAAACAAGTCATATGATTCGGATAAATTAAAGACAAAAAAAAAGAGAGAACTGGTAAAACCCACAAATGGTGAAAGTTCACCGTGAAACCAACAATCCACAGTTTACAGACTCTTTCAGAATCCACTGAGTGGATAAACCTCCTGTTGCTAAGAAGAATTCAGGTCTGGCTTTGGAATCTTCCCTTACCATAGATCTTTATACAGTATTTGGCACTTTTGATTTAACAGTATTAGTACAGGGTACAACAGGATGAACGCAGCAAAGAAAAGTAAATTACATTTTTTTTGAGTTCATAACTTAAGAAATTGGTATTACAGAAAAATGATAGAACAGTCTTGTTATTTTTGTGATGATATAAATGGTCTATGTTTTTGCTGTCCCATGTAGTAGTCACTGGTAGCACATGGTTGGGGCCTTGGAACACAGGTAACGCCAATGTGAATATCCCAAAATAACTGTAATATTAGTGAACAGAGACAGAAGCAAACCTGTGGTTTCTGGAGAAAGAAGTTTTAATCTGTTCTCAGGTTTTTTTCTAGAAAATGTCCAGTTTATACCTTTTATCCTCTCAGGCTTTCCTTCCAGAGATATGAGACTATCTGCCTCTGTCTTCAGGATAATCATAAATACACTTAGGTGGCCCCTTGAGAGATTTATGGCCATAAAGTCTTACTTTTGGGAAATACATTTTTAATCGCCTAGGATTTTGGGGTAGAATGAGTATGAAAATTCAGAAAAATTTCTTTAACTTCGAAGTGT
The DNA here is from genome assembly GCF_012274545.1 of Fukomys damarensis. Lineage (NCBI taxonomy): Eukaryota > Metazoa > Chordata > Mammalia > Rodentia > Bathyergidae > Fukomys > Fukomys damarensis. The sequence goes on along the minus strand of NW_022900914.1, from coordinate 35,006,097 downwards.
GAGGTAGAGAACAGACTTTACCTATAAAGCAGAAATCACCCGTTCCATGTCTTTCTTTCAATGGCCAACAGGTGCTTAAACTTAACATATTCTAAAATCAAAATATCTGTTTGCTTTACCAAATCTTTCCTGCCCAGTACCACCCATCCAAAAGAAAAATTTCCTCCATTACAAATGCAAAAACAAACAAACAAAAACCCCAAACTGCCATTGTTCCTAATTTCATTTTCTTTCTCAACCGCATTCTCACCCCTCAGCAAATTCCACTTCTCAAAATCCATACTCACTCCAAGTGCTCATTACCTTCCCCTCCCTCTGTCCTCGTGCTACCTCCCTCAGGGTCACCACCACCCCCTTTCTTCTGGACTGCATGGTGATGGTTAATGGACACTACCTGCTGTTGCTCTCCTGGTGTCCTCACTGTCTTTTTCCAATAAGAACAAAAGTAAAATTTAAACCATAGGAAAAATCCAGTAAAAGTAAATCACACTAAGGTCCATAAGGCTGTTATCATCTGACTTCTGACCAGCCTCCTCTAGTAGCTAAGTTTCCTTGCTACTCTGGGAACACAGCAACAACGTCTTTGCCCTCACCATTCCTCTGCCTTGAATGCATTTCCCCTAAAGATTTGCAGGATTTGGTTTCTTGCTTTATTCAAGATCCTGATCAGAACACCTCCTCAGAGGGCTTTTTCCTGACCACATTGTTTAAGAAACACCACTATCTTTTATTCTCATTGAAAAATTTTTCTCTAATTTCTATTTCAGTTTATATTGTACATTATTTTTAATATTTCCACTTGTTTTAATGAGTTGTCTTTTTCCACTGAAATGCAAGCAAAATGAGACCAGGCATTTTGTATTTACTATTCTATCTGCTTTTCTTAAGATAAGACAGGGCAAGGCCAGGGATTTAGCTCAGTGGTTCTGCTGCTTGCCTTGCAAACACAAGGTTCCAACTTTGATTCCCAGTCCAAAAAAAAAAACAAAAAAAAACTCAAAAAAACAAAGAAACAAAGTTTTAAAGATAAAACAGGGCACAGAGTAGAAGCCAAATAAGCATTTATTGGATTAATGAGTAAGCTTCTCACTAATAATATAATATGCTCTTCAATACAAGACTTTGAGATTTGTCAATAAATTTCCTTAGATGAGTCTTTTAAGAAATCATCATACAGAAAATTCAAAGAAAAAAAATGTATAATTTAACTTTGGTGATACAAAAATTTTCAGTTGTGTATAAAATGTATTTGCTCTAATAAAACTATGATTTATAAATAAATGATGCTATCTACTTAAAAAAAGAAGTCATTAGTTCCCTGATTGTTAATTCCAAAGGAAACTAATTATTAACAGAATGCAAATTAATTTTATGTATGTTTAAGTCATGGTCTACTAAAACCTTTGAAAAAAATAAACACTACGGTTATGGAGTTTAGATTAAGTTATTGTCTAATATATTTCATTATTCATGCATTTGTTTATCAAGTGGTCAGTTAGAAGCTCATTTTTATTTGAAAAATTACTTCTTAACTAGCATTTATAATTTTAAGTGATGAATAATAGAAAACATTTGGGCAACTGAAAAGAAAATTTTCAGTTACCAATCCCATAATGCCTTATAAGCTTTATTTAATAAAACTTGAATAGCTGACTGCTAAGCAAAGTATCTGTTGCATTCTTCACTTTCATACCTCTTAGTGCATTTTGTTCAAGCAATAATAATGCATCAGGAGCCTGTAAGACCTTTTAGACCCAGCATGGTCTGAGTGCTCACTTGCCTTTTAAAAGTAATTTACTTTTATTTGATGTGTACATATTTGTGAGGTAAAATATCATGTTTCAATTCATTGTAATTATTAGATAATTATTGACTCAGGATAATTACCATATTTACCACCTAAAATTATTTATTTATGGTGAGTATATTCAAAATCTTCTATTTTGACATATAATATATTTTACACTTATATTTACCCATGTATGCCTTAAAACACTAGAATTTATTCCTCCTACATAACTAACATTGTACTTCCTGATCATCTTCTCTTACCTTGTGACTGATCCAAGGCAGGTGCCCTCCATGCACTTGAATAAATTGGATTTCCTGACATCTTCTTAGTCATTGACCCTGCTGTGTTTATTTCATCTTGTTTTCTTATTCTCATTTCTGACATGTTTCCTTTTTTAACTTTAAAAAAGTATTTTATTTTTTATTGCAGATAGTTGCCCATCTTTGGGAAGTACAGTGTGTTGTTTTGGTACATTTTTATGCTGTATATTGGTTAATTTACACTGTATATTGGTTAATTGATACATAGGATATTTATTTTTTCAAACAATTTTTGATTATTTTAATGACAACATTCAAAATCCTTTCTTATATGATATGCAGTGGTTAACTATAAGCTCCCTTTGCTAATAGAACCCTAGAACTTATTGTATTCCTTCTCACCTGTGACACTATACCTGTTTGCCAGACTTTCCCCATCTGCACAGTCTGCCTTGCCCTCCCCTGATTCTGCTATTTTGTTCTCTATTTCTATGAACTCAGTTTTTAAAAGTTCATTAAATTTATTGGTACATTTTAGGTATACTTTAGGATCACATTCATCATTTGGAATTTGTACCTGCACATGATATATCTTGGTTTTATTTTTTCTCATTCTCTTTTCCTTCCTTCAACCCCTTCACCCCTCCTACTTACAAAAGCTTTGTTTCTGTTTTTTCCTTCTTTGCTCATTTTTACTTTCCTTTCCCCTGTACCCCCTTAGTTCTCCTTCCCCTCTGAATATTTTTTTATTTTTTCACAATATGTATTGTACATTTTGGTTCTCATTTACATTTTCAGCTCCTCATGCCAGAGAAACAATTTGGTATTTACATATGTGTGTTCTATATATTTCATTTAATAATATGGTTTCAAGGTGCATCCATTTAGATATAAATGTCTCTAGCTTATCTTTTTATGACAGAGTAGTGATCCATTTTAGATTTTTAAAAAATCTTTATCCAATAACAGTTAATGGGCATTTGGGCTCTTTCCAAGATTTAGCTATTGCTAAACTGTGCCACTATAAACATAGGTGTGCATATATCATTGTGGTAAGATGTTTTAAATTCTTTCAGGAAGATACCAAGAAGGGGAATAGCTGGGTCAAATGAAACCTCTAGTTGTAGTTTTTTGAGGTATCTTCATATTGATTTCCACAGTGGTTGCACCAGTCTGCACTCCCACCATCAGCAGAGAAAGTTTTCTTTTTCCCCACAGCCCCTCCAGCATTTGTTATTGGTTGCTTTCTTCATAGCAGCCATTCTTTCTGGAGTGAGATGAAATCTCAGCCTTGCTTTCATTTGCATCTCATCAATGACCAGTATGTTGAGATTTTTCATGTTTATTTGCTGTTTCTAGTTCTTCATCAGAGAAATGCTTTATTCATTTCATTGTATTCAGAAATGGTTTATTCAACTCAATTCATTTTTGGATCGGGTCTTTAAATTTGGGGGTGTCTGATTCTTTGAGTTCTTTATATATTCTAGATAGTAGTTCTTTTTCTGAGGAACAGATGGTAAATTTTTTTTCCACATTGTGTGCTGTCCCTTTTCTCTGTCAGTGGTTTCTCTTGCTTCTTGTACAAAATCTTGTTAACAAGATGAGATCTCAGTTGTTAATTATTTGTGCTCATTCCTGTGCAACTGAGTTTGAGTTTAGCTTTTTTTCTTTCTCTCTTTGAGTTTATTGGTACATTTTAGGTATACATTCCAGTTACATTCATCATTGGGACCTTGTCCCTTTACATGACAGGACTTGCTTCTCATTTTTTCCCCTTGAGTTTAGCTTTTTGAGATTCCACACGTGAGGGAAAATCATGTGGTGTTTGCTTTTCTAAGCCTGGCTTCTTTCACTTCAGGATTTATAAATCATTTATCCAGCAAGAGATTAGTATCCAGAAAAGATGAAGAGTTTAGAAAAGTCTGTAGCAAAAATTTAAACACTCCAATTAAAAAAAATGAAAAAATGATTTGAATAGAAATTTTTCAAGAGAAGCATGCAAATGGACAGCAGGTATAGGAAAGGACACCTGACCTGTATGCCTGAGTCAGGCTCCTGAGGCCAGACTTCTACATCCACATTTCTTCTGTTGGCTCCCACCAATAAATATCTAAGAGCCTTGAACAGACATTCTATTCCCAGTCTTGCTCGGATTGCAACAGCTCTCCTGTAAATCTAATCTTCATAATGCCAGAGCTCCGGTTTTGTAAGGCTCCAATCATATGGTGGACAAGGGAAATTCCCTGAGTCTCACTTTATATTTCACTTGACTTTTTGGCTACTGAACCACATAAAAAAGTTCTAATTTGTTGAGACAAAACCGAAGAGGATAACTGATATTACTTGGAAGATTTATATAATCCCCCAGATTTGTATATTTTTCATTTTTCAGTAGAGGAAACTGGGGCTCTAAGAAATTGCTCTCCCCCATTTTATTGAGGCATTAAATAATGAAGTGAGGTTAGAAACAAGCTCTATATTATTATAAATTTTCTGCAATTTCTGCTGTATCATTCATAAAAGGCACATATATTTAAGAAATAAGATCTAACAAGTAATAAATAGTAGAAAAAAATAAGAAAGACTTCAAATACCTTAAAACCTTGTGTCAGACCTTAAAATTTTTCCTAAAGCCTCAAATTAAATCTTGCTTTTAATGTTCCAGGAAAGAGCCTTTAATGTTACATCATGATTCTTTCCAAGTTTATCTAATTTAAAGGTGGCGTGAATAAAATATTCATTAAACTACAGTAGTCATTTATCTATAACCTTTAACAAAGCTGTTATTAACTTTCAATTGACTCACAGTTGTACATCGAACCATACCTAATAAAGTATCCATTCCTTTCTAAATCTTTCTGATAGAGTTTTGATTCATGTTCAAAAACTGTCTATAAATTCTCTACCTTAGCTAACTCCATGCTTCCTATTTCTTATTTCTTAAGTCACTGTAATGCTTCAAGCCAATATTATTCCTAGTATTCTACTAAAAAATATCTCCATTAAGTAAATCTGAAAGTCTCTATTTTAATTACTGGTTTCTTTAATCTAGTTTTTCTTATAGAGTATAGCAATGCCAAATGATTTCAAAAGGATTCAAAACTGTTCCCAGGTGAACTAATTATGCTCTTTTATTTATGTAACCATTGTCATAAAACTTTCTGAGGAAACTTTCTGATGTATCTATGCTTTTACTCCTCCTCAAACCTTGTGCCTGATATCTTACATGCAAAAGACACAAATGCATCACCACTATAAAGCTAAATACCCATTATCTATCCAAATCTAATCTACCTAAATATCAAAAGTCAAATTGATTTGAAGTGGTATTTTAGTACATAATAATTAAATATCCAGGACAGTCAAGTAGGTAAAAATATGACAGGGGACTTAGAATTTCAAATCCTTTTGCTCCAGATGGCTTCCTGTATTAATCAGCTTTCCTGTCACTGGACAAACTGCTTGATGCTGGCAAGGGAAAGAATGAAAGGTTTAATTCATTCAGGGTTCACAGAGAGTTCATCCTATGGTCAGCTGGCACCAAGGCAGGAACATGATGATGGAAGATTTTTGGCAGAGCAAAGCTGCGTAATTCATGGCAACTGGGAAGCAGAGCTTTGGGGGACTCCTTGGAAAAAATATTTAATATGGTATGTTATTATATTTTATTCATTATAAAATAAATTTTGTGTGATTTCAGATAAATGACAGACATGCATTAGTTATGACGCAAAACACATAATTGGAAGTTATGTGAAGCTTGGGTTGTATCATTTGTCTAGTGTTTATGTTCTGGAAATGACAATAGAATATTATTTTTTTAAGCTACTCCAGGGGCCTATTTTTAAAATAAGTGAATGGTGATAATTTGCAGGCACTTTTACTTCAGAAATATTTTGGCTTGTGGCAGATAGTGTTTCTACTGAAAGTAGCTTGAAAAGATGGAAGAAATATGGGAATAGTCTACTTGGATATGGTAGAGAGCTGCTCAATTTAAGAATCTGGGATTCAAAACACTCATAGAGATAAACCTTAAAGCTAGGAGACAGTGGAATGCCACTAAAGATCTAAAAAAAGATAACCTTTCATTTAACAGCCATTCTACACTCAGTAAAAATATCCATTAGAATCAATGAAGATGTGTTTGGACCAAGAAAACCAGGGAGCATTTATTTTTTAAGAGAAAAATCATCCTAGAAGAAATACTAAAAGAAACTTTATAGGCTGAAGAAAAATATTTCCAGATGGAAACCCAAACAGGTGAGGAGAAAAGAACAAAAGAAAGATATATTTCATGGGTAAATATAAATAAATTTTATATGGGTAAACTATACATTTATATATGTAAATATAAATAAATCCAAAATGTAAAACAAAATAATAGGTTGTATATAGAAGCAAATGTATGACAAAACACGGAAACAAAACTATAAGAAGTTAACAGCATAGTTTGGGAAATGACAAAATACTAATTTGTGCATAACTGTAGAAAGCAAAGGATACATGCCTCAGTTTTTAAAATAAAATGATGTGTAAAACAAGAACAAAAGGAGAAATGTGAGAAAGGGACTTAACCCAAAAGTAGGCAAGACTGAAATAAAATAAAAATAATCAGGTGAGAATAAAAATAAAACCATTATGGAGATAGTGAATGATAAACCAAATATATGATTAATTGTATTACACATAAGTATTGTAAAAGTACAATTAAATTTCTTCATAATGAGCAAAAAGATAAAACATAACATATGTTGCTTGTAAGAAATAAATCTTAAAAATATATAGAAGTGTATAAAAATGGAAAAATGTACAATCAAAATACAGTAAGAGGCATATTTATATATGTTTAAAATAGTTGCATATTTATATATATTTATATAGCTATAAATATATCCAGTATCCCTATGGGTTTCACTTTAATATACATATGCCAATAGACAGAACAAACATACAATATATAGTAAGAACACAGAAAAGCTAAACAGTGTGATTAACAAAACTGATGTAATTGACACTGATAGAATACTGTATCCAACAGTGACAGAATGTTTATGCTTTCATGTGGATATAAAACATTTGCCAGTATTGGTTATATATTGGGCCGTAAAATGGTCCAAAAAATTCAAGCAATTGAAGTTGAAGAATCTTTTAAAAATGTCCAAAAAGCTAAGTAGAAAGTTATGAAAATTTACAAAGAGACTTTTTTTTAATAACATTGGAATCAAAGAATAAATCAAAATGTAAACAGAATGATAAGGGAAATACAGTACACTGGAATTTTTAGAATGAAACTGTGTTTAGAAATTTATAACTTTACACTCATATAGTGGGTTCAAACATAAGTTGGTCAACTTAGTGAGACTGATTGAAATAGAAAACAGGGCTGGGATGTAGCTCAGTGTGAAAGCTGTAGGTTCAATCCCCAGGATGGCCATGAATAAAATACACACACACACACACACACACACACACACACACACACATACACACAGTATGGAGAGATAAGTGTGAGCATTTCTCAGCCATCCTTGGCAACATCTTTCTTGGAGTTATACCATTGCTATCAAAGGTTCTTTTTTTTGACAATGTTGCCCTAGGTCAAATAAATCTGCTAAAGATGGTTTATTTATAAGTAGTCAAATGATGGAGAAATTCTGGTTCCATACAGCTAGGGAATTTTCAGCAACAAGTGTAAAAAGCTTTCTAAAGGGAGAGCATTTATTGTTACATAAACAACTGTCTAATTGTCCATTCAGTGTATAATCTATGTTCCCATGTCTATAAAGCCTTCGCATATTTATTTTTATGTTGGTGATTGAAACTAGGGCGTTCACACTGAGATACATTCTTCATCTTTTTAAACTTTTTGTTCTTTGTTTTGAGGCAGAGCTTTACTAGGTCACTGAGTTGCCTGGGCTGGGCTCAAATTTGTGATTTACAGCATGCTGGGACTATAGACGTGTACCACCACATATGACTTTTAGTGTTTCAGGAAGTAATTTGCTGGTAATATTTGGTAACCTGCTCTCTGAAGGGAGAAGAGTCCTGATATGTACAGTTTAGTGATTTCAGTTGTGTAAATGATCTTACTATGGATCAACAATGGCCTGAAGTGTTCCTGAAAACTCAATAGTAAGCTTGTATAAACTTTTCATTTGTTATCAGTACAGCACCAGATCTTGGCCACCTCTCTCACCTAATTTCATTGTTTCCCTCCTTGATTGCCTCATTTCAGGCTTCTTGCTTCTCTATTTTTACTCTCTAGTCTTTACCTTACCTTTTACTTCATAGAGTGTTATGTAACCTTTTGATAGTAGAATTTAAGCTTTTCCAAGTCAAGGATTATATCCCAGAATCTAGAAGGATATCCAGAGAATGAATCAAAGGTATATCTTTGCATATGTTTAGAAAGAGAGGAAAATTGAGTCTTATTTGTAGTCACTTGTGTCCTTGGAAGAGAGAATTCTAATAGTATATTAATAAATAGGGAAGATTTAGCTTTTTCCAAACAAAATTTTAGCATCTGGTGCTTATATTATAATTCTAAAGAACAAATAGTTTCGGAATGTTTCTAACTCCTAACTGAGCTTAATCTGTTAAAAATATCCATGAAGAAATAATGGGAGAAAAGGGAAACTCACCAATGAATAAAAATGAAGGAGAAATAGATATTTTAACTTTGTCTCTCTGTAGGTTACCCCATTCTCCAGCATATTCATAACTGTTTAGATGTGGTGTTTTAGTGGCTTTAAAATATTGGTGAAAGAAAAAGCTTCACCTTCATGTAAAGGTACACATGTGGTTTGAAAGATTTCCTTTGAGCATATATTTGTTTTAAATTTATCAAAGTTTATTTAATCAAGTCACTAGGAAGTAAACATCCATGGAATTCCTGTTAGTTGGGGTGGTAGGGAGAGAGACTCATTTCTCCTTGTAGTTGGACACAGTTGATAGCAACAAAATTCTATTTACAGAATACTGTATAAGGTTAACTATTTAGAAATGATGCAGTCTCTTTAAGGAATGCATTACCTATTTTTAGCCTCAAATATGAAGTTCTCACTGGTTTAGGACTAAAAACAAACAAAAATTAAAACTAAACTCTCTAATCTTAAGATGGAAGAGCCATTGATAATTAGTTGCAAAAACAGGCAAACTAGATGAGTTAGAGAAAACTACATACTCAGAACATCAACTCTCTCCTTTGCAGATGCCGATCGATATGGGTGATATATACATATTTATATATGTCATCTATCTATCTATCTATCTATCTATCTATCTATCTATCTATCTATCTATCTATCTGGATATGTAGAGTTTGCCTTTTCTTTGCCAGGTCCTTAATGCCAAGTCTTGAAAATAAAACATGCATTGTCATGTGCAATACAAAATTAGGCTGAGCTTCCAACTTTACTCCAGATGTTCACAAAATGTAAGAATGGAGAAAGTGAAAATGGATACATATTGAGGATATACTCCCAAGTGAAATAAATAAGTCACGCATGTGTAAATACCGAATAGTTTCTCTGGTATGAATAAACTATAATAATACATAAGATCCTAATGACATAATTGACAATGTGAAATGGGAAGAAAAGGGCTAAAGGTGTAGGGAAAGTGGGAAGGGTAGGGGAAAGGTAACAAGGGAAAAGAAAAAAATAGGAGAAAAATGGAAATAAAATATTTGTAAATGGGTAGGAGAGAAGGGGGTGAAAGGAGGGCAGGGACAAGGGGACAAAATGAGAACCAAGACCTGTCATGTAAAGGTACAGGATCCCAATAATGAATGTAACTGTACTGTATACCTAAAATGTACCCATAAACTCAATGAGAGAGAAAAAAAAAGAAAGTGATCTGAGCTGAGCTGATGTTTTCCTTAAGATTTGTCTGCTTCTCAATTATACTGTTTTCTGTTGAAGTCTCCAGGAAGATACAAAGTATAGGTAAACTGCTACTGTTCAGGCAATACTGTCACTAGAAACTAGGGACAATATCTTGTGTGACCTCAGCATATAGAAAATGAATATTTTCCCTCCTTCTTTCCACAACTCCCTTATTACCCATTTTTCTTGAAGTCTAAACTTTCTAGAGACCTGCCAACAATGTGCTCAAAGTGAGAATGTTTCTACTCTCTACTCCTTTAATTATAACCCAAAATGCTGGGGATTCACTTCCAGGTTGTGTATAATTACAGAACAGAATTCCTCCCTCTTTGAAACATAATGACTTCTGTAACTTCCATGTTATAATCTCATTTGCAGCCTCTTGTGATGTGCATGGGGGCTATTACCATGTGGATCTGGCTACTTCCAAACTGAATAAATGGTGGATGTAACTAAGCCCACATCCCACTTTATTTCCACCTCATTTTAAATCTTTTTCTTGGTACCGGGGATTGAACTCAGGTCCTTGCGCTTGCAAGGCAGGCCACCGAACCACTGAGCTAAATCTCCAGCCCCTATTTCCACCTCATTTTGAGAAAACTGCAGAGGTGAGAATTACATCGGCTGAAAGAGTGTCTTGTGAACCAGAGGTGGTTCCCACTCTCTCAAGTTTTCACGTATTCTCTTCCCTGGGAACTCTATTTTCTAGAATTCCTAATATAAATGTTTTGGAAGCATGATGGCCACATTGATCATTAATGCTAGGTCTCTTCAGTGGGACATTTTCCCTGTGGGACATTTTCTGGTCCTCTCACTCTGTTAGCAAAGGAAATGATGTCTTTCCTGTTCATCATAGTTGATTTTTCCAGCTGCCCTGAGGTCAAACCAACTTACTTAGCTTGCCTCTTTAACAGCTGGTTTCTGAAACAAATGTGCCCCTGTGGAATGCATTCACTTTTTAGCTTGACTCATTTGAGTCATCACTGGTTTGCACAGCTATCACTTGTGTTAGTATCTCAACTTGTATAATCTATAGGGGCTGCTATAACAAAATACCTGAAGCTGTGTAATTTAAAAACAGCAGAAATTTATTGATCGTAGTTCTGGAGATGGAAAGTCCAAAGTGAAGGCATTAGCATATTTTATTTGGTATCTGTTGAGGGCTCTCAATCTGCTTCAACAAAAACAAAAATGGAATAAAAATGATATCTTCTACTTGTTTCCTGTAGAAGAAGGGACAAGCAGGCTTTCTTAGGCCTCTTTTATAAAGTCACTAGTTCCACTATATTATCTAACAGACCTCTTACCTACTAACTGTACGGATGACAGAGTCTTAGGTAGCAATTTTTGGTGGACACAAATATTCAGACTATATCTAATTGGTCCTTTTAATACTGTAACACTTTCATGACTTTACATTTCATTTACTAGTAAATAATTTTTCTTTATGTCAACTTCTTTTACAACTCCTGTTGAGTGTTTATTTCTTCTCAGATATGACTGTCATATGAAACAAAGACTGTCTATGACTTAACTCTAATTAATGATGATGGCTCTAATTTTCAGTTTTGACCACTTTTCCTGAATTTCTTCAATGGCACTTAATTCCCAAGTAAAACTGGGGGTGGGGTGAAGTTTTTATAAAGAGCTATAAATCTTTCCCTATACAGAACATTTTAAATGTTAAAAGTGTATGATGACATTCAATTAAAATATTCAGTGCCGATAATGGTACAATGAACCAGATAAATATGTACTCTGATAGCAATAGTGGAAATACAAATCTTTGCAAAGAGATTTGATGATGGATGTATATCATAACTTGTAAACATTTAATTTTTCAGACTGATGAGGCAAGCAGACAAGCTTGCCCAATTTACATACAAATATTGTTGACAATTTTGATTAAAAGAGCAAAAATAAAAACAAAGAGAACCTAGAAAATAATAGAAAATGTGGGATATAAAATCTGCACTACTTTAAAACAATGATACTATATATCCAATTAAAACACATTTGTAAAAAAAACAGTGATACAGGAGATATGCTTTATGTTAAACATAGGGTATAATTCGACATAAATACATGCTCTATATTCAGTTAGGGTCATCCTGTCCCCCAAAATTCTAGTTGAAGGTGACATTAGCCTTGTGCCCATGGGCCTGTGGGACTTAGGATGTATTCTGCTTGCTTGCTTTCTGTGAGACTCTCTATCTTACTACTTGTTCGTTTTCAATAGCGTATTGCCCTTTTGTCCAGAATCCCCTCTACTCGGATCTCAGTGCCTTTGATGGTTTCCACAAGAAACTCATTCATAGAAAATATTTGTGTTTTCTGATACTCTGTGTTGAAGACTTATGTGGCAAATTGGCAGGGGCTGTTAGTAGAATGGGAAATTATAGAGAGGGTTAAACATCATTATAGGATCTTTTGCCAGCTCCTGGCCTCACTATCACATTTTTACTGTTACTCTTCACCCTTCATTTAAAACAACAAAAACAAAACTTTTTCTTTAGTTCCAAACAGGATTAATCTAGCTATGCTTAATAAACTTAGCCTTTTTTCTCTATATGAGTATGATAAGGACTTTCTTCTCATTATATACAATCTGTTCCTGCAAAGTTTTCTGATCTAAACATTTTTCTACATTGAATTACTTATCATCTAATCCCTATTTAGTGAAAATGACAAATACGTTTCTCTGTATTTAACATAGTAGCCGTTTAGTCCTCCTCTTCCAAGACACCTTGTGTCCTCATTTGTTAGCTCGTTCGCAGCTGACCTACCCTGCTGGGCACATGTTCCTATCCTCTCCTATTGCTTCATCTGTATTCACGTCCTCTTGAAGGCTGATGTCTACGTAATACAAGACGGTTCTTTGATTAAGGGTGTAGGGTTTGTTGTGCACCTATGTTACAGCCTCAAAATATGTTGATATTCTATTTGTGGAAAAAATGAAATTATATATACATAAATAAAATATAAGGAGGTGGTGGATGTTGGCAACTAATATAATCATTAATGTTTTTTAGTTTATTCATTATACTCTCCATATATTATATTTATCTTCACTTAAAGAGGATAAAATTCTACTAACTATAGAAGATAAAATATATTTTGTCATGGGGTTATACACATAATGTTAGATAATAAGTAAACTAATATTCTGATGTTTATTGAGAATAATTGTGTACGCTTTTTTAAATTCAGAAGTATGTTCCCTTAGAAATGAGTATGTATTTATTCATTTCGAACATAAGAACCTTCCATAAACATAAAGAATAAAAAAAAAACTTAAGCTCAAAACACCTCAGCATGTTCCAAGATGGAATGCAAATAGCAAAGTAAGTTCCAAGGTAATTTTCACATTCTCCAGTAAATGTATTATTTTCTTGATCTTTCTGTTATGAAATCTTTCTGAAGCTGAATATCTTATGGAATTATGCAAAACTTTCAGCTGCTCTTCTGTGATGGCATAATGTTTGCAAGTCTTCCCTGAGCCAAACCACCTATATTATGCTGTATCACTGCACATTAGGTGTCATTAAATATCTATTTCATTTATCACAAATTTCAACATGTGTGCTGTGAATTGAAGACCTACTTTAAAATTGCTCAATACAGGGCTGTCACTTAGTATTAGAAGAAGGAAAAGGCGATATGCCAGCATGTAAAGACCTTAACAAACAATTTTCATCTGCTTCTGAGAAAACAAAAATTGGCTTTTATGTTGTGAATTTTAATAAAAAAAGAAATTATGTGGACTTGGCTTCAAAAAGGTATTTATGGAACTTGGGAGTTTATTTCTACATGCTGTCATTTGTCAACTCTCCATATCAATTTATAAAGAATTTTGTAAGGGATAGAAGCACTGAAAAAAAAAAGCTGAGCCTGAAAATTCCAATTTAACTTCTTACATAGGATACTGGCCGGGAGGAAGAGGGCTGTGTGGTAGGAGGATATATTTAGATAAATCTTGTTTAAATTCTGTACTGATGACATTATTCCACGGCAATGGTCAGAAACGATTAAAAAGATTAGTCCAAATTTTTCTAAAGGTTGACAAATACAGAAGTTATTAACAACTGAAATGCAATGACTAACCTATTTTTCTATACCAGGTTTTTTTAAACAACAGATCTACAATTGCAGATCCAAGAGAAAAAATAATATTTTACCATTATTGCCTTTATCTATTAATCACGGACTCCTTATGGCATGCTTGAAATATTCCCCTCCCTCAACCTTATTTATGTAAATCTTATTGTTGTTAAAGACAGGAATGAAGTCCTCTACTTTCAGGCTATCTGTCCCATCTCCAAGTGATGCTCTAAAGTAATTTTGTTACTCTCATCAACCTTCTTCCCGTGTAAATGTGTTTGCGAATGTCTTTATTCCAAAAACATTTTAATGTTTTGGAAGGCAAATAATCCACCTTATATTTCTTTAGAATTTCTTTAATGTACTTAGAATTAGGAATGAAGAAGAAATACTTAATTTACTGATTTCAGCAAGTACCCAGACCAGGATACTAGCAAACATTACAACCTTGCTGTGTGAACAAGTAATGGATATCAACTCTTCTTCCATGTACTAATATATGTGCATATTTTGGCTTATGAAAATAATACTACAACAAAGAGGAAGTAGTAAAGAAATTTCACTAGTATGTATCAGTAGGGTATACTTTTTCTTTTTTTGTACTAGGGATTGGACTTGGGGCATTGCATTTGCTAGGCAGGCAGTGGAACCTCTGAGCTAAATCTCCAGCCCACTAGGGTATAATTTAATAGATCTTTGTGCCTAAATGAATTCAGAGACATAGGCCATAGGACCACTTTTTAACATAGAAGATATTTTCCAGTTTTGCAGGAAATAAGTTAGCTCCATGCAATTATTTGAAAACTAAGCTGGCACCTCTGTTGGCATCCATCAAAGACAGCCAACAATATTTAGTTTGAAAAACAATAATCTATAAATACTTATTATGTTTACTTTGTACCAGGTCCACAAACCTGGTGTAACCCTCCTAAGGGTTAGGAGGGATATATGATATGTATTCTATGATTCAAGGTGTGCAGATTCTGTATTACTTGTAATAAAGAAGCCAAAAAAAAAAAAGAAACCTGGAGCCAGTAGAAACTATATTTGAAAAATAAATAACATCATGAGCAATTTAATTGACAAACCAAGTGATAATATAAATTGTTTTCCATAACTTTTGCTTTTTATTCTTCTTCACACAAACCTTAGAGTTGTGCTCCTGGTTCTCTCTCTCTCTCTCTCTCTCTCTCTCTCTCTCTCTTCTCTCTCTCTCTCTCTCTCTCTCTCTCTCTCTCTCTCTCTCTCTCTCTCTCCATCGCTGTAGTGACAATTTACGGATTCAATAATTTCTCACATTCTACTTGAAATATGTTTTGTTACCCAAAGGTTAACTCTTTTAGGAGTACAAACTCCTAAATTTTCTCTGTTGCTGTATTAGTCAGTACAACTGGATTCACTAGACTCATAAATCTATCAATTTTCTAGTCTATTACAGTATAATCCTTGAAATCTCATAGATATAAATGGAATTGCTAATTTTCAATAAATCTGCAGGAACAGGTAATAGTGTCATGGGCCCCCAGTTCCAATCATTTTAGTTATAATAAATGATACCAAAGGGAACTCACTTTAGGTCATAAAATTTACTGATCGGGATACAGATTTTATCCCACAAAGTATTTTATAACTTTTTCTTTCTTTGCTGCTTTAAAGTATGGGTTCCTAGAATGATTTCTCTTAAAACTGACTGCAGATTGGAAAGGAAAAGAATTGACTGTAGATTGGAAAGGAAAAGAATTTACAGTTTTCCCAAGTTTGTATTCACTCTTGAAAGGAAATGCCACCTAGGCATATTTAAGAAGTTATTGCAAATAAATACATCAGAGTGTATGTTAGTAACTCAGAATGTTTACTTTTGGAAAAATATGAAATTGCTATTTATATTCTCATATCTTTTAAACATATTTTATTGGTATATTTTATTTATTTATTTTTTTTTTTCATTGAGGTTATTAGTACTTTTGGGTGTACAGTACACTTACATTCATCACTGGGATCTTGTACCTTTACATGACATACCTTGGTTCTTATTTTTTCCCCATTCCCCTAGGCTCCTTTCCCCCCTCCACCCTTCCCTATACACAAAGGCTTTGTTTGAATTTTTTTCCTTTTCTCTTCCCTATTTTTACCTTTCCTCTACCCCTCCCATTCACCCAATACCTTTAAACTTTTTATTCCTATTAAAAATATCAATTATATATTTTGACCCTTATTTACACTTTTAGTTTATAACATCGGAGAAAATATATGGTATTTACAAATATGTGTCCTATTAATTTCACTTAAAAGTATGTCCTCAATGTGCAACCATTTAGCTATAAATGTCTCTAATTTCTCATTCTTTATGGCTGAGTAGTACTCCATTTTATAAAAGAACCACATTTTCTTTATCCATCTCCAGTTGGTGGGCAATGGGGTTGTTTCCAAGTTTTAGCTATTACAAACTGTGCCACTATAAACATGGGTGTGCATATCTCACTGTGATATGATGCTTTTAGTTCTTTTGGGAAGATACCCAGTAGGGGAAAAGCTGGGTCAAATGGGACTTCTAATCCTAGTTGTTTGAGGTATCTTCATATTCATTTCCACAATGATTGCACCAGTCTGCACTCCCACCAACAATGAAGAAGGGTTCATTTCTCCTCCTCCCCACACCAGCAGTTCTTATTGGTTGATTTCTTGATAGCAGCAATTATTTCTGGGGTGAGATGGAGTCTCAGTATTGTTTTCATCTGCATCTATCAAATGACCAGTGATGTTGAGCATTTTTCATGTGTTTATTTTCTGGTTTTACTTCTTTGTCTGAGAAATGTCTGTTCATTTCAGATGCCCATTTTTGAATTGGATCATTATATTTTGGGGGCTTGATTTTTTTGAGTTATTTATATTTTCTAGATAGTAAACCTTTGTCTGAGGAACAGTTGGTAATTTTTTCCCCCACATTCTAGGTTGTCTCAGCTCTGTTGGTAGTTTCTCTTCCAGTGCAGAAGCTTCTCAAAAAGATGAGATCCCAGTTATTGATTCTTTGTACTAGTTTCCATGCTACTGAAGATTTGCTCAGGACAAGGATGTCCACTATCACCACTTCTGCTCAATATAGTTTTGGAAACATTAGACACAACAATTAGACTAAAAAAAGAGATAAAAGTAATTAAGATAGGAAAGGAAGAATTTAAACTGTCATTATTTACTGATGATATAATACTCTACATAGAAGACTCAAAAAACTCTCCAAAAGACTTCTAGACTTAATTGATAGATTCAGTAGAGTAGCTGGATACAAGGTCAGCACTCAAAAATCAATATGCTTCTTATATACAAAAAACAGACTCATTGAGAAAGAAATTAGGGAAACAATCCCTTTCACATAAGCATCCAAAAAATGAAATATCTAAGAATCAATCTATCAAAGAAAGCAAATGACATTGAGAGCTACAACACTCTGAAAAAAGAGATCAAAGAGGGTATAAGAAAATGGAAAGACATCCCTTTTCCTGGGTAGAAAGAACAATATATTGAAAATGGCCATACTTCCAAAACTGTTATTCAGATTCAATGCAATCCTTATTGAAATCCCAATAGTATGTTTCATAGAACTACAGAAAACAATACAAAAATTCATTTGAAACCAAAAGAGACCTAGAATACAAAAGCCATTCTAAGCAACAGAGACATGATAGTGGGTATCACAATGCCCAACTTGAAAATATACTATAAAACCACTGTGATAAAAACAGCATGGTACTGGCAAAGAAATAGACCCAAGGATCAGTGGAATAGATTAAAAGATGCAGAAACAACTCCAGACATACTGAGCAAATTCATCTTTGACAAAGGAGGCAACCATCCTCACTGGAGGAAAGATAGCCTCTTTAATAAATGGTGTTGGAAAAACTGGATTTCAACTTGCCAAAGATTAAAACTAGACCCCTATCTTTCACCATCCACTCAACTAAAATCCAAGTGGATTAAAGATCTAAATATTAAAATGGAAACAGTAAACTTGTTGGAAGATAAGCTAGGTAGAACTCTTGAAGACATTGGTATAGGAAAAGACTTTATGAAGAAATCCTCATATCTTATTTTAAAAGCACACATTTTCAACGAAATTCTACTTTCCTAATAAGTAATAAATGTATGCTTTTTAAACAAATTAAATATAAAATTTAATATTTTTATTTCATCAAGTAATTACAGCATTTTCTTAGTGTTCTTTAAAAAGATAGTATCCTCTTTATTTGATGTTTTTATATTTTTGTTGTAGAGTTTACATGTTTATAACACATATCCATGGTCCTTATCATTCATAAAAGACAAAGATACCTTTAGATATATCTCAAAGGATCTATCTCACTTCTGTAATTGTATATGAAATGATGTCTGAAATAATATAACTATAATTATCTATTTTTTTGGGTACCAGGGATCAAACTCTGGTCCTTGTACTTGCAAGGCAGGTGGCGGCACCACTGAGCTAAATCTCTAGCCAACTTTTTAACAGATTTAGGGAATTGGTAAACAATGGAATTGATAAGAATACTTTAAATGTAACATTTCCATAAAATAACTAAAAGATATGAGTTAAATTTTACTATAAATGAATTTTACTCTGCAGTATTGCTTTGATATGATGAACTTTGGCATTTTCTGTGTTAAACTCAAAGTGGGCGTGTGATAAAAGAGATGGGTTAACTGTTCTTTGCTACATATTCTAATCAAAGCAAGAATTGAGAAAAACCACATCTTCTTTAGCCAGTTTCCAATAGATCAACCATAAAGAATGAGAAACTAGAGTCATTTAGAGGAAAATGGATTCATATTGAAGGCATATTCTTAAGTGCAATAAATAGGACACACATTTGTAAATACTGAATAGTTTCTCTGGTGTGAAAAACTAAAAGTGCAAATAAGATCCAAATTGTATAACTGATAATGCAAAATAGGAAGAAAAGGGCTAAAGTTGTAGGAGAAGTGGGAAGGGTAGGGGAAAGGAAATAAGAGAAAAGAAAAAAAAATATAAGAAAAGGAAAAAATGGAAACAAAGTCTTTGTAAATAGGGGAGAGGGAGGGGGTGAAGGGAGAGCAGGGGTATAGGGAAAGAATGAGAACCAAGACCTGTCATGTAAAGGTACAAGATCTCAATGATGAATGTAACTGTACTGTATACCTAAAAAGTGCCAATAAATTCAATAGAAAATGAGTAGAGAAGCTTAAATGCTACATCAGTATTACCTTATTTACATTGTTTCACTAGAAATGTATACACACTTTTTGATTTGGATCAAGAGCAATATGCCAATTACAGGGCATCAAAATTTTGATATGACAACATTTTACTGCTTTGTGAACAGCTAACAGTCACATATCTCCTATAATTTTCACAGTGCACACTATCATCCTGTATGCCTTTGAGTTGGTAGGAGACACTAAATACATTATGTAAAAGAAAAGAAGTGCTGTACATAATTACTTTGAAAGAGGTCTTTCAAAACTGTTTCTAATACATATCTGGAACTATTGGAATTGTCAAAAATAACTTCAAAACAGTAAGCATTTATTATTTCAAACAGCAGTTCTACTAATCTTGTCAATAAGATCAGTTTTACTGCTCAGGTCTGTATCCCTATGAAAATTAAATACTCCACAATACCAGAGAAACTATGCTAAAATACAAGATGGATCACAACATGTTGAGAAATATGTGAATACACCATTATGCTCCCCATAAATATTTATTTACAGCACACATGAATTTGAGAAATATATTCAGAGCAGCACTCAAATATGTCATATTTAAGACATTGAAGTGAGGTGTATGTCTTTTGATTAATTCGTTGAAGGTAGGACTGAGACTTCTAGGATCAAAATCACTGCTGCCATTTCTGACTTTGCCACTAAGGGCTGGACTATAGCTATTAGAATTTGGCAGACTAAGTAATATCCTGCTGACCTTTGGAGAAATAAAATATTATTCAGTAGATCTGGTACTGATGCTATATTTAGGTGCAGGAATGTCTTTTTCACTTAGCGGGAACATATGTGTGAATATCACTGCCTAAACCTTTCATATGCATGAATTATTCATTTGTTTATTGTTATTCAGTCATTTATCTATGTATTCCTGTAACTTTATCCTGCGAGACATTTGAACAGCATATAGGGAATATGGTGTGAGTTCTGTCCTGGAACCTGGTAAAGTGATTCCACCAAGCTTTTGGAAGGTCCTGCCAAGCAATGTGGTAAAGAGGAGAACAATTTTAGCTGTGCAGATGTTTGCGACAGTGATGCCAAATGCCTATTGGGAAGATAGACATCTGAAAGCTTGAACTGAAATACTTTCTTCTCAGCAGAGTTTTGCTGTGTGGGCACACACTGTTTCAGTGGCAAGCTTTTACCTATTTTTTTTAAATCTCCTGGAATATATGAATGCAGATATGTCAGGCCAAATTGATAGACATTTAATTTAAATCAGTATTCTTCAAACAGTCTCTTTTAAAGAATCCAAAAATCTTCCACCAAAATCACAAAGAAAGTGTGTTCAATTGGATGGATTTATATAAGAATTTATTTTAAAGGAGCTAGTTCTTAGGGTTGTCTTTTCCAGACAGGTTATTTTCTTGGAATTATCATTTTAATTCATAGATTAGTGACAAAAAGAATGTACTGCATGAAAAGATGGCTTAGTAATTATAGGTTTCCCTACAGACTGTAACAGTGTACCACATTGAACACATAAAAACATAAAAATGCTTGAGATATTATTATTTTATATTGAGAAAGAGTTTAATTATTTAGAATGTGGTTTTATTTTTTCATATGCAGCCAATCATATTCTATTATTAAAAACTGTTGCTATGGTTTCTAGCTTGGAAAATTATATTTATGTATTATGGCAACATATTGGAGGGTTTGCTTTCACATTAAAAAAGAAAAAAATGAACAAAATTAGTTTTCCAATACATTAAATCATGCCACACAAATGTATTTATAATTAGAACTTATTAAAAATATTTTCTATGTGTCCCGTTTGCATTTTGTGAAATCCTCAAGTTAAAACAAGAGTCAGCTCCTTTGTCTTCAGGTTTATTTGTATTAATTCGGCTTTAATTTTTTCACTATGAAGTACTTAGGGATAATCAAAAATACATGCAAGAACAATTGCAATATAGGGCCTGAGAGAGAGAGGAAGCTCGGTCATCCTACTGCTCAGAAAAATGAGAGGAAGGTAGGAGCTAGAAAAGAAATGGACTCTAGAAAATATGACTGATTTAATAAGTTGGAACATTTCCTTTTCTTCAACCTTTGGTTTCTGTGGCCCATTAGTCTTTCTTGTTTTCCTATGCACCACCTCCTCATCCTATCCTTTCCAGAAAATTTACAATAATAGTACATATATCATTTGATTTACCATAATTGCTAATTCACCTTTCATCAGAATTCTGTGAAGCACATTTTATGTACCAATTTCAAAACCTGGGCAAACACCTCTAAGAGAGGCTCAACACATTCAACTGAGTGGCTGGCAGTTAAGACATGTGAACCACAGAGCCCTTCTTAATGTTCCCAACCTGTGTCACTGAATGATACCCTTTCCTTTATCAATATGTGCTTCAGTTCTAAGGAAAACTAGTTTAAATGTAATGTTGATCTATTATTTAACACCTTGTGAATCTAAATTTCTTTTCCTCATATTTTAAGAATATTCACTTTCTAAATCAAGAAATTCCGGATGTGTAGGAATGATCATGACTAAGATTCTAAATGCAAGTACTGAAAACTAAAGATTCTCTATATAATTAAGTTTTGAAAATAGGTAACTGAGACACCTAGTAATGTGTCACACACGTCCCATGTCTTCTTGAGTTTTACCATCACTGGGAGAATTGTTAGGTAACATTTTTCTTGAGCACTTACTATAGGTAGGCACTATGCCAAGGGTCGAATTGTATATTAGATCATTCAATCTACAAAACAACATTTAAAATTGGCATTCTATTCCCTATGTCATTGATTAAAAAAAAGATAAAGAAATTCAAAGTGGATAAAGACTTTTTGGAAATTAATAATAAGACTTAGCTGCATGTCATTTACAATGCAAATGTGGATCAACTCATTTACTCCTTATGACAGCTCTAAGAGTGGATGAATATTTATTTCTCCATTTTTCAGCTAGAGAAACTCAAGAGTTAGAGTTAAGTAGTTTTCCCAAGCTCAAATGGAAAGACTTGAATATATCAATTCATCTCTACTGTCCTTTACTGAATATATAAAATATAATAGAAAGGGTAGTGTAGATTTACTTCCTGTTAAAGGGAATGTCAGGAGGGAAGAGCAGCTGCTAGGTAGACTAGTGACGTCCAGAGAATGGAAGCATCTAGGCCTTTCATCCTACCTTTTCTGCTTTCCAGTGGTACAGATAACCTTGAGCAACTTGATTCCATATGACTACTGTGCTAGGGACAAAATAATCCCCACCACACTTTTTAAGTTATCTTTGTCTTAACTGAAGACCAGTGGTAAAATCTGAATGACTTTTTCTACCCTGATGCTCTGCACTGGCATTGTCTGAGCAGTATCGCAAGTCATTAGCACCTCAAATGAAGAGTAGAGAGACTAAAACACTCAGCTCATGCAATGAAATATTAAAAAATATATTCTATCACCCCACCATGAAGCGAAAGGAAAAAATGTGGGAAAAGTAAAAAATGGAAACAAAGTCTTTGCAAATAGGAAAGGGCAAAGGGATTGAAGGGAGGGCAGAGAATGGGGAAAAAGTAAGAGCCAAGATGTATACGTAAAGGTACAAACACCCAATGATGAATGTCATCATATTGTATACCTCAAATGTACCAATAAACTTAATGAAAAAAATATATTCTAGAAAAATATTTACTAGAAAGGAAGTAATATATCTTCCAAATTATCTATAATTATGAGTTATCTTTAGAAATGTTTTTTGCAAACTGTAAATGAATCCAGATTTTCCATGTATCTCAATGTCTTAAAAACTCAGGAGTAATTGGAAATATTGCTATATTTCTTTTACAATGACAATGTATGTTAATTTATAATGTATATTTTTAAAATATGTAAGCATTTCCTACTATACAGGTATGCTGATTGGCAAACAAGTCATGAATTTTATAAAATAATAAGCATAATATTTGAAATGCAAATTTTTTGTGAAGCCATGAACAAAAGGACAACCTCCATAATCATTACCTGTGTTACTGGATTAGCTTCATTAAAATGTTAAAACATGAGGGGCCAGGGATTTAGCTCAGTGGTTCCACTGCCTGCTTTGCAAGCGCAAGGACCAGAGTTTAGTTTGATCCCCAGTACAACAACAGCAACAACAACAACAACAACAACAACAACAACAACAAAAGTTAAAACATGAGAGGGAGACAATAAAAAGAAAATAAGTCTAAGAAAAATTCATTAATCTAGCAGTATTTTGAAAAACCCTTTGTCAAACCTATGCAAGGGATATAATACCAAACAGTCTTTAAAAGGATTATTCATTCTATAAAAAATATATATTCTAGCTATCCAACCCTATTTCATAAGGTCAAAAAAGCAAAAGAAAATTAAAGCCCAAAACTTATGTAAATAAAAAGAATAAAAGAAGAAGAAATATAGTTGCAAGTTTTTAGTGGTGTTTTTTAATCAAATACTAATATGGTTAAGCAATTGAATTTAACCATAAAAATATGAAAGATTTTGGTTGCACCTAGGTATCTTCAACTTAACAAAGATAAAAATTGTTTCATTGTAGTGATGGCATGTTTTCAATATCCCTTGAATTTATACTTTTACAAAATAATATTGTATCATGATTGGTATTATTTGAGAAGGCTCAGCTGTATTTGGATCCTATTTTTGAAGTTAAGAGCCATCTCAAAAAGTGGATAGGAGGTGTGTTCTTACAAAGAGATACTGCAGTTTAATACTGTCTCATGTAAAAACATTGTTGTGACCCATCTTCTGAATAGTAGGGTATGATTTACAACATGATTAAAAACATGTCTGTCCCCCAAATCTTTCAGTTTTCAATTTACTAAAGTCTTGATAGATTTGGTATATTTTCATTGTTAACTTTATAATCCTGTGACTACAGGCAAAAATGGTCAAAGAGTTTGGTAATTCAAAGAAAGCCAGGCCACAGAAAATATTTTAAATTCCTTTGATTCACATGGGGTTTGAATTTCAGGGAAAGTATTTTAAGTTTAGTGCTAAAAATACAATTTCTTGTTACTATCTTTTGTCCTTCAGGAAGAAATTATTTAAGCACTAATTTTGGAAGAAAATATTGTTAAGCAATAAACGGAGCATTTCAGCCTGGAAATGAAGCTGTTCAAAATGGTCAAAGAAAAATGTTCCTTGCCATGCTTCACCTTCACCATTTCCTTCTTCTGTTTGATAATTTTTTACACATTGACTTTCACTTCTTCTACAGTTGTTATACCTCTTTGATCCTTTTTTCAGACTGAAACCTGACTCAATTTCAAAGATATCTTTAAGATAGAAAATTTTTCTAATATCAAATAAATTCCCAATGTGAAATTGATAGCCGAAGCTCTATTTGAAGAAAGGGTAAATTGCACTAGCATATCCAAAAAGAATTGGGACAGATATGTGACTTCATCAGAAGAGGAAAGTCAGTGAATGAGAAATTTCCTTTGGTACATTTTCAAGGAAGCCATGATTTTCATTGGAACAAACATGTTAAAGATTGAGGAGAAGAAAATATGCTTTTGCCAACTGTGAATTTTAGGGACCGTTTTTTTTTTTTTTGCAAGCATTGTGGAAAGAAAGAGTAACCTCAAAGCTCTCTACAGAGATGAGGTATGAACAAAATGTACATTGAGATAAATTTGAATAAAACTTTATAAAACAATTAAAAACCTTAAAAATTTCAATATAATGTCTAATGGTACATTGGAGAACAAGACAGCTTGCAAATGTAGCAGGAAGTAAACAGATCATCACTTAGAAACAGAACACTTACTAACCCTGGAGACACAAGTGAAGTTCATCCCAAGTACAGGTCCTGGGAGTTTGGCCAAGAAAATTATCTCATGGGGCTTGGAGCTTGATTTGTATTTCACATGATGTGAAGTGGCATTCATTACCTTGTAATCGATATGGAGATAAGGAGAAATTATTTATGGCACAATTAACTGGGTGGGAAAGAGTACCATATATGTCCATATGGGAGAACTTGCAGTTTCTGACAGGATCATAAACTATAAAGATACTTTTGACAATGATCAGACCTCAGAGATAACCCGCTGACTTGGAAAGTTACCCTGCTTTATGTATTCTAATATATTTGTAATCATCATTTAATCTGATGTTTGCAGTATAAATTGGATGTTTAGGAAGATCTCCCTTCCCTATAAAATTATATAAAGATGTTTTGAGTTTTTTAAGCAATTAGAATAGTGTTTATACAACGACCTTAGTATGTAAGTTTTATAAGATGATGATAAGTTTGGGAGAATCAGGGTTGAGAAAAGAATAGGACTCCTTAGAATGTTTAATATCTAATATATATTGTGGCTCTCCAGAAGGCGATACATTATTTATTATTTTCTAAATTACCTTTTTAATTGGTATATGATTAGAATACATAACAGTTACACTTGTTTGGGGATTTGGTACACGTCCTTATTTAACGGTAGAACTACCATTTGGGAGTTTGTAACTGACGGAAAGAAAGACAAAAGGAGAGGAGGAAGGGAGGGAGGGAGGAATGACAGGATAGAGAAAGGAAATGAAGGAACAAGGAAGGAAAAAGGAAAGAGGGCTGAAGAGAAGGAAAGAGAGAGAGAGAGAGGGAGAGGGAGAGGGAAGGGAGGGAGGGGAGAGAGCAGAGTAGAGAAATGGGATGGCTGTTTTCCTGAAATTTCACTCACACACACTGGCATGTGCTTGCTTTTTCCATCAGACACAGGGCTTCACACAGGAACTGCTGTAACATGTTTCGTCCTCTTAAGAAACATCCCTGAACATTGTGGATCTTAGCAAGAGCCTTTTAGGGAAAGATGCTTCTTTTCAGTAAGTCATCCTGTTTTATGAGTTTCCTCCGCAGTGAGTCAGCTGGCACCAGTACTGTCCTGCCCTCTTTTCCCCTTGCTGAGAAGCCCAAGTTACCCCATGTCAGTTACTTTTCTTATTACTGAGACAAAATACCCAACACACAAAGTAAAAGGTGCATTTTGGCTTATAGTCTGTAGAGGTTTTAGTCCGTAGTTGGCTGGATTCAAGGCAGGGTGGCATGGTGAAGGGATATCACAGCGGAAAACAGTTCATGGCTGGCAGACAGGAGACAGCAAAGCAGCAAGCAGCAGCAGCAGAAGCAGCCTGCCTCTCCCATTTATCCCTGCCGGACTACCTGCCCCTTGGTGGTGCCACCTACACCCAGGGTGGGCCTTACACACACCCAGAACTGTGGCAAACCAATCAGTAAACTAATTTATTAAAAACAAACTTTTCCACTTTTGCTTTCCAATACTTTGATTCTCCTTAGTAGTAATAATAGAAATTCTTTCTTAATAAAATATAAAGGATCCAAAGAAATTCAGTTATATTACTATATTAGATACTGAACAACTTATGATATGTAACATTAAAAATGATGAATGTAAGCTATACTTTGGAAGGAGTAGTGAGCGTACACAGCTTTTCTATAGGTCTATGACAATT
This sequence comes from Fukomys damarensis, assembly GCF_012274545.1. Taxonomy (NCBI): domain Eukaryota; kingdom Metazoa; phylum Chordata; class Mammalia; order Rodentia; family Bathyergidae; genus Fukomys; species Fukomys damarensis. The sequence goes on along the minus strand of NW_022900914.1, from coordinate 34,979,344 downwards.
GCAAGGTTACATGAAAAGCATCAATGTACTCAAATTTCAAAACTTCAGAGAATCTCAACACACTGACAATATGATTTATGCCATTCTTCTTTTCTGCTAGATTTTTAGAAAAGAAAATGACACAATTTCAGTTTGAGCTTAGTGATGATAATGATGTCATTTTATTTTCATTAATGTTTGTGGATCTGCTAAGTTACATATTCTTAATTCTAAATCTCTTTTACTCCAATTAATTGCCTATATTTTCTCCCAATCTGTTATTTCAGTTTCTTAAAATAGTGTTTATGAAGTCTTTTGATCCAGGAGAAGCAAATTTTGTGATTTAGCCAAATTTATTCCTTTTTAATTTTGAAGACTTTTCCTTTTGTATCTTGTTCCAAAAAGTGTATACTCAAATTCTATTCCAGTAATTTTAATTTTTTTCACTCTTTGATTTTAAAAATATACTTAAAAAATTTAAGTGTATCTTGTAAGGAGAGGACTTAATTTTCTCCTCTAGTGTACCTTATTCAATTACTACAGTAAAGAGAATATTTTGGTATTGCTGTTATCCTTTTGCAAGGAGAAGATTACTTGTTCATTTTTCCCATGTCGCCAATGCTAAGTTCTCTCTTTATCAGATATCTTCATCTTTTGGACTATCCTATTTATGTTGTTTCTATGATATATTATTTTCTTACTTAATTTTTCTTTCTTGTAAATTCTGTTTCTAGAGATGGTGAACATTTTAAGGACAAGGGTCATTTGTCTTTTTTTCCTTTTAATTTACAATGCCTAGCAGAATAGTGGGCACACAAAAAAGTACTTGCTGAATATCTGCCATGTCATTGAAATTAATGTGCTTTGCTTTAATATAAATTTAGAAGTAAACATAGTTTATCCGTTCAAATAGAGGAAGGTTCTTCTTTTCTTTTTCTAAGTATTTTTCAGCTCATGGCTTGTTCTCACTTTCTGTACTCCTTATTGCAACATGAGATATAATGACAGTGATTTCCATAAGCCGCACACAGAAACCAAGTCCTTCTCAGAGTTCGAGGAAGATAACATTTCTCTTCCACAGGGGAAAGGAAGGAGAGAGACCTCTGTGGCCCCCACAGTCCAGTCTGGCACCTCCTGCTTTATCTCAGGGTGGTTGATTCTCATGCAGTCAGAACATGAGCAGAATACCTGGCTATTAGGACCCAAGGGAACAAGGGCCATCCTGTTACGCCCTCTTGCTCTTCGACTCAATTACTATTTTTTATGCTTTCCTTGTTTAAACTCTTGAGTGTGTGAAAGTCAAGGAAACTACTTCTTCCTAGAAAGGGTGCCAGAGCATGGCAATTGTTCTTTCAGCTTCTCAAAATTCTGTGCTATTAACCTAAATATAAACTGTCAACATTGTCACAATAGAGGAAATTACATAGTCTGTTTTCTTAATCAAAAAACTATGCTCTTTTCCAAAAAAATCTTTCCACTTTGAAATAACTTCAGACATAGAGAAATCTTGTAAAAATAGGACAAATAGTTCCTCCATAAATTTTACCTATTTTTCTTAATGTTTTATATTTTACATAACTATAGCACAATGATCAAACTACAAAATTAACATTTTAATATATTAATTTACTAAAGAATAGTCATAATTCATAGTTTTCCCACTATGCCCTTTATTCTTCCGGGATAAAAGATAGATTTCACATTGCTTTTCATTGTGGTGTTCTGTTATTACCCTTTAATCTGTGACAGCTCATCTGTCCTTTGTCTATTGGGACCTTGATAGTTTTGAGTAGTACTGATTACTTATTTGTTGAGCTATTAGTAATTTGGGTTTTGTATTATATTTTCTCAGAATTAGATTGAAATTACATCATATCTAGAGAGTAATAACGTCCATGTGTCCTTTAGTGGTGATGTTATTCTTGACCACTAGGTAATGTGTTGTCAACTGGGTTTCTTTTCTGTCAAAATTTTCCATTTGATAGTAACACAAATGTTCAGAGAGAAAATTTGAGACTCTGAAAATACGCTGTTTCTCCTTAAATTTTCACCCACTAATTTCAGCGTTTACTGGTGGTTTTCCTTGTAACAGTTACTGTGATGCTCTGATGGTCGCTATTTCCCTCATTCCTTCTGCAGGTGTCAACTATCTATATCAATGTAGGCTCATTTGTGACTATGGCATTTTTTCTATGGGTTGTCATTCAATACCATTATCAATTTGTTTTTCCCCACTCATTCCTGCTTTGGCCACTGGGAGCTCTTTCAGGGGCTTCTGGCCCTTTTTGATATGTCTCATCCTTTTTGAGATACTTCCTGTTTCACGGTCCCAATAAGATGCTCAAGGGCCCATCTTGTACTTTGCCACAACCCTTGAATCAGTCATTTCTCCACTGTCTGTATAACATTTGTTGGTCAGTGACATTTAGACACCAAAAAGCAGGCCTTTAATGATTTACAATTTAAAATATTTACAATGGCTTTGTGTGGTGGCACATACCTGTAATCCGTGTAGTGAAGAGGTGAATCAGAAAGATTGCAAATCTGAGGCAAACCTGGGCTGCACAGACTATGAAATACTGCCTCAAGATATTGCCCGTATGCGCACGCGCACACACACACACACACACACACACACACATGGTTTCGTACCATGCTGTAGTAAAAAGTTTGATAAGCTTTACAGATAACCGCATTTTGGATAGGCTTTGTGGGTGCCCAGCCAGTTGCAAATATTTCACACTAAATTTGGGACCCCAAAACAGCAAGGGAAAGTAGGTGAATGAATAGTATGAATATGATTCCCAAAATCTTTATTTACAGAGCTGGATGATGGGCTAGATTTGGTTCATAGGACTATGATTTACCAACCCATGCTCTAGAATGACAAACCATGTGATGGTATTCACATATATTTTAGAACACATTTATAAAATAAATATGTTTCCATTTTCTGTGGTGAAGAGTGGGGCATATTATATTAATGTAAATGGAATTAGCTTAAGATTGGTTTTCTTTAACTCTTGAGATCTTTTTTGGAGTTTATTATTGTGCTCAAAATACGAAAAAATGTTAATTGCAAATCCCTAGTGGTTTTAACTGATTGGACATATAGATGATATGACATTTATTTATTTTCAGATGAATAAATATAAAGAAAGTTAAAGCATTAGTTGGAAAATGAATGATAATAAAGTATAAAATAATAAATGGTATAGTCAATTCAGGAAAGGCTGGATCAGAGCATTTTAAAAGGTTTCATGGAGGAAAAACAGGGCAGGATAGAGACTACCACCAAATAGTGCAGAGCTCTATAAGCACCTGAAAGAGGAGAAACAAAATTCGTGTTTAGGAATAATTAAAAAAGGATATAAATTTAGAAATGGGCTGAGAAAATGTACACAAAATGAGTATCCATGAATAGCAGTAGCAATTTACAGAGGAATGTAGAAGCCAAAATTAACTCTACTATTATTTTTGCTAATGACAAAAACTTTAATATGTGGTTTTCTTTCCAATAATCTTACCTTATTAAAAGCAATGGACAGGGCTGGGTATTTAGCTCAGTGGTCCTGCCACCTGCCTCACAAGCACAAGGACCCCAGTTCAATCCCCAGTACCAAAAACAAAAACAAAAAACAAACAAACGCAAAGCAAAACAAAACAAAAGCAATGTACATTATATATTGTAGCTTTAAATGGAAAATATAAAATAGATTAAATATTATAATATTATAAGTGTTTAGGTTGGTATACTTTTAAGCAAAATATTTATTGGTACATTTTAGATATAGACAATGATAATATCATCACAGGGAATTTATACCTGTACATAATATATCTTGCTTCTTCTTCCCCATTCACTTCCCTCTTTGGACCTTTTTTTCACTCTTTATTTACCTAAGCTTTGCTTCCACTTTTTGAAATATTCTCTTCTCCTTGTCCCTTGTTTTCTTTTTCCCTCTTCCTTGTTCACCTTCCATTTGAATATTTTCTTCCCATTTACCAATGTGTGTTAACCATTTTGGTCCTTATTTCTGCTTTTGGTTTCTGACAACACAGAAACAATGTGATATTTAAATGTGTGTCTGATTTATCTCACTTAAGAGTATGGTCTCAAAGTACATCCATTTAGCTAGAAATATCTCAAACTTATCCTTCATAATGGCAGAGTAGTATTCCATTGTGTAAAGAAAAACACATCTTCTTTATCCCTTCATAGGTGGATGGGCTTTTGGGCTGTGCCCAAGATTTAGGTATTACAAAATGTGGTGTTATAAACAGGGGTGTGTACGTAGTGCTATGGTAGGATGCTTTTAATTCTTTCAGGAAGATACCAGGAAGGGCAATATCTAGGTCAAGAGGAGCCTCTACTTTTAGTTTTTTGAGGAATATCCACATTGAATTCCACAGTGGTTGTACAGTCTACACTCACCAATAGTGGAGAAGGGTGCCTTTTCCCCCCACAGCACTGTCAGCATTTTTATACACCATGACCAAATAGGATTCATCACAGGGCAGTAAGGTTGGTTCAACATATGCAAATCAATAAGTGTAATACATCAATAGTCAAAGACAAAACCATATAATAATCTGAATGGATGCAGAAAAAGCATTTGACAAAGTCCAACACCCATTCATGATAAAAAACCCTACAGAAAATGGGAATGAATGGTCTTTATCTCATTCTGATAAAAGCCATCTATGATAAACCAACAGGCAACATCATAGTAAATGGACAAAAACTGAAAGCTTTCATTCTAAAATCAGGAACAAGACAAGGATGTTCACTGTCACCACTCTTATTCAATATAATTCTGGAAACATTAGCCACAGCAATTAGATGAGAGAAAGAAATAAAAGGAATAAGGATAGAAAAGGAAGAAGTTAAATTATCATTATTTGCAGATGACCATGATACTCTACATAGAAGATCCCCAAAATTCTACCAAAAGACTTTTAGATTTAATAACCAAATCCAGTAGCATAGCTGGATACAAAAACTCAAAAATCAATAGCATCATTATACATAAATAACATATTCACTGAGAGAAAATTTAGGGAAACACCTTTCACAATAGCATCCAAAAGAATAATATATCTAGGAATCAATCTAACAAAGGAAGTAAAAGACCTTTACATGGAAAATTACAGTACTCTGAAGAAAGAGATTAAAGAGGATATCAGAAAATGGAAAGGCATTCCTTATTTTTGGGTAGGAAGGACCAATATAGTAAAAATGGCCATACTTCCAAAACTTTTGTACAGATTTAATGTGATCCCAGCCAAAATACAAATAGCATACCTCACAGAATTAGTGAAAACAATCCTAAAATTTGTTTGCAATTAGAAGAGACCTAGACTAGCAAAAGTACTTCTGGGCAGCAAAGGCAAGGCAATTTTCTTGATTTGAAATTGTACCACAAAGCTACTATGAGAAAAACAACATAGTACTAGCAATAAAACACACCTCAGGATCAATGAAACAGATCAAAATATGCAGAAACAACCTCAAACACACACAGCCATCTTATCTTTGACAAAGGAGTCAAATACCTTCACTGGAAAAAAGTTAGCTTCTTTAATAAATAGTGCTGGAAAAATTGTCTTTCCACATGTCAAAGATTAAAACTATACCTATATTTTAGGCATGCACTAAGCAAAAACCTCAATGGATCAAAGATTAAAATATTGAAAGAGAAACATGAAATTTGCTGGAAGATAGAATAGGTAGAACTCTTAAAGGCATTGGCATAGGCAAAGATTTTATGAACAAAAGCCCAATCACATAGGAAATATGACAAAATCAACAATGGGGATCTCATGTTATTAAAAAGCTCTTATGCAGCAAAAGAAACCACCAGCCAAGTGAAGAGACAACCCACAGTATTGGAAAACAAAGGACTCCAATAAAGGACTAATATCTAGAATATATAAAGAACTGAAAAAATCAGAACCCCCCCCAAATTAAAGACCCAATCCAAAAATGGGCATCTGAAATGAGTAAATGCTTCTCAGATGAAGTATAAATGACAAATAACTATATGAAAATATTTTCAACATCACTAGTCAAGAGATGCAAGCTAAACCAATCCTGAAATTCCACCTCACTCCGAAAGAATAGCTTTTATCAAGAAATTAGGTAAGCATATTAATCATAAAAATTTTTCCCATTATTTTAAAGCTTTCTTTTGTTTGTAATTCTTAGATTTCACCAAGAAAATTTTATGTGACCCAGGGACATATAATATTGCACTTAATTTCTGTGACAAATTTTTTAGCTTCCCAGTGAGTGCACAATAAGCGATATAATTCATTTTGAAAAGTCTGAAACTAACTTCATTTTTATTTGAGGTTAACTACTGCCCTGACTCATTAGAATTTGACACTAAGGCTATAATACTAGGCTTAACTGCCTTTGGCCCCAGCAGTTTCTGTGCTAACAACTGAGAAAGAACCTGTCAGATAATTTATTTATAAATATTTTGAATTTTGCTGTTTTATGTTCCCTTCCTAAGAATTAATCCATGATTAATGATCTTTAATGGAATCTGATTCCATAAGGTGAGATGATTTCCTAAGTAAAATCAAAGACTTCATTTAATGTATTTGTCTTATTTACTTTCTTGTTGCTGGACAAAGTACCTGCTATCCACAATTTAAAGAAGGAGAGATTTTGGCTCTTGGTCTCAGCCTTTGGTCCACCAACTCCAAGACAGAAATGACACTGCAGACGTTTTGATAGAGAAAAAGCTGCTCCTATCATGGCAGCCAGGAAGCAGAGAGAGAAGGCAGGAGCTAGGGAGGAAGGCGAACCCTTCCAGGTCGTGCTACTGGTGACCCACCTCCAAGCAGGCCCAACGTCCCAGTGGCAAGTCAGTTCTCTCATTCCATGATACAATCACCTACTAAAAGCCTGTCCTCTGAAAAGATAAAGTTTTTGGAAGGCATTCTAAATTTATTTATTTATTTATTTATAGTCATTCAATTAAAATTTTTAATTAATTTTATTAGTACATTTAATGTACCAATACAGGGGAATAGCTGGGTCAAATGGGACTTCCAATCCTTGTTCTTTGTGGTATCTCCATACTGCTTTCCACAGTGATTGCACCAGTCTACAGTCCCACCAGCAGTGGAGCAGGGTTCCTCTTTCCCCACAGCCCTGCCAGCATTTGTTATTGGTTGACTTTGCAATAACCTCCATTCTTCCTGGGGTGAGGTGGAATCTCAGAGTTGTTTTCATTTGCATTTCTCAAATGACCAGTGATGTTGAACACTTCATATGTTTATTTGCTATTTCTATTTCTTTGCCTGAGCAATGTCTCTTCATTTGGGATGCCCATTTTTGGATTGGATCTTTAAATTTGGGAGGTCGGATTTTTTAAAGTTCTTTATATATTCTAGATAGTAGATCTTTGTCTGAGGAACAGCTGGTGAAAACTTTTTTCCCACATTGTGCATTGTATCTTCACTCTGTTGGTCATTTCTCTTGCTGTGCAGAAGCTTTTTAATAAGAAGACATCCCACTTGTGGATAGTTTGTGCTAGCTCACAGGCAACTGAGGATTTGTTGATACAGTCTTTTCCTTCACCAATGTCTTCAAGATTTCTGCCTAACCTCTCTTTCAGCTGGTTTAGTGTTTCTGCTTTAATATTTAGATCTTTATTCCATTTTAATTTTAGTTTACTGAATGGTGAGAGAAATGGGTCTAGTTTTAATCTTTGGCACGTTGAAACCCTGCTTTTCCAGAAGCATTTATTAAAGGTGCTATCTTTCCTCCAGTGAAGGTGTTTGGCTCCTTTATCAAAAATTTAAACCGTGACAGTGTGCTGCTGAGATTTCCTTATTGTGATAATTAACTGGTCGTGTCAATGTGAGTAGAAAAGCCCAACTAAATCAGTTCAGCGTAGTTCTGTGTGTGAAGGACCCTAAGGAGGATTGGCACCACGAGGGCATAAAAGGGAAATCCTGTCTTTCACCTTGGCCTTCATCTCATGGCTCCCAACACAGATTCTTCAGCCTTCTGCCATGGACTCTTCATCCTCCAGCACAGATCCTCAGACTTCTGGCACAGAACATTTGGCCTCCTGATACAGACTCACACAGGACACTAAACTGAGATCCGGGCCTTTGACAGGATCCTCTGGATATCCACTGGGCAGACGGACCTTTTGCACTCTTCCACACCTGACTCTGTGGGCGGCCATTTTAACCCAATCTTATAAATTCTTATATATTTGTACATCTTGCATTAAATCTCTTTCTGTAGTAAGCACTAATTGATATACTTATTAAACGATTTTTTAAATGTTCTAATCCAGGGGGCACTAAATCCATCATTACTCATGCTCTAAAATATGTTAGTAAAAATAAAAATGAGTTTCTTGCTTAAGATCTGCTATGGCAGAATTAACAGATACTTGTTACCTATGTATGCCACAATTAAGGGTAGGAAATAATGCACTGCAGTATTATAATCAAACATTTCAGAACCAAACCTTTCCATATGGAGTTTAATGAATTTGAATATTTTTGACATGCACTTCCATACACAGTCTACTCACACATTCCCAAATGCTCAGGGACATTAACAAATTTCTCTATTTGAAATATTATTTTACTGAGTTTTTTAGAAATTTGGCAAGTCCAAAAATGCTAGTGTGAAGCATTTTGGACCCACAATGACTTGTCTGTACACCCTTAGAAGGAAAAGTGATTTACAGTATGGAGTTTGATGTTCAGAGTGAATGTATTATAACCAAAAAACATATTGCTTTCATTGTCACCCTTAAAAGGCAAAAAAAAAAAATTCGGACTTTTTTTTAATGTTTCAGTTAGCATGATCTGGTAAAACACCCAATTAGGATCTGGCAATTTTTTTGAGATTGCTAATGTAGGTCCAAATCTCTTAGTATGCCAATAAACTAGGACTGTTTCTTTCAGATCTTTTCATACACTTTTAAGACTGCAGATCAGTTTTTTAAATGTTGTAAGCATATCATATACACTAATTTGTTACTTAAAAATTTACATCCTTTATCATAATGCCAAAAGGGCATTTTCTACCATTTTTAGCTTGTTTCTTCATGATGCATGTATATTTATATTAACCTATCAATAAATTTAATAGTAGCTAGGTAACCCACAGATATCAAGTCTTTGATTTATGCTTAAATTCTTTGATGGCTTGCAATTGTTACTAAAATTTACAGATATTTGAGGTAAAAAAGGAACCTCATTTTGACTTTTGAATTGCATTTGTAATCAAAATGCAATGGAAAACAAGATTGTTACATCAAACCAGTGAGTTTCCCATTAACTATAATCCCATCTGCAGGAATTATTTTCTTAATCTCCTCTGAAAGATCAATCTTGTATTTAAAAATTCAACACTACATATAGTGCCTTTCACCTTCTCCATACCTGTTAAATAAACTTGTCATTTTTTCGGGCAATTCATGCAAAGACCTCTTCACTCCTCTCCTTGGAGACCTAGAGCTAACCCATCCAGTCTCTGGGGTCACCCTTCAGTCTCCTCTGAAAGGCTGGCTGCATGATTTGATAGTCACAGCTGTCATTATCATCCAGCGTTGCTTATGCCTCTGGGGTTTTCCCATGGAGCAAGAGTTTGAACTGTGGTGCCCATGCCTCCTCATACCAATTATGACTTCCATGCTGTTACCTAAAATGGAGAAAAAATTATCAGCATCATTTCCAGCCTTGGAATGAAGCAATTTTCTCTCATAATAATTATGTACAGGCTGACCCCTTAAGGCCTTCTATCACCTTCTTCCTGTCTCTATGGAAATCATGACCAAGATGGCTTTTCATTCCAGATTTCCTTGACTCCCTACTTGTTTTATTTCTCTTAATCATATACTAGTTCTATCTTTATATTTACTGAGGTAAAAACCTGTTCTCACTTATGCCCTCATTGCATTTCTTTCTGATGTGCTGCAAATTAGGATCTAATTTTATATTTCTCATTTGTAGATTTCTGGGAACAGGCTTCCCTCAGCACAAATTTACTGCCTGGATAACAGACAGCAATCCTTAAGCATTGTAAATGACCCAGCAAGCTACACTCACTTTTCCTTTAGTCACTTCTACAAATTTTTTGTCTGTCACTCCCTTTTTGTGCAAATATTTTATAGTGTGTGTCTTGACCAGAAATAGTTATATCTGTTGACTAGAAGTACTAAAGAAATGAGTTACACTGGTAAGAAATATAGGAAAAACATAATGAATTAATAATCATTTTTGCAACTTTTACTTCTAGGTAGAGGTAATTAAAAAACATTGCACAAACGAAATTACAGGGAAATCATCCCTGAAAATTTGGTGGTAAACTAAAAAAGATATGAAGAAAAAATAACTTTGAACAACTATATATATAGGTGACTCTGCCTTTGCAACAAGTAACCTCTGGGATAGCCGAAATCCAATAAAAAGCCTGTCTAGACCAAGAATATTTCACTCTGATGAAAACTTATTTATTCAGGATTTTGGGCATAGGAAAGAGACCAACTTAATATGTTTATCCTAGGAATACAATATCTAGTTTTTAGTTAAACATATGGTAAACTGAATAAAGATTGCATCTTCCAGCCTCTAAAATTAGCCAACTGCAAAGTTTACCTAATAATGTATATAGAAATGATGAGTTCAGGCTTGAAAGTCTTTCTTTTTTTCTTTCATTGTGTTTATTGACACAATTTAGGTATAAAATACATTTACATTAATCATTGGGATCTTGTACCTTTACATAATGCACCTTGGTTATTATTTTTCCCCATTTCCCTGCCCTCTCTTCATCCCCTCCACCCTTCCTTATTATTATCTAGTTTTTCATTTTCTCACATTTTTTCTTTTCTCTTCTTGCCTTTCCCCTACCCTTCCCACTTCTCCAACTCCTTTAGAACCTTTCTTCTTATTACACAATATCAAGTATACACTTTGGTCCTTATTTACATTTTTAGGTTTTCACACTACAGAAACTATTCAGTATTTACACATATGTATCCTATTAATTTCACTTAAGGGTATGACCTCAATGTGCCCCTTTTTGGAGAATGACCTGTGTGCAGCCAAAAAGAATGTATATTCTGATTTTGTGGAATACTCTGTAGGTGCCTTTTAAGTCCATTTGTTCAAAAGCTTGGTTCAATTCTAGTATTTTCTTATTGATTCTTTTGTCTACATCATCTGTCTATTTATGATGGTGGAGTATTGAGGTCCCTCACTATAATTGCATTAGTACTTACCTAGGTTTTCATGTCCCTTAATATTTGTTTTGTATACTTGGGGGCATTAGTATTTGGTGCATATATATTTATGATTTTCATCTCTTCCTTTGGATTGTTTGCTTTACAAGGATGTAGTGACCTTCTTCGACTTTCTTAATTAGTTTTGGTTTGAAATTTACTTTGTCTGAAATAAGATAGCTACCCCCGTTTTTTTCTGGGTTCCTGTCCCATGGAGAACTATATTACAACCTTTTACTTTCAGTCTATAAGTTTCTTTTTGAAATAGGTGCATTTCTTGTATACAGCATATTGTTGGATTTTGCTTCTTAATCCATTCTACCAGTCTATTTCTTTTGATTGGTGAATTGAGGCCATTCACAGTGATGGTTATAATTGATATGTAATGACTTATCATCATCATTATCATGTTATTTTTCCTGTTGTTGGCTCTTTCTCATTTATCCCCCTCCCTATAATTTCTTGCCTTGCCTGATAGATTTGCTCTGTTGAGCCTCATGGTGTTATGATCTTCATTGCCTTTTTTGAGGATATTGTTCAGAATTGTTTGGAGTGCTGGTTTGGTATTCATGAAGTTTCTCTGGTGTTCTTTGTCATGAAAGTATCTTATTTCCCCATCATTTTGAAAGATAATTTTGCAGGATACATCAGTCTAGGTTGGATGTTGTTTTCTTTCAAGGCTTGAAATACCTCACACCACTATATCCTTGACTTGACAGTTAGTGTTGAAAAGTCTGCTGTGATTCTGATGGGCTTTCCTTTGCATGTTATGTGTTTCTTTTCTCTAACTGCTTGTAGTATTTTGTTCTTCTGTAGGGTTTCCAGTAAGTTGACTATTATATGTCTAGGTATAGATTTTTTTTTTTATCCTGGCTAGTTGGAGTCCTATATGCCTCACTTATCTATAAGTCAAATTCTTTTGCTGTTTTTGGGAAGTTATCTGTCATTAATTCTGTGAACAGTTTTTTTTTTAATGTCATTTGTACTCTCTCCTGCCTTTTTGAGGACTCATATCAGTTTTATATTATACTTCTTTGTGTCATCTAGGAGCTGTTGAATTGATTTATTATGGTCCTTTAATATTATTAAGAGATCTCTCTTTTCATAGTCTCTGACTGCCATCCTGTCTTCTATATCTGATATTCTGTCTTCAGATTGGCTCAGTCTGTTGTGTATATTTTCAATAGAGTTTTTAATCTCCTGGATATCTGTTTGAATCTGTTTCATGGTTTCCATTTCTTTCCTATGCTGGACATTCATGGCTTCTATCATGGTCCTGAACTCATCTTTTTTTTTTTTTTGCTGTTTCTGTTCTAGAGTATCTACATGTCTTTTATTCTGCTCACTATCTTTGTAGTTATCTGGGAAATTATTTTTGTTTTGAATCTGATTTGTTACTTCCTGTGCTAACAGTTCAGGGTGTCCAGATGGGTGATTATTAGACTTTTCCACCTCATTTCCCTAAGAATTTGCCTTTGTTGAGCTGGAAGTCTGGGTTTGTGCCTTACTTAAATGTCTTTTCATTTCTATTTTTGTTATTGGTATCATCCTTGGTATATTTCCTAGGTTCATACTTCAATATTAATATTTGTAACTATCTTTGTTGCTTTCATTTAGAACTCATGTGCTATGATTGCTACTCAGAGGTGTCTTCTAGAAATAGCTGGCCTTAATTTTTTTTTTGCTTTTTTGGGGTACTGGGGATTCAGCTCAAACTTGGGTCCTTGTACTTGAGAGGCAAGCAGTGGAACCACTGAGCTAAATACCCGGCCCAAGATTTTGAGTCTCTAGTGGCTCTTGGGCAATCTCATTTTCACTAAAGATAACTGATTAGATCAATCACAACACCACCCCATGATGCAATCAGAAATAACAGTAGAATCAAGCACAGCTTAGAAGATGACACTTTGTGGTAGTTATTAATCTATCACCTTTAACTGTGTGAAATAAAAAAAAAAAGAAGGACCAGCCCAAAATATGTTAATAGTTAATATACTTCAATATAGTAATCTTACCCTTCAGGATGGGGACTTAGAAGGTGTAAGGCCCTCTTACTGATAATAAGTTCTGCTCTATCTTTAAGACCCACTGTGACTCTGCAGTGTGGATCCAAGTTCAGGCACAGCCAGGAGGCCAGAAGTGTGTGTGTGTGGGACACCTGGGGTGGTACTAGAGGCACTTGTACAGCTCCAGTCCTCACCTGTCTTCTCTGAGTAGGTAAATCCCCACTGCCCCTTCCCCACCATCATACCTATCCTACTTCAGGACACATGACTAGATCTCTCACAATTAGATTATGAGGGCAAAGGTCATGTCATAAAGATGGTGAAATAATGAAATGGAGAAAGCCTGAGCCTGAAATATTCACATAATATAATGATAATACTGTACTTGAAATTATTTTATATGTGAAAGAATGATGAATGAACTGTGTCATTTAAATCATCATTACTGTTTTTCTCTGTCACATATAGCTTAATGTAATTGTGATTCAGAGGGCTTGCTGGTTATTGGAATAGATGCAAGAGGAATATTTGGGAATTATAGCTATAGTCTTTGCTCATGGAAGTCTGGGAACTAGAAATTTTTCAACTGGGTTTAGGATGTAGCCACAAATAAATTTTATTTATGTACTCCTCTTTTATATCCCTGGACACATTAACAACTTCTCTTGCTAATAACAGAGTAATTTCACTTAAAAAAAGATTGAGGATGTGGCAAAATTTTATATACATACATGTTAATTGTAATATTATATGAAATTAAGAAATTAAAATTATACCATCAATCAGTAGAAAATTTGCAAAATAGTAATGGTATACCTAAACTTTGGAATATTCTTCAGCTATTAAAAATGATATATTATGAATCCATTAAATATTAAGACTGTAAATAAAATGAAGTTTTTTATGACAGAGAAAAAACTCTGATTAAGATTTCTAGTCTATGATGGATTATAAATTCTCTAAGGCATTCTCTCTTTTCTACATATATAAAAGTATACCTAAGATACAGAAGGAGGAATCTCAAAAGGCTAGTTTCCAAAGATGGAAAGTATAAAAATACAATGTTTAAATAAATGGATAGATGTTCCATGTTTATAGTTGGAGAGAATCAATTCTATGAAGATACCAATTATTGTCAAAATAACCCCAAATCAAGTTCTTTCAAAATTCTATCAAGTGTTTTAAAATTACGCAAAAGCTGATCTTAAAATTTTTTTTTTGGTGTCAGCGGTCGAACTTATGACCTTGTGCTTGCCAGGCAGGTGTGGCACCACTGAGCTAAATTCTTGGCCCTGATTTTAAGATCTTTATGGACCACAAATGTCTGAGAATATTAATTTAAAATTTTGAGGACAAAGTTTCAGTCGATACTGAGTCTTTGTAGAAACAATAGTGATGAAGATATACACTATAAATCTAATCCAAACACAATATTAGATAATATACTATTAACCTGAAATAATTATTAAGATAATGTAATAATAATATATACAGTCTTATTCTCTGTGTTGTTATATTATTATTTATATTTGTAATGTTAAGATATTTAGTAAGAAATCTTACTTTAAAAAGTTAAATTACATTATAATACATCTATACAATGATAGGGCATTTCAAAGAAAAAGGTGAGAACTGTATTACTGAGATGAATAGTCTCCCAGATAAAAAAGCAATGAGCTGAATGCAGTGTGTATAATGTTTCTATTTCTTTAAAAGTAAACACAAACATTTACGCTATTATATATGCATAAAATATTTGTAGATGTTCAAAAAATACAAATTGGGCCTTATGGAAAAATCATGGAGATCCAAATGGGAGAATTTTCTTTGTGTGTTTGTGCCTGTGTGCGTGTGTGTGTATACACACACATATGCATGTGCAAACATGCACGTGTTTATGTACTTTGTCATAATAGGGTCATGCTATCAGCTATGTTTGATTATAAAATACTTTAAAATATTTGTTTATATGTTATTTTAATTTATTTTATTTTAATTCCTGTGCTTGAAATCTTAAAAATTGAAGACACTTTAAGGAATGAATGGCTATCCTTTTTCATTTGTGAAGATACATTCTCATACAAGTTTTATCAAACAAGTGCATTGTGGTTCTTTGAAAGACCGAGGCAGGAGGACCACAAGCTGAGCCCAGTGTTGGCAATGCAGTTGCTAAGGGAGACCCCATGTGAATAAAAATGTTTGGAACATAGTGCAGTGCAAAGACTCTGCATTCAACTCTGTAACTCAGTCAAATGAAAACAAAACAAAACATAGTGGTCTTCATGATAGTAAATTTAAAATAATAGAAATAGTTTTTAATTTGGGAAAAGCTTATTGTCAGTGACCATAGATCACTTTTTTTATATTCTTCATACTGCAGTGTATTATTTATTTAATCATTCCTTACTAATATGATAGTAATTTTCAAATATTTGGTATATAAAGTTTATCAAAACTTTTTTATTCATGTACACTTCCCCCAAATACAGAAAACACACATATACTTTACATTTTTAAGGATGATATCAAAATTTTTATCATAATTACAAATCATAGAATTTTTAATTTTTGGTGAATATTTACTTTTTAAAAGTAAAACTTTAAAAGTAATTATTTCTCATAGCATTAATATGCACAAGTTAAATATCCTAATTCTACATTATTTGCACATATGTATGCATGCAAAATAATACACATTATATGTGTACATATATATGATGTTTATATCACACACTGTATAGACAAATACAAACACTTTAAGTTGTCTTTAGCCATGAATGTGACTCTGAGAAAACTAGTTATGAAGTATTAACCCAAGTAGAAAGGTAAGAAAAAATAAGAGCTTTTGATTTAGAGGAACAGATGTCACATTAAAATTTTAAAATATCTTTGCTTATTCAACATATTTTTTGAGTTTCAGTGTGCAAATAGCCATCCAATGAACGGTGGGATGTAGATAAAGAAAACTCAGTAACAATATGTTTATTGAGACAAACATATCTCATTTCAAATTCTGATTCACATATAGTTTTGTGGTTATAAACAAGTTATTTAACTTTTCTCTAAGTCAAAATTCTCCCATTTGTAAAAGAAAAGTCATAATATTTACTTCATAGGCTTTCTGTAAAAATTAAATGAGTTTGTATATCACACATATATTTTTATACAAAAATGCTTTGCCTGTCTCCTCCCTTTCTCTCTCTCTCTCTCTGTCTCTCTCTCTTTCTCTGTCTCTCTCTGTCTCTCTCTCTCTCTGTCTCTCTCTCTCTCTTCCCCTTCCCTCTCTCTCACTTATCTGTGCTGGAGTGTGTATGTGTGTGTGTGTGTGTGTGTGTGTGTGTGTGTGTGTGTGTATGAATATATGTTATAGCTGATATATAGTTGGTTTTCAGTAAATAAATTTCAATTTTTTTCTTGTCATTTTCATCCTAGGTATTATTTTAATACAGTTCTAAAGTACCCATACAATTTTGCAAAATCATTACTGCTTCACCTAATTGTAATTTCATCCTATATTAATTACCACTATATACAAGACAAAGTCACTTTTTCAACATTTTAATGTATTTGGTCTGTGGAAGTGCTTGTGTTTGTTAGATGTTGAAAATTCAGTAGGAAGGAAAATATGTGTCTATACTACTCTCATGAAAAAAATAATTTTTCTTCACTTATCTCCACAAAGCACTTATAAAACTGGACAAAAGTGAAAAATAAGAGCCACTTCATCCATTTGGAAATAGCTAGAGGCATATAAAAACCTGGAAAGTATCTATGGGTGCAGACACTAAGTAGTGGGAACTCATTGTAGCTCAGGGCTCCCACACTCCTCCCACCCCACCTCACCCCTCAGTGAAGAAATGAATTAGTAACAAAATCTTTTGCAAAAGGAATATTTAGGCCTAGAGGATTTTACAGTTAAATTATATCAAATACTTTTAGGAGAAACAATACTAAGCTTTCACAAAATATTTCATAAAACAGGGAACACTTTGCACTCATTTCATAAGACCATATTACATTTGTACTAAAGCCAAAAATATCATAAAAAATAAACTGACAACAAAATATCCCTCATGACTATAGATCCAAAATTCTCTAACAAAGCATTATTGAATCAAATACAGCAAAATGTAAAAAAATATTAATCATAATGAGTAAGTGGTGTTTATCTAGATAGCACAAAGTGTGAACATATATATTAATAGAATAGTGAACAAAAACAAATGGTTATGGCTGAGTATGGTAGTACAGCCCTCTAATTCCAGTATTTGGGAGGCTAAGGCAGGAGGATCATCATGAGTTCAAGGCCAGCCAGAACTACATAGCAAGACCCTGTCTCAAACAAAAAAACAAACAAACAGTAACATCAAGAACCCACCCAAAATAAAATGGTTACCATAGTAGATGCAAAAAAAAAATCATTTAACAAAATTCAACTCCAATTTATAGTAACACATCTCAACAAGAATACTGAACCTACAACAGATGTCTATGAAAATTCCACAGCTAACAACAAAGTTGGAATTAGAGATAAAATAGGGAAATCCATTTTCAACACTTATGAATTGTGGTATGGAGGCTCTAGGTAGTGCAACAAGTTGGATGATGATGATGATGGTGATGATGATAGATATATTAGTTGAAAAAAGAAGAAGTAAATTGCACTAACGTTCAGAGAACATAATTTTTGTGCATAAAAATCCAAGAAATCCACAAAAAAATTATTAAAACTAATTTAAATTGTAAGTTTGCATAATATAAGATCAATAAACATAAATTGACTGCATTTCTATATACTAACAATTGTTTGAAGATAAAATTATTTAAAATTGAAGATACAATAGTATCAAATATAACAATAATAAATTTATGGAAAGAAATATAATATTTATACCCTGCAAATTAAAATCATTGCCATGAAGAATTAAAGAATATATAAATTAATGGAGATAAATACTATAGATTTGGAGCAAAACTATACATTATCAAAATAAAAATCAACCCCAAAATGATCCATAAATTTAATGGAGTTATATTAAAATTGCTGTAGCAATACAAAATTAGTGAGATAATCTTAACATTTATATGGAAGTGTAAAGTGTCAAGAACTGTAAAAGCTCCTCAGATTTTTAAAAAAATTTTAATTTATGAGTACATTCTAGGTATACAGTACAGTTACATTCATTACTGGGATCTTGTATCTTTACATGCCAGGTCTTGGTTCTCATTTCTTCCCCTTGCCCCACCCTCCCTTCACCCCCCCACTTCAAACACTTTAATTTCATTTTTACATTTTCTCATATTTTTTTCCTTTTCCCTTATTCCCCCTTCCCTATCCTTCTCACTGTCCCTACACCTTTGGTCCTTTACTTCCTATTTGCTAATTGTCCCATTAGGATCTTGAGTACTATTTTAGTTTTTCACACCAGAGAAACTATTCGGTATTTGCATATGTGTGCCTTATTTATTTCACTTAGAAGTATATCCTCAAAATGTACCCATTTAACTATGAATGAATCTACTTTCTCATTCTTTATGGCTCAGATTTTATGCAACTTGTAAGCTAACAATTTGACCTGAATGTTGGCCAAAGACCTGTGACCCTTGAGTGAGAGACAAGGGACTTAATCATGGTACAGCACAAGACACACTATGTTGTTTGACTCACTAGCATTCTATATTCTCCTGCCACAGCCTTCTTCAGGGCTGAGTTTTACAGGCATGTACTATCACACCTGGCTGACACATTATCTCTTACTCTCAGATGCCAAACCTACCAGTGGCTCTGGAATGAAACACACATCATTATCTCTTAGGTTGTTTTCTAGATAAATATCCTTGGAAAGAAAGTCCAGGAAAAAAAAGGGAAAGATGGTGATTCCCATTTTTATATTTGAGAGGATCCTGACAATGCTAGGGACATTGAACCGATGAGATTATTTTCAGAGGAAGGGAATATCCCATCCTCAGTGATGGAGTCATCCCTACCCCCAGGCTTTGTTTTGTTACCTCTTTTATACCTGAGGAAACTGTTCTGCCCAACACAGGTACCAAACAACACACCGCTGATGCTCTTCAGGAACTACCTTTACCACCCACTTTTGCCTTTAGACCTATAACCAGGCTCAGATCTCAGAAAGCTTCCAGACCTGAGCGAGGTACAAAATGTGTACACAATATAAGTCTTGAGTTTTCTAAGCCTTATAAAAGGAATTAGAGGTCAGAGGAACAAGTATGGGAATGGAATTTAAGGGTGTGGGATAATAGTAGGAGAAACATACATTTTCATCAGACCGAGTTTCTCAGTATGGACCCATTAAGTAAAGATTCTGAATTTAACATTGCAGCTCATGGAGTTCAAAGAGGTGTTACTGCTTTTATTTGGTACATTCTTAGAATCAGTGTTAGTTATGTGATATTTCTCCCCATTGTCGAGATTCACAGATCCAGAAATCAAGGGGTGGAAGTGGGAATGCACCACTTACCATTACCCCTAATGACCCACTAACAAAAATTTCCCTTCTTCTTACTGTGACCTTATGCTCTTCTGACCTAGAAATCTGAGTTCCAGAGTGGGTAAAGCTTGTATCGGGAAGCACAAAAATAGTTCCACTGAGCTAGAACCTAAAACATTTTCCTGATCATTTTGGGCTCCTCATGCCTCTGAATAAAGAAGCTAAAAGGGGAGTTAACAGAGTTGGCAGGGGTGATTGATCCAGACTACCAAGGGGAAATCTGGCTACCACTTCACAAGGAAGGAAAGAACAGTACATTTGGAGTGCAGGAGATTCATCAGGATATCTAATAACAGTATACCCTGTTATTAAGGTCAATGAGAAACTACAACAACCCAAGCTGGTCAGGATAACAAATGGCACAGAACCTTCAGAAATGAAGGTGTGCATCATCCTGTAAGGGAAAGAACCAAGACCTGCTGAAATATTTGCTGGAGGCCAAGGGAATATAGAATGGTTAGCAGAAGAACATAGTTTTGAATAATAGCTATAACCCTATGACCAGTCACAAAAATAAGGATTGTAATTATATTTTTTCTATTTTGTCAATAACCTTGTATGTATGTATGTATGTATATATTTAGGTACTATATATATATGGTACGTATCTTTCTTTTCTCTTTGTAACATAATGCTGACAGACAATACCATTTTGTAACTATTGTTAAATTTACATTGTCATGTTTAAGTTATGAAATGTTAGCATTATGGTTAATATCTAGATGCCCCTCAAAGCCTCATGTGCTAATAGGTAGGGCATTTGGGAGGTAACTGGATCATCAGTGTAATATTTACACAATTAATCCACTGATTAATTTCTAGCTAAACGTCTTTTGGGAGGTGAAGCCTGGTTAGAGGAGGCGGGTCACTGGAGGTAAGGCCTGGAAGGGTTATCTCTCTCACTCCACCTTGATCTCTCTTGGCTTTCTAACTGCCATACCATGAGCAAGCCTCTTCCCCCATCACCCTCTACCATGCCACAATGCCTTGTGGCCAGCCAACTCTGGACTAAACCGCTACAACTATGAGCCATACTAAACCTTTCCTCCTTTAGTTTGTAGATGTTGGGTACTGTGTTTCAGCAAAGAGAGTGTAACTAAGACAGTTAGAAAAAGAATAAGCATTGCCCTTCAAAAAATCTTGGCCTGGCCAGGGATTTAGTAAGTAGCACTGTGCCTGCCTTGCAAGTGCGAGGTCCTGAGGTCGATCCCAGGTACCAAAAAACCAAACCAAACCAAACCAAACCCAAACCCTTGCCTTTTGTTCTGGGGAGAGAATTAGTGTATTTCCACTTGTACAAACAATATTTTTATCATGTTAGGCATGATAATGAACTTGCTACCATATTTGAAAACTAAGCTGTAAAGAAATGTGTGGGTTTTGAGTAAACAAGGGGTGATTGTGATAGTCAATTGTGATGTCAACTTGAATGAGCTAATAAGTGTCTAATGAATTAGTAGAGCACAGTTCGGGGGTATCTGTGGATAACTGAGTTAAGCCTCAAACTGAGGAGGTAAGACTTGCCCTAAATGTATGTGGTACCAACAAATAGGCTTGTTGCCTGGATAGAATTAAAAGGGAAAGAAGAAGGAAGTCTTCCCTTTTCTTTCTTCAGCTCCGATCTTTGCTATTGCCTTTAAATGTGTTAGTCCTGTTTCTTCGGTTTTATAGTGCAGGCTGTTTACCATTCCAATGCAAACCCTTGGAATTTCTGACATGGACTCGTACCAGACTGCAGTGAGTTCCAGATCTTTGATTTTTGAGTGGATGTTCTGACTCTTTTGCATACAAATGTCAATTTTGTATTCTTCCATTCCTGACTCTGCAGGAGGTCATTGTAGCCTTCTTTGTATATACCATGATACATAAATATTGTATAGACACTCTTTGCTTAACAACCAAGGTCAGTTCCTATGACTAGGTCGGTATATGATTTATTTGATAAATGAGAAGTTGTATATAGTATACACATTACGAAATTCAGAACAAATAAATAGTCAAAGGAAACTCCAACTCAATGGCTTTGCTTTTATTCCCATAACTCTTACATACAGCAGTCCAATGTATAATAGATGATAAAGCTATAGTACTGTACTATATAGTATATCAGCAAAAATTACAGCATTATATAGGTGTACTATACAAAAAAGATGTTGAGGCTATATAAATAAGATATACAAAACTATTTTAAAAAGATGGGTTGTAAGGCATAAGTTCAAACAGTCATTGAACAGGTGGTCCATTAAACAAGGAATGATTGTGTTATATTAAATTTCCTCAGGTGAATCATAACTGATACAGATTGTATATTGCAGTAATTTTCTTTATTTATGTTTAAAATATTTGAACTTTATTAAGTAGAATCCTCTTCAAATTGTCTCCAGTGTGTTTCTGACATTCTATAGATAGTCTATTTCCTTAGTATCATAAGATTTTTCAGGCTTATCTTTTTTTTATGTAATGTTACTAGAAACTAAATTTTAGCATCAATATTGCTTATTGCTCATAGGTTAATTTTTACTTCCAGGTTTTTGCATTTTTAGACCTAAGAAATATTTACTTGTTTAATAACAATGGAATACACAATAAATATATGCTTATTTAATTAACATTTCAAATAATTTGTACAATTAATTCCAACTCAAGAATGTAGGTTTTGCTTCACTAATTGATCTTGCTTCATCTGTATTTCAATATGACTGAAATAATTATTCATTTACATTATTGCACATTACATACTAAACAAACTCAATATAATATCAACATTACCACCAACATTATAATTACTGAAAGCAATTTCAAGTTTTAATTTGCATTTTATTTTGCTTCAGAAATATTCCAGTAGGGGTATTTAAAGTACTGTTTCATAATCACTTGGGATTTTCCTGTGTGTGTGGTTTTACAACATTAGTACAAATCTCCCTCAGATAATTTATTTTTTCCAGATATTTAGAAAATGCTTCTTTAAAATTTATTTGTATAATTGCATAAGATATTCAAGTATATGAAAGTAAAATGCATTAAATATTGTATATTCAGAGTAATGCATTTTCCTTTTTTTTACTTCTAATGCAATTTACTTTCTTCTTTAATGTAAAGATATACATTCAGACTCAATTGTGATTTACCTTTTTATTTTAGCACTCATATGCACAACACATATATATTCAATATTCAACAATACCAAATAAAAACTGAATGGAAATTTATTTTACTTGTGGGAAATTAATTTTTATGTTAATTAAGTAGTAGAAATACTTTTAAACTATGAAATGTAATATTTTCATGAGGCTTGATTGTATTTGTCTACAGTTTTAAAATTCCATTGTCTACATGGTTTTGAGTAAAATGGCATTGTCAATAGAATATGTGCCATCATAATTTTCATTTCTATAGCACTTGGTATGAGGTATGTTTACATTTAGTTATTTGTGCATAGACAGTGAGCTTAAGTCTTTGACATTGCGATCCCTCCTTGTGACCTATCCTATCCATATTACCTGAGTGACTGTATTTGTAATCTCATTGGTCAGTCATGGTTTTGTCCCACCTCATACCCACCTTGTAATTTTCCAGTGGGTCTTGCAGTTTTCTCTCAGTTTTTTACCCATCTCACCTTGTGGCTTTGCCCTATGAGACACCTTTGAGAAGCGGGATGGGTGGGCAACCTACTTTCTGGTCCCCCTGAAAGCTATCTTTCTCTCAGTAAATTTTTCTGACTCTTAACTTCTGTTGTTCCTAGAATTAACTCTTCAGTTTTAGAGTACACAAACTCACATTTAGGATATCTAGCATGTTGGGAGTTACAATGTTTCCCTTGTTTGGATTATTTTGGCTTATTTGAATACATATATATATATTTTTTTTTTGTGGTGCCCTATATCAATATAAACCAAACAAATGTGAATCACTATTGATTTAATTAATTGGTATTTGAACTAATGTTTAAAAATGTCCCTGTCCTTTTGATTATGTGACGGGACATCTAGAAGGTGCCATCAATAGACCATAAAATGAACCCTTACCATTATTTAATTATCAGCTACTGGGTCTTGGGCTTCCTAACCTTCAGAAGTATGCCAGAAATGTGAGAAATAAATGTGTGTTTATAAGTTATATAGTCTGTGGCAGGTTGTTCTATTAGTTCAAAAATACTAACACACATGACTATTAAAACAAATAAGCACAGGGCAGTTCTTTGTCCATAGAAATTCTAAGATTACATTGAACAAGTGTTGAAGACGCCCCTTTTGTTTAGGTATATGTTATTTTATTTGGGGCTGGTTCTTCCCATTCTTTTCCATTCCACAATGTTTTACTGTCTTTCATTAAATGTTGAATGGCTGACTATATTATTTTTCTGGTTTTGTACCTATTAGGATATGCACAGGTAGATGTGTAAACATTTATATATAATCATATTCGCTAATAATGATTTCATATGTTAAAAGATTGAGAAAAAAGATTGAGCATAACTTAATACCACACATTATGTACTTTCCCCAGTTTCCTATTTTATATGTAGTTAATTCATTTATAATTTTTGAAATTTATAAACTTTTATGTATGAAAGAAAAAATTTTTCTTATTTACCTATTGACTAACATTTAGGGTCACTGGAAGTATTTAACAGCCTCAGGATTTAAAAGTGAAAAAGTCAAAATAGTTTCACGTGTTAAAACCTAGCTCATAAAAGATACCACTACCTACAGTATGAAAGTAAGGGATATTATTTAATTTGAGGTATATGCTAGTTAAACTGTCTTTAAAAGCTTCATTGCAATGTCCCAGAAAATACGTGGAAAGAGGTATCAAATTCTACAAACATAGTTCAGAGGTATATAGGAATATTTGAGAGCTAGACTTTTGAGAAATAAAAACTTGAAAAAAATTAGAGATACGCAATTTGAGGACAGCAAGGTTGTGAGTGCCTCGGCTGGGGAAAAGCGAGAGGACTGACTGAAAAAGGTCTAGAAGGCATAATTAGAAATGTAAAGAATTAAGACAACACTGGTGATAGAAGTCCATGATAGCACATTTCAAGGGGTTGGGGTAAAATTGAGAAGCCTCAAAGGAAAATACACCGCAGTACATCCATGTTTAGGAATGACAACCCTGCCTTTAGTAAGGAGATGGTTGATAAAACAAAACAAAACAAAAAAAACCCTTCAAGTGAACAGTTTTTGTCACGCGCCATTATTTCCGGGTTCTTCATGCCCTGCATGAATTCCGGATGTGAGTCCGCCGGTGACGGTGGTTCACGCCTGCTCAGAAGAGGCGCTTGGTTCGTCAGAATGACGCAGGCCGGCATTGACCAATAGAATTGGGCCACGTCACCCAAGAGGCTATAAAAGGCAGGCTCGCATCCGGCTCGGGGTCTTTCCACCATCTTGAAGAATGTAGAAGAAACTCCAATAAAGCGTGCTTCAGAAGAATCCTGAGTGTTGCGTGCTCCTTGCTGGCGAGGTGCGCGCGACAAGTGGTGCCGAAACCCGGGAAGCGATGACCATCATCGCCGGCATCAGCGGAGACCCCTGACTTCAGGAGGATTCAGAACTGAGACGCAGGAGGGGAGGATCCACCAACTTTCCGAGAGGTACGCTGTCTGGTGTGGGCGGGTGTT
>NW_022900914.1:34947245-34950650 GCF_012274545.1 Fukomys damarensis | reverse complement strand
TATTGGCACGTTTTAGGCATACAACGTGACATTCACCATTGCGAATTTGTACCTTTACATGATACATCTTATTTTGTATTTTTCCCCCATTCCCCTGCCCTCCTTTCAACCCCTCCACCCCTCCCTAGTTACCAAGACTTTGTTTCTATTTTCCCTTTTCTCATATTTATTCCTTTTCCTTTTTTTCTTTCCACTACCTTTCCCATGTCCCCTTCCCCTTTGGACCTTTTCTTCCTATTGTACATTATCTGTTGTACATTTTGATCCCTTTTTACACTTTCAGTTTCTCACCTAGAGAAACTATTTGGTATTTACACGTGTGTCCTATTTATTTCACTTATGTGTATGGCTTCAGTGTTTCTTAAGTGTCAAAACTATTAATATTATCCAGATTTCCTGCCAGCTTCTCTGTTTGGACCCAATTATGGAAGGAGCATCCTCAGAAGTGTTTTGCCTTTGTCTATTTTTAGTGATTTAAAAATCTCATTCTTTGGGTGAAACATAGGAGGTATATTTGAAAGAATGCTCCAGCCTTTATGCTTTGAAATCCATTCCTATAGGGAAAGGGTAATGAGAGTTTCCAGAGACTGCTAGAGTGGTCCTGGCCTCCTGCAAGTATGACGTCCTTGAAATAGGAAAGTGGGGATTAAAAGAAACACGGAGACAATGACTTGAGAGAAACTGAGTCTTGGGCTGATCTAAGCTGTTCTGGGCAGCAGTAACAAAGAACTCCCAGGACATCCAGTGTTTATGCATTATAAGTGTGGGAAAGGGGAAATCTGGGCAGGCCTTGGGACACCTGCTGATAACAGGTATCAAGCAGGAAGGAGTGTAGAAGGAAGGCACAAACATGTCTTTGCTGAAGAGAACAAACAGTTAATTCAGAGGGGAAGGATTTAGTTGGAGTCAGTTGATCTTGACTGGGAGTGAAGTCAATCAATCTCTGCTACTTCTAGTCTAACACGGCCAAATTATAGAGGGGGAAGAAGCTTGTGCCACTATAGCCTGCTAATGCAGGGGAAAGGTGTCTGCTATACATTCCCATTCCTACATCTGCTCCTATAATTCCTGAACATGGCAGGGATGATGTATGTCACCCTACATCAGAGGAGTAAAAGCAGTTCTGTGGTGCTAATATATCCCAGCACTGCAAAATAAGGACCTTCACACCTACACACCCTTCCTGCAATAGACTCTGAGCTCATTCAGTGTGGCATAAGAGCCTCTTGAGAATGTAGCTTTACACAAAGGTTCTTATTAAGTGATACTTGATCCTACTTAAGTGAAGGCATGTGAAATGTGCAGAGTGGGTATAATTATTTTGATTAGTGAGCTCTACTACAGATAGAATCACATTTTCACACCACAGTTAACATTTAGCAAAATAGGCAGTCTTAGATCATTAACAACAGGCCACATGCAGTTCTGGCATTTCCCAGGAAACCTATAATTGGAAACCCTGAATTGGAGAAAGGCATCTATTTCCTTAAAATTGATTACTTTGTTCTAGTCAGAAAAAATAAAAGCATAGAATTGATAATGAATAATCATTACTTGCGAATTCTACTGAGAAGATAGAGTACTGGTCCAAGAGATGCAGAATAAGAACATTTGCAAGTAAAACAAAATGTGTAAAAGCCACAGAATTCTTTTTTTGCTTCTCATAAATCAAGGATTCATCAACATTAAAAAGATACAAAATCTTGAATATCAAATCATTCAATAAAAACATTGGAGCAGACATTTTCCTTTGATTTGACTGATTAGAATTTCAACTCTTCCCATTTATAAAATGAATGACTTGATGTGTCTTGGTTGGAAGTAAGAAACTCATCCTCATTAAGAAGCTGAAGTGAAACAAATTATTAGTTAGGGTATAAGCACCTGAGTCTGGCTTTGCTAGTTGGATGCTCCATTCAATGTTTAAACTCTAGACAGTAATGCAAAAAGGAAGAAGTCAATTTTATTCATAAATTTCCCAGCATCTAGCAAGATGTGCAGTAGCAACAGGATTGGTGCATGATCTTGTTTTGAAATATTTAGTGACAGCTGTGCTCAACAGCATAGGAGGCCATAATACCAAAACAACATTCTTATCAGACTAATCCTCCTGCATGGACTTGATTGTAATCGCTGTTGTCTAGACTTCTTTGATTCCTACCCATTTTTTTCAAATTTGTTTCTCCAGATTCCAATCTGTGGACCACCAAATGACTAATTTTAGTTATGCAGAAGTTTAGCTATTGCTTGTGTCTGAGAACATTGAATGATATGCTACCTTCTTAAAATGTGTACTGATAATTTCATATGACCCAATACTCATGAAGTTGTTCACCCATTACTTTTCTAGAATTATAGCCTCTGAGTATTAAAAGTAGCCTTAGAAGTCATACTGTAAACAATGCTTTAAATAATGCACGATGCCTATGACAACAGTCCTGTTTAGTGACTATCATTCAAATGCTTTCCTTGACAGAAAGTTCACAACTTCTCAAGGCCACTTATTCCATTTTAAGACAACTGTAGTTGTTATTGTTATTTTGTCAGGGAGTCTTCTTTAACTGTATAACTGTAAGATTTGTCAGTCTTATCTAGGTTTTAGCTCATATTAAGATTATAAATAAAATAAATATATGTTTTGAAAGTGTATCAACAAGATAGGCTATGAAGGATGAGAAAGGGATCTGTGAACATGGGGAGATAGGAAGGAAGGGAGGAAAATAGGATCAAGATGTGATGTTATATATATATATATATGTATATGGAGCAATACTCCATATAATGAATATATTCAATATCCAGTAATGAATATATTAATTACCTACCACAAACATTTACCAAAAGGACAATTCCATTTCATCAAAGATTGCAAAATTTAACAGAATTATAAAGCATGAACATAGCACAAAACAAGAACATAGCCTCAAAAATTCCTCTTGGGAAAATTCAGTGCCACAGATGCGATAGTTCTAAATCACATTTGAGACTAGATTAATAAATTCAAGTTTGAGCCCTCTTAGCTCATTCCAAGACTCATTTAGAATCTGATTTGGGCTCAGGAACAAGTTCTGGTAGAATTGGTACATGTACATGTACATGTATATGAACATATGATAAATGTTTTCTCAAAAAAATAACCTGCTAAAATGAGTGAATAAAATGTAGATAATTTAAAGTTCAAATCTCTCATAGTGAATGATAGTTCCCACTTGGCCTAAAACATGTGTTTAATTGTTGATTATTAGCAGTACACATTCCTTCTTTGTGATAGCTATAATAAATCAAATATTGGAGTTCTTTTGATTAGCTATTTCCTGGGTCACAGCCAACATTTGAATTTCTGCTGCATAAAACATATCTTCAATGAGCAAAATCTTTTTTTTTTTTTTTTTTTTTTTTTTTTTT
>NW_022900914.1:34924726-34946971 GCF_012274545.1 Fukomys damarensis | reverse complement strand
GTTTTTTTTTGAGACAGGGTCTCACTATGTAGTTGAGACTGACCTGGAACTCACTATGTAGCTGGTCTCAAACTCACAGCGATCCTCCTACCTCAGCCTCCCGAGTGCTGGGATCACAGGTATGCGCCACTGTGCCCGGCCATTGAGCAAAATTTTATAGGTGAAGAACAAAGACGAACTTTCTAATGTAAGTTTCAGAACTTATAGGAAGATAGGGAGAATCATGAAAATATTTGCTGGAAAAAAGATACCTAATTAAATACCTCAGATCTCTATATACTTTGTAATTCTATTTTTAGTAGGGTTGGTCTTTTATCAATAGTGATGTCTAAGGAAATAGAATATTTTATGAGGCAATACATTAATAAGTATTATTGTGTGGATTTTTAAAAAATTAAAATCCTTGTGTTTTATACTCTTGTCAGTGTAGAAGCTTGCAGGCTGGAATAGTAATTCAAGATAACCCACAAAACTGATATGTGCAGAACACATAAGACTAATTTGTTCAGCAGTTTGGTCCTTTAGAAGACTATTTTATTGGAAATTAATACTTTGCATTCACCCACTTAATTTCCTACTAAGACTCTCCCTATTCCTCTGTCCATGTTTAAGTTCCTTTGAGAAATCTGGGAGGTGGAGGCACAGAGGCAAACATAAAATTTTAGGAGGGACAGTAATGTTGGGAAATCTAAGTATCCACTCACCTTTGTCAAACTGGATCAAAGTGAATTTATAAGATGTACAGAATTAAAGGTTCAAAATTTCTCAGCATTTTGAAGCACCTCACTGCCCAAAATGTCACTACCTTGTCTGGCATAAATTTCTTTCCAGTTAACTCTATTTACTCTTCAGTACTGATTCAACTATACTCTCCACTGAGAAGTCTTCTGAGATCTCAAAGAGGTATTTTATGCATTCCTTTAGAAAATTCTACTGCTCCCCGCAGTATAGCTCATTGCTATTGTATAATAATATGTGCATAGTTATTTGATTAAAAGTTGTCCTATCTGCTTCAAACCTTGAGCATCTTGAGCAATGGAGGCAGATCTGATTTTGTTCACTCTTTTATTCCCAAAGTGTCTGGCAATAAGTAGACAACTGACAAGTATTGACCAAATACTCAAATGAAAAAAAAATCTCCTTCCTCTTTCAGAAGTTGGCTTCACACCATTCTGTATCATTACCCCTCTTCTCTGCAGTTGGGAAGAAGAAAAGTTTCTCCTCTTAACAAAGGAAAATCTTTCCAAGAATTTGGGTTCCTTCTCCTTAAGATTTCTCATTCAGATAATTCCTGAGTTTGCTTTTATCTTCAACCTTTTTGCTATGGCTTGTGTCTAAATGTACCCCCAAAGCCTCATGTGGTCATAGGTGGGGCTTTTCAGAGGTGTCTGGGTCTAGAGTGTGTGATTAAGTATGTGATTACTAAATCAGTCCACTGATTGGCTTGCCATAGCTCTGAGTGTAGGTAATGAGAAG
Source organism: Fukomys damarensis (assembly GCF_012274545.1). NCBI lineage: Eukaryota > Metazoa > Chordata > Mammalia > Rodentia > Bathyergidae > Fukomys > Fukomys damarensis. Next base: position 34,945,495 of record NW_022900914.1, on the reverse strand, counting down.
GCCCACCCTGAGTTACATGCAACTCATCCTAATGGTATGCAGCCTGCATATAATATAAGGGACAGAGAGAGGGCTGTGGTGGTCCTTTGTTGCTTGCCAGTTCTTTGCTACTTCACTGCTTTGTTGCCTTCTGCCTGCCATGAGCTGTTTCTCTTCTGTGATGCTCCTCTGTCATGCCACCCTGTCTTGAGCCAACCAACTATGAACTGTGAACTGACTCCTCTACAGACTGTGAACTAAATAAACCTCTTCTCCTTTAACTTAGGGTGTTGGGTATTTTGACTCAGCAATGAGCAAAGTAACTAAGAATATTCCCCCCTCTTACTTCAGAATAAATATATCATACCCTTAAATTTCTTCTCTTTGACAAATAAACAAAATAAGAGGCAAAATTAAAAATTTAATTTTTCTATGTATCTGTTTGGTTATTTTATTTATTGAAAGTGTTACTGTGGTTCTTGGGTATAGTAGGTCCTATTCTAGAGTCACGTTCTTATTGTTCTGAACAAATACTTGGACATAAAATGCACAAAAGATAGTGAGGTTTTACATTTATTAAAGGTATGAAAACAAATATGTTCCGAAGGGTAAGAGTGGGCCACTGAAAGAGAGAAAACACAGTGGCCATAGATAAATGACTGGTATATTTTGTATCACCCACTCTGAAGGCTGATGTCACATCTAGGCCCATCAAAAATCAAAAAGATGTTTGATTTGCACCAGAAGAATAGGTAGCACTTTATGATTGGCTCCAGGTGCAGGGTTTGGAATTATTTTTCTGACCATATGTCCTAGATTTCCATGATTTATGAGTCACAACTACCCTAGGTGGCTGGCCATGCCCTAATCTCCCTCAGAAATACTACACTGTGAAACATCTATACATTTTGTTAATAGTTCACCAGTATCTGTGGCTGCATGGATGACCAATGTAAATGTCCATCCTTTCCAACAGTTAAGAGCCTGGTTATTACCCTGTCTATTTAAGATTCAAGTTTCTAGTCATTTCCTATGTTTTCCACTTTCCCATCTCCCATTCACCACTCTTATCTCCTGAAATGCAAATTCTTCCTGTACTGATCCCTAACCAAACTGCTAACCAGGGAGTGGTTAACGTTCAGTAGTAATTGATTTGACGTTCTTGTAGCCTTTGGGCTCACTGACCACTCCTTTATGGATCCTCTTTCTCACTTTGGTGACCGATGCTTGTCTTTCCTGGTTATTGTCATACTTCATGGAAGATTCTTAATTTCATAAATCATTTGTTTATTTTCCTATATTCACATTTAATATTGGTGTTACTTGTGGCTTGGTTTTTAGTACTCCACAGGCATCTCCTAGGTACTCTCATCAAATCTATTGCTAGACTATCACGTGCAATTATCAACATATTGTTGAAGTTTTTATTTTTATTTTCATATCTCTCTGTTCAATAATTTACTGGATTACTTTTTCAGTGGGATAGCACATAGATCATTTCCCAAACAAATAGATTATAATGTCCTTCCCAGACCTTCTTGTCCTTTCTTTCTTAAAAAAAAAAAAAAAAGAAAGAAAAACAAAACTTTCAGGTGAAGGGAGGGCAGGGTCAAGGGGGAAAAATGAGAACCAAGACCTGTCATATAAAGGTACAAGATCCCAATAATGAATGTAACTGTACCATATACCTAAAATGCACCAATAAACTCAATGAGCAAAAAAAAAAAAAAAAAAAAAGAGAAAAAGTTACCTTTCAGTTAGTCATTTGAGCTTAGGTCTTGGGCTTTACCTTTGATTTCTGTCCACTCATCCTCTCTCTTTGTAGTTTGGATGTTGATTGTCCTCTGAGGGACTATATATTAAAAGTTTGTTTCTCGGGTGTTGGGAATTATGTGGAGGTGGTAGAACCTGTGGAAGGTGGGGACAAGCAGGAGATCCTTAGGACATGAGAGGGTTACCTTCCAAAGGAATCGTGGGAAACTTGACTCGTTTCCTCTTTTTTTTTTTTTTTTTTTTTGTGTGTTGCATTACAGCTTTATTTACATAAACAGGTGGCTGGTCTTCTCCCATAGTTTGCCAGCCCTGAGCTGTATGAGAAGTCGACGGTCTAGTTCTGCTGATGAACTTTTGGGTCATTTTATTTCTTTTTTTTCAGCTTTAATTGAGTTTATTGGTACATTTTAGGGATACAGTACAGTTCTATTTTGCTTTGTGACCATGAGGTAAGCGGTTTCCTTTACCATGTGCTCACTGGCATTGCCATCTGTCATGTCCAACAGAGGCCCAAAATAATGAGTCTGTCAGATCTTGACCTCGAACTCCTAAAACTTTAAGCCACCAATAAACCTTTACCCTCTATAAGTTCATTTTCTATGGTATTTTGTTAGAGTGACAAAAGGCTATCACTTCATTGTAATGAAAGTCAGTCATCCAATACTATCAATTTTACTTGCTTAAAATTTTAAAATTTCCATTATCTCTTCTCTATATTCATTACTACCACTATTTAAGGGTTTATCTTCTGTAACCTAGATTACTATAAAAGTCTCTTAAGTAGTTTTCACTGAAATGCACTTTAGGCAGCATGATTTTCATAGTATGCAATAGAGACCCATGTTGTACTAGTGCTAAGCATTCTTCTCTGGATCATGAGAACTGTCAACACCAGCCTCATCAGCAAGTTATATAAGACTTCTTGGGCCTAAGTCCATCCTTATTTCACATATCTTGTACATACTTTTCCAAATCCCATATTTTATTCATATACATCTACTTCAATTTTTTCCAAGGGATTATTACATCCTGTCTTAGTTCCTCGGTTTGGTGCATGATTCCTTTATTTTTATTGGCTTTCTTGATCTTTTCAATACTCTTAAGGGGTCTTTGTCCTTTAATGACAGTGTCTAGCAGTTATCTTTATTAAGTATTTGTCTAGTCTAGAAGATAAATTTCATTTAAAATTCTTAAGCTACACATACCATTTAAAAAATGTCACCCTTCTGCATGCTCATCTTTATGTACACACATAGATGATATTGGGAGAGGGAGTCGGTAAACTGATTTGATTTCCTAGTAGAAATTCCTATTAAAAGATCTATGAGGATGGCACCTTATTTTACTTTTTCTCCTCCCTTTATTTAACTTAACTACATTAATAAAGTAATTCGTAGCCTTTATTTATTTGTAAGGGGAAATGTATATCATTTTCTTCTTGTTTCTATAGGAAGATTAGCTGTGAATTACTCTAGGGCAGAGATGGTGAGCCTTTCAGAGCTTTCAAAGATAGGAACAGCTTGCTGCAGCACGTGTGCCCTAGGGGTGCACCACCGCTGCTCTAGGGCTTTTACCTGAGTTACTTACAGCCTTCTCATATTTCTGCTTCCCCTTTTCTGTAGATCCAACAAAAAAAGACTAGGTCTATACGACTTCAATTATGATACGTCTATTTGGCTAGATTAAAAAATGCCTTGCAGATTTGTAAAGTACATTTATTAGTAAAGTTCACTTAGTGTGTCTATGAGGTGTTTCCAGAGATGATTGTCATGCAATTCAGCAAACTGAAGCGGGGAGACACACCCTGGTTGTAGGTTGCACCAACCAATAAGTTCATAGCCTGGAAAGAATAAAAGGGCAAGAAGAAGGAAGTTGTAGCTTGTTTTGTAAATCTGCATTCTGCTTGAGCCGGTGTGTCTTTTGCTGCTGTTGTCCGCGGACCTCAGATCCATTTTCTTCAACCTTTTATTGCAGACTCATCCCAGTGACTTTCCAAGGAGAGCCCAGGCTTTCAGTCTCAGACTGGTGTCTTTGACTCCTTTTGTTCCACAGCTTCCTGGACTGAGCACTACTAGGTTCTCCAGCTCTCCAGGGTGCAGATGACTACTGTGGACTCTCCAAGCTGGGTTCCCTCAAGCTTACCTAGTAAATTCCTGGTAAATTATTGATGCTCATCTTCTAGACAACTCTACATAATAGAGTCTATATTTTGATCATCAAATGACACAACTACTTTTGTCTTCTCATTTAATGATCAGGTATTCCTAGCCATTTGCTTTTATTTGTCTTAAAAAAGTGATCTTGAGATTTAGATTTGGGCCTATGGGAAAATATCTTTTTGTATCAAATAATATCATTCTAGTTTGATCTGCCATCTTTTGTTACAAGACAAATACTATAATACCCTCCTGACAAATTTTTCTGTTCTTACTCCTGCTCATTTATTCTGCACCTAGATCTCGAAGTGTTATTTTAAAGTGTAAATCATGTTACATTCATCTCTGGCCTAGACTTGCTTACTTGAAAGTAAAATGTAAACACCTGTACACAATGTAAGAGATTTTATTGTCCTCTACTTCCTGAAACTTGTATTCTTCTCCATTGCTCATACCTCTCTGACCATTCTGAACTTCTCTGAAGTTTTTGACTATGCCAAGCTTCTTCAGTATCAATGAATTTGGACATGATATTTCCCATTCAAATATTCACCTTCTATTCTTTCATATTTTTATTTTGGTTGTTCCTACCCATATTTTAGTTCTTATCTTTGTATCAATATCTCATACAGGCCTTTGTGAGTTCTCATTTTGAAATGAGCTCTTTTTGTCATCCTCACTCTGCAAATTGTAAGGTATTTCCTAAAGTTATCATATTTTATAATTGTATTCTACCTTTTTCATTTTGGTGTAAGGTCCATGAGTTTGGAGACCTTATATGATTTGTTCACCTTTGTGTAATCTGTCAGACTTCTGCAGGTACTCAAATACTTTGTTGAATGTATAGTAAGTGTAATGTTTTGGTGACAAAGAAGTTAATGTACTTTCTTTTTTTTTTTTTTTTCTGGTACCGGGGATTGAACTTGGGTCCTTGCCCTTGCAAGGCAGGCCACCGAACCGCTGAGCTAAATCCCCGGACCTTAATGTACTTTCATTGCTTGCTTTTGAGGGTCCCTGAAAATACTTCAGAAATGCACAGGGCCTCATCATATAACCCTTAAAACTTTCCATTCTTTAAGTCTATCTTTTTATATCCCTTGAATCCTTTTGGTCCCTGAGTGGTTCCCTCTCAGGAGCCACCGCTTGAACCTCCTTGAACAGGCTGTCCTCAGGCCAGCTGATGTGCTCCTGGCCTGAATACCTGGAGATTTATAATCTTTCAGACCAAAGCCTGTAACCAAGGCCTAGTAGGTTTGGGGAGGGATATACAGAAACTCTACCTCCCCTGTCCTTCGTGAAGGCCACAGTCCTGTCTGTCTCCAGAACTCCCCTGTAGAAAAGTTACACCCTATGGTTCTTAATTTGATTCCACATTTTGCTGGATTCCATTTATTCCTTCTCTTTTTCACTTTCCCCTTTATCTACTGTTTTTTTAAAAATAAATCAATTTCACACAAATACTTGATTCAGAGTCTGTTTCTGGGGAACTCTACCAAGACATCCAATTTCACAAGAGAGAATTTTAAATGTTTTTCATGTCCTTAATATATACTGTTGACCCTGGTTGTCAGTCAAATCCAAAATTATTTCTTGTTTAAACAGGCATAGATAGAGAATGTGCCAGGAAGGCCTTAGTGATCCACCCACCCAGTGGCTTTGTTTTATTGATGAGGGTCTGAGCAGCACAAGAACACGTGCTCTGCTCAAGGTCACAGCCTTCCAGAGTAGCAGCATGGCAACCAGGACTAGAATCCTGATATTACCCACTGCCAGGCTCATGCTTTACATTAAAAAGTTTCCATAAATTTAAATTGGGTAATTTAGAAAGGATAAAGAGAAACCAAACACAAAATAAAATACAATGGCTTGCAGATAAAAATAATTCATAAAGGTATTAAAAACCATTAAAATACAATGAGAGAATAGACTGAACTGATAGCAACTTAGTGTCCTTTATTGTGCTTTATTCTTCAGTTTGGCTTAAATATCATTTCCTCTACTATCTCCTTCAGAAAAAAAAAATCTATGAATACCTGTATGATCTGCTTTGTAAATGTGTGTGTATCACACAGCATTGAGTTAAATGAATTTTGTAATAAATAAAATTTTGAAATATTTACCAAATTACCATTAAAACCACAGGGTAGACACTTTGTAGATTGTGATGAATAAGTAGATTCATATGTCTTTCTTGAGATGCTTCAAAGTGCCTTAAATGCATTGTACTTGTGACTTATGAGGTTCCAAAACAAGACACAAACCCATAATTTTCCACAGTCACCATTACTCAAAATGATAGGCTCAACCTAGGATAGAATTGATTTATTATATATTTTTATTCAGATGATGAAGCTAATATGTATCTCTAAATTCTGTGATTCATGAAAATGTTCTAATAGCAGAGCTAGCCTATCCTCATGATTTGGACTCTAAAACTAAGTTCAGTGAAATTGTAAGTACCACTCAATAAGGATCACCTATTGCTTTGTGTAAATGAGTGTGTGTGTGTGTGCATGAATTCAGTGGTAGTCTCATGAAATTTTATGGGCAATAGAAGAGTCTTCTGTTGACACTAGTTTCGTTATTAGTAAAATACTAGAGTTTTTTGTCATGGCTGTGCTAGAAGAAGGAGTAGGATTGAAAATTTAAAAGCATTGCTTTGGAGCAGATTTCTGATAGCATAGCATTATTTCAACTGAGATAAAAATACACAGAGCAATGTTGCTCAATAGGTAGAGTAAGAGAGGATCACTTTAATAATCACCTAAACCTCTGAACCATACAGGAATGCCCTACATATTATTTCTTAAAAGTGACATTTGTGTACTGACAGGGGTGGAGAGCTTAGTATTTATAGTTTTATAGATGATATGTTCATATGGGGTGAATACATTTAAAAGTTCAAGGCTCTTTGGTGATAGCATTAGTTTTATCTTTGTTGTATGGGATACTGTCTCATAGAGGCTTTAAATGTATTCTTTTCTAGATGGAGAATGGAGTCTCTCTTCTTTTACGTATGTCTCATGAAATATGGCCTCTATATGATCCTGTTGTAGCTTAATTGGAGAAATTATCTCTTTAGATGTGATGGTCCATTGAGAAAACAGCACCTTCACTGCTCCTGCTTTATTTGCTCACCAAGAATTTATTTAGTGCCTATTCTAGATATCAACTGAGGGCTACAAGGGGCAGGAAGAAAAGCCTTTATCTGCACAGCATGTCTATAAATGCTCAGCAGTTCCTCTATTAGAATGTAAAGTACCTCTCTGAATCCACTCTTTTCTCTTTAATATAGTTTAAAACGTCATTAAAATTTTTCTTTTAGCAAATAAATCATATTTTTCATATTTAATGAATCGAATCAAAACAGGTTTTGCACGTGTGCATGGCAATCTCATTCTAACTTCTGTCTGTAATAATTTCTAAGGTGAACTTTTTTGTCTTTTTGAAAAGACAGCATCTTTCATCTCATAATTCAACTTGTAAATTATTGAACTTACTATCTTTATAGGTTAATGTTCTTGATTGTGAACTAACCTTTCTGGTTTTAGACCAACGAAGAGTTGGTGAAGACATTTTCTGTGAATGACTAAATTGTGATTTAAAATGTCATTCATGAAAAAACTATGAAGCATGGAATCATGAAATCTGATAGTTTAAATACATTATTTTTAATTTTAATTATTTTTTATTCAGGCATGGTTGTAGTACACAATGATTGCTTTCACTAAGGCAGTTGGTACATGTACTTAACAAATCTTATTTCTTTAGCTTTGATTTTGAAATGATAATAGCACTTTAAGCAAGAATTATGGTGAAAAAAAAGCTCAGTATAGCCAAAAGTTTTCTAGAACTTGTGCTCCCACAGAAATCCATCATTAACAATTAATGTTTATTTTTCCTGGAATTTAATGCATGCATTTATATATAAACGATACTTCATAACTAATATGCATGTCATAACCATATATCCTTTTCTATTTTAAAATGTAAAACTACTCCTCTCCTTTTGAACATACACATTTTGCTCCTCTGTATTAATGTACTATAATTTATTAATTCATTGACATTTAAACTCATTCCAATATTTTTCCATTATAAGCAACATAGTGCATATATAGTTGAGTATACATTTTTTATGCGCTTGCACTTAAGATACATTTTCAGAAGTGGAGTAATTTTGGACACAGATCAAATGATATTCATATTTAAAATTTGGAATACATAATCAATATATAAATTGCCCCCTGTAATACATGAATCATTTTTCACAACCAGCTCTAGTATAAATAGAATTTTTGTTTTGTGAAACTCTTGTTAGCAAAGAGAATTGTGTCTTTCTAATCATTTAATTATCCATCTAATATTTTTTATTAATGTATATTTACATGTTTTGTAATAATTCCTGTATATACTAATTTACCACTAGTCCTGTTTTTTTATTTGGTTGACTTTTTCTTTTTACTTTGCAAGAAAATATTGAAATATCTGTCATATGTAGTATAAATTTGTCTTATGTATCTTTCACATACAATGCACAGAAATTTGGTACTACCAAACTTTAAGAAGTTTCTTCATTGCAAATTTTATTTTTAGTCTATAATTTCTAAATTTAGACATGATTATAACAACATTCTAATATGAAAATGGAACATAAAAAGGCTAGGGGCTTCTAATGAATGGTGTTCTAGCAGATAGTATCATGTAATCTTGTGTAAAATACTTTAATCTCTCCAGATCTCAATCTACATATTTGTGGGGGGATAAAAAGCAAAGACAAAAATCAGAAAAAAATAACATCTTTCTTATACAAAGGAATATCATGATTATGAAATGTGTTAATGGATATGTTAGAACATTTTTACTGAAATATTTGAGTACAGTAATATGCTTGGATTTTTAAAAATTATTTCGGTTACAGAAATGAGTAGATTATGGCATCTTGTTATGTAATCTATAGGTTTCAGAGCCAATATTTTTACTTCTTCTGAATATGGTTCAGTGGTCTTACAAGATCCCTGCCATTTCCCATGAGTCTTAAAAACCACTGGCAGTGTTTGACCAATCAAAATAATGTGTTGCCTCAATAAGCATAATGCAGTTCATCTTTGTTCAGGGACAAGAATTTGCTTGAGGAAGTGAGGGGCTCTTGCTACCTCCACACCTTTCCTGTATTAATTTTCTCCTAAGAAGGTTTGTTCTGTTCTTTGTAGTTTGAGATTATTCTCTTTGAAGAAAAAGGCAGTATAGTTTTGCTTTTTATCATCTGATTTCTCTTTGCATCCTAAAAGTACCATCATTAATTATTGCTTTGTCTTGCTTGGAATGTAGTTTCAGAAATATTGTGGTTATAGCTAATAATTTTTTTGAGGTTTCACTAATGTGAATTTTAACTGTCTAAAACAAATTTTGTCTTTTAAAAATTCTCTTCCTTTCTAGCTTTTCTGTATTTTCTTTATGTCCTGTTGTACTTTCCATCAAGACCAAGTAGCATATAAACAACAGAAACTTATTTCTCACAGTTTTAGAAATTGTCATTGAGGACTATTCCACCCTTAACATCTGATGAACCCCGAGAGGTCACCTTTCAGTATCATTAGATCAGTAATTAGGTTTCAATTAAAAAAATCTTGAGAGGGCATAAACAAGAGGACCATAGCTGGTCCAAATGATTAGACAGTTGAAGATGATTTTACTAACATCAGAGAACTTGAGTCAATTGGAAACACCAAAAGTAGGAAAGAAGGTATAGGAAAAATGAAACCATAAAGGAGGTCGGGAGGTAGGCAACCTAAGGTCTAATGGAAGTGAAGCTGGCACCCAGTTACAGCAGAGCAGATACAAAATGCAGTAGATAAACCAAGGTCAGGAAGAGTTGCTCCTGTTGCTTGATTTTAAGAACTGGCTGAAGCATGGTTTTAAAAAAGAGTAAATCCTATACTACCTCAGATCCTGTCTGAGTTCCTCTACATTCCTGCTGGAATTCATTGATTGCACCTCTAGATTTCATTTGTTTTCCACTCAGATGGACAGGAAGGTTCTCAGATCAGTAGTTCAGCTTTGTGAAAAGTAGGTTGTATACAACTGGGTCGTGATGTTCGTAATCAACAGAGTCAGCAAACTCTGGATTGTCATGTATTAGTTCTGTCATGGGCCCCTGGGAGTGTGATGAGACATGTTCCCCATAAAGAATTTGGGTTCTTTGCTTGGAAGACAGAGGGGAATCAAGGGAACTCTTGATGTATGTTGGTACCAGGACAGTGTTGCAAGAACTCACCCAGAGATTGAAAAGATCAAACATGCCCAAGTGCTAAGTGGCAAAGGACTGTGGCTACACTGCAGTGGTATTCTTGTACATATATACAGAAAGAATTGAAATATTAATATAACAAGCCTTCCAATACATGAACATGTCAATTTAATAAGAACTTCTTTAGTTTTTTATAATGATGTTTATATAGGTTCTTATACCTGGGGAGTTTACATTTTCATAGTATATTGTGAATTATGTTTTTTTTTGTGTGTGTGTGTGAATTACGTTTTTTAAAAAAACTATTTTCTGATTTCTTCTAAAACAGAAATAAACTTCAAATACCTTTGCTAAATGCATTTATTAAGTTTAATAAATTTTTATAGTTCAAGTTTTTTAATGGACTCAATTTTCATCTGTATAATATAGTTTTAGTTTTCTTTCTAGAATTTATAGTTTTTCTGGCTATGCTTTTTCTTATTGACTTTTTGACATGTGTTAAAATACTGAGCAAAATGCATGGGACCAATGGGTCCTCGTATAGTCTGGGAAATACATGGAATCCCTGGTAAAGTATAGTATATTTCCAGGTATTTGATAAAGTCCATAAGAAGTTATGGATGATACACAAGAAATAATACCATCTTCTCAGAAATATTATTAATGTGGTGATTTCATTACCTATATAGGAATGTATTTGATTAAGCCAGGATAGAATAGGTAACATTTCTAAATATTTCTTGTGTATCAGACATTGTGCATGATAAGTTTTGCCTCATCATTTGCAAAATAGACAAGTGAGACATAAATGATTATTATTCTGTTTTAGAAATAAGAAAAGAGGCATAGGATGTTAAATAACTATCCTAATATTACACAGTAAAATGTAAACTACAATACAAATTGAGATGTTCTATTATCAAAATCTGTACTCTTAACCATACTTTACATATTTCAATATTTCACATTGGCCTTTTTGGTCATAGCTCAGTCCCAAAGCTATTACATATTCCTCAGTCTGGTATTCCCTAACATTTTTTATATGAAGGACAAGTTTCACAGAAGACAAATTTTCCACCGACACATTTATTGTGTGCTTTATTATTGTTATTATTATTATTATATTGTAATATTTTATAAAATATTTAGACAAGTCAATGTAATATACAAACTAGATTCCTCAGTTCACAAGAAGGTTTGCACTACCACGAGAATGTAATGCTGCCACTGACCTGACTGAAGGTAAAGAACAGGCGGTAATGCAAGCAATAAGGAGCAGCTGCAGATATGGATGGAGGTTCACTTGCTCACCCGTGTCTCATCTCCTGCTTGGTAACTTTGTTCCTCACAGAGCAAGGGCCAGTACCAGTCCATGACCCAGGGTTTGGGGATTCCTGCCTTGGGCTATCTGAGATGAGCATATCCTATGACTGATAAAATAAAATTAAATTAAAAATTATATTCCAGCCAAAGTGCAACATGTGTGTAAGACAAACCAATACACCTCCCTCTATTGGCAGGTGACTTACTTTTCCACTGGTGAGTGGGTCAATACTATGCGCACAATTTGCTTTGTTGAAATGAGGACAAGGCGAGCCACTGCCTTAGAAAGAGAGAGCTTCATGAATCTCCTGTCACATCTTGTTTGGAAGTATGTATTTGCCAAAGAGGTCATGCATAACCAAACTACATTTGGTGCACTGCACATTCCTTAATTCACCAGTAGATGTCTTCAAACTCACACATAAATGACCATTACTTAGCAGAGGATTCAAGTAGAAGAGTTACTCCATCATTCAGTGGCTCCCGCAATTGCCCCCTGAGTTAAATCTGTACTGTCAAATCAACCTAATTTGTTTTTTCCCTTGTTGGTTCAGGAGTCTTTACCCTTGAAACCCAGAACTTAGGTTTTGCAGCACTTTAGTTTAAGAGGCTGCCAAATATTCTAGGAAGCCAGGAAATAAATACTGTTAAGTTAATGCAGTTGTGTGCACATACCTGCTATTGAGCATGTTAGAAAGACTGCTTCAACTATAAAGGAAAGATTTGGTATTTCATAAAGGAAATGACCATTTTCTATAAGGTGAATAGTTTCCAACTGTTCAGAATCTTGATGACAAGTGGTTCATGTCTTAGTTTCTAAAATTCGCAGTAAACCCAAAGTATGAATACCCAGCCCAAGTTATTCAAATTTGATGTAGTAAAAATTTTTCTTATAGTGTACAGTTCTTCTCAAGCTCATTAAAATGGTTTATAAGGCAGGCAATATCTAGGTCACAGTCCACATGGGTTTAGAAAAGAAAATGAAAAATAAAACACTTTCTTGTTCTACAGAAGCTAAATGTAATGTACCACACTGTGTTTATTCGCCAATAAAGTGGCTAGCTGTAAACTACCTCTGACATTCTAAACATATTTTTCAAATGTGAAATTCACAATGCAAAAGAGTTGAAAGGGATAATAGCGATATATATCACACATTTTGAAAAGACTAACTCATACCGCCTAGGTATGCTCCAGTGTTGAGAAAACAGATGAAACATTGTAGCAATGGGCCTTCTGCTGCCACTTGAAAGACAGACAATGCTAACAGGAAGTTATTGAGGCACGAAAAAAATCTTTACATAACATGTAAGAGCTACATATTTGAGAAGAAATAGATATAAGCATTGCCCCCCACTGCAAACAAAACAAAACAACAGGAAAAAAGAAAGAAAAGGAAAGTAGTGGCTATCTTGAAACAGCTGATAGAATGGTAGCCTAGAGTTAAAGGGTGGGACACCTCAGGCTACATGTGAGTCCTAGGAAAATATGGAGCTCTTGTTTAGGGTTAGCAATGTGTGATTTAAAGGCCTGCTTTTGCTTTCTCTTAGAAAGTGGCAATTAAACCACAGTAAGAAGTGTTATGCTGTACTGAAAATTAAAGGAACAGAAAATTGGAGGGTGATATGGTAAAAAATAGCCCTCTGGATATTAAATTGTAAGGGAAAGGAAAGGCATGGGGATTGGAAATGTATTTGAGCTAGAGAGAAAGAGAGGAGAAGAAGAAAATAAATTATTTTTTACTTATGTTTACAGATGTTTTAACAGTGAGCCTACAATTGTCTTAGGGTCCACATATATGTCTTTTGATTACTTAATATCAAGGTAACTTTTGGAATCACACATTATCATTAGCGTTTACACATCAGAAGTCAAATGTTAAATTCCTCACAGGAGATATACAGCCAGTGAAGTAGCCAGGATTCAAATAAATGCAAGGCAGCTGTTCCTGTGGCACCATATTAGTCACAGAAGTTGAAAGTGTCACTTGATTATCCCAGTGAGTTCCTTCATCTAAAAAGATCTCAATTCTGCCATCAAAAAATGTGGGTAAGAATTCAGATCTGATAGTTATAAGAAATATTTTGGGACGATGCAGACACCATACTAAGGAGAGGACTTGCCATAAAGTGGAGTTTAGTGTGCAATAACTGAAAGTTTGGAATAATAGGTCACAATAGAGGACTATCCAGAAACCCGTGACAGGTTCTATATCAAGAGATAGGAACTGTGCTGGAATTCATATCTTCTCACAGACAGTAACCCTATTTCTAGGTAATCATCTTGGAAATGTGTTTGGGATTACTCACAAGAGGAAAGATGAAAGAGTATGGATAGTAGGGTGGAAACTCACCTCTACCACTAGGAGAGCAGTTTAAAGCATCTCCCTGAACTGACACAGTGAAGTCACACTAAAGAAAGGACATTACAAGAGTCTATATTCAAAACCAGATTATTTACAGCTACTATCCAGCACCACCTGCTGGTAAACTGACAGAAAAAGAGGACACAAACTATGCAAGTCTAAGAAATGCAGCATGTTAGTTTTTAAAAGTCAGCTTGCAACAGGGAAATGATTAAAGAAAACATGTGCATAGTACATTATGCAAGTCTGATGATATACAGAGGATACATACAAATGTGGATTTTGAAGTAGTGAGCAAAATATTAGATTAAAATATAAAGAAATATGCCAACATGCCTTCAGGAGAGAATATATGTACACAAAAGGATGAATTTACTCTTTTTCTCTTGCACGTATTATTTGGATATTAAACACAAGCATACCTTTCAAAAGTAACCTGTAACAGGTGAAAAGTATACTAAAGTATATTCAATAGATAATCATAAGAGGGAAACAGAAATGGAAGTGGTCATGCAATTTTAGATATATTGTCCCTCAAATTTTCTTTTTTTTTTGGTACTGGGAATTGAACTCAGGGCCTCACACTTGCCAGGCAGTTACTGTTCCTATGAGCTACATCCCCTACTGCTTCAAATTTTCTATTATGTTACTTTTTAAATCAGAACCTTTTAAAACAAATATATATGTATATATGTTAAACAAATTATCTAAATTATGCAAAAGCTATATAATAAACATGTTTTCCTGAACCCCAAGACCCAGATCCCTCTTTTAGACTTTAATAATGTTTATATGTCCTTGTTTATCTTTGTAAAATTTTATGTGTATTTCTAAAATTTACATATATTAGCATGTATGGGTGCATAATATAACACTTTTATTCTATCACAGATGGCAGCCTATTAAACAGATTGTGTATATTTATGCCTTTTCCTGAAGACAATATGTTAAAAATAGTACTTTACAAACATGCCAATGTCAGGAGCGTCTGGGGGCATCCCTGTGCCATCGAAGCCTTTCAGCCTTTAGTCCAAAGTTGGTTGGTACAACTTGAGGATTATAAAATAATTTAAATGTAGGCAATGGAGCTATAGTTAATAAATATTTTTTCAGGTTCCTGTTTAAAGGACTTATGAGTTCATTACATTTGGTTTTATTGTTGTCAAAGAAATTCTTGCAAGGAGTGTAACTGGTCAGATATTTTTCAAGACTCACGGCCAAACTCGGCAGTCATTTTATTACATTGTACTTTGCAAAACCACATGCACATTAGCCATTCTCCCACCCAGACCACTTTTAACACTGTTACAATGTTCTATATTACTAAACTTCTTTCTTGTAGCACAGTGGTGAACAAATTTCATATTTAATTTTATATGAGGCCTATTTCATTTTACCGTGCAAGATGAGGACTTAGCTTCTTAAGCACTCTTCCAAACATGGGTCAATAGTTACATCATATTTGACTTGATCATTATTCTGTGTGTGGACTCCTGGGATTATCTAAGTATCTGCAAGTTTGAGGCTTTTAAATTTCTTATATAAATCTTTCTTTTCCCAGAGTTAATAATTGTCCCCTATTAAACTTTGCTTAGATCTCTATGTACCTATCAATATAAATTCTTAGGCATCTGCAAATTGCTCAGTGCATTCAATCACATGAGTTTCATTTCTTTTCCTTTCTGCCTTCTGTTCCCCCACTCAGATTTGGATGCACTGTCCTCTGGATGTGCAGCACAGCTCTCTTCTGCAGTTTCAACCCTTTCTTGTGTTGATCTCGGGATTCTCTGCCCCACACTTGCTTAGCTTGTGGATATTTTTGTGGAACAAATTGTTTATCACATTTTGAAGAAGTGGTGCTTTGATGTTTTTGTTTTAAGATTTGATGACTTAGATTAGAAAGAAGTTAGGGTGAAAATCATTGTTCCTCAAAATTTTCAAGGCATTATACTCTTGTTTTCTAGTTTCTAGTGTTTATTGTTTGTTCATATGTTTTTAAGAATCCTGAAGGAGTTTTGATTCCTAATCTTTGGGATGTGACCTACTATTATATTTTGAAGTGTTTAGTCTTCTCTTTGTACCTAATGTACTGAACTTTCATTTTTATATCTTGGTGTAATTTATTTTGCAAAGAATAATCTTTTTTGAAATATTTCTTCAACTGTTTGATTCCCTCAATTGTGTACAATTCATTCTGTCCTTCTAGAATTTTCTTCTTTGTAAATCAGATTGCTAGGACAACTTTTGAATTAAGTTGTGAAAATAAAATTTCTTCTTTTGCAGACTAATTCATTAATTTATTCTTTCCACAAATATTTACCAGATGCCTCAGGATATGCCAAATGCTGTTTGAAGTGTTAGGGAAATATATCTGTGAAATATAATTCCCTGCCCTTGTGAGGCTTTCATTTCTAAGAGAATCCTCACTTTCAGGTATCACTGGCATCTTAAAATTCTAAACTGTGTTGTTCTATACTGTGAATTTGCTTGATTTTTGCTTACTTCTTTGTATACTGTTTTTATTTTCTATTTGGTTTGTTAAGTAAATAACAATTCTCATATTTGTTTTCCACCTTAAAAACTAGGTTGCTTTTACCTCTTCTTCGGCTCTTGTCTTCTGAATTGCTTAGATACCCTTTTGGTTATTTCTTAGGACATAGGGAGGCCATAGCAGTAGATATGTCCTTGGCCTATGAGTGATTTTGCCAAATGAGGCCCAGCACTGGAAGTCCCACCGACTTGTGTCCATGTGAACAGCCACACACCTTCAAACAAATGGGAACCTGGATTGTCCTCCATTAAAAGCCACTTTGGTTGGAGACTGACTTTCTCTGAAAAGGTCTTGATATACCAGAGCACACACGTAGCCTGTACTACTCTTCTTAGAACCGCTGTGTCCTGGGAGGGAACTGCTGCTCCTATTCTGGCCAGATTTCTGTGGACATGTGGTTATTAAAGCAGTATCTATCTCCAGGCTCACTCTAGTGCCGGCATACAGTATATCAGAACAACAGCGGCGGTCTGAGTCACTTTCCCAGTGCTGAGGCAAAATGCTTGACATCAGCGACTTAAGACAGAAATGTTTATTTTGGCTGATAGTTTTAGTCCATAGTTCGCTGGCTTCAAGGAAAGCAAGGACAGAATGGATGGGTCTGGCAGAGTAAAGCTGTTTACCTCATGGGGGATGAGAAGCACAAAGTGAAGGGAGGGGTTGGTGCTGAATTCATTAGTGGCTTAATCCACTGGTGAACATACTGCCCCCAAATCCAGTCACATTCCAAAGGCCCTACCTCTGAACGCATGAGCCTTTTAGGGAGCATTCTAGATCTAATCCATAACAATGGCTAGCTCTCAATCCTACTTTTGGATCACATATCTTTTGAAAGTAAGAGAATCTATACAGCTAAAAAAATTTTTTTTTTCTAATCCTCACATTTTTCTCTTTTGGTGTCTTTGGCAGCTTCATAGGAACTAGTAAATCACTTTGTAATTTGTATCACTACACTGTGCATCTATTTTTTTTTTCAAGTTTTTGAGGGAGCTATAGTAATTTATCTAGAAGAGGGCTTTGTTTCTTCTCACTTGAAAGAAGAGAATTCTTCTTGAGCATTTTCCCAATTTTCCAAGTAAAAGATGTCAGACACATTCTGCCATCCTCTGCAAACTGTAGTAACAACATTTGTGACACAAGCAATCTTCTTCCTTAGCTTGTTACATCCAACACCCTGAGCTCTGGAATCTACTCTGCCCTGCCAAGGGTAGCACACCTTGGTTCAGTCAGTGTGAGTTTTGTTACAAAGATCCAAACCATACATTCTATGTGAACTCTTTCTCTCAGAACATTGCCTGATATCTTCTCATATTATGAAAGACTTTGAATTCTCATAATTTCTGAAAGCCTGCTCCAGAACTTGCAAATAAACACACAATGTGGGACAAACGGCCTAGTGGTAGAATTATTATGAGCATTATAGTTGTGAGTTCTACCTTAATCCAGAGGAGGGGAAAGGAGTCCCATTAAAAGCTAATGCCAATTTAATGAATGATGAATAATAATTGTCTAGAAACAGAAAGGAAATGTATTTACCCCAGGGAGAAACTAGTAGTATGTGTAAAGATAGAGAAACAAGAGGGGAATACATTTTTGTATTATTAGAATAATCAAAAAGAATAATAAGAAAATCAAAAAATCAAAAAAGAAATCAAAAAGAATAATAAGAAAGAGTATAGAGAGAGTTAAGGTAGGCAATAGAGAGAGAGATCATATGCTCCAGGGACTTACAGTCATATTAGGAATATAGATTTTATTACAAAGAGAATAAAGAGTTATTTAATCATTTTTATTATGGTGATGGCATGGCCATATTTGTATTTTGGGCAGATGAGTTTGTTTGCCCATGAGGAAGGGATTGGAAGTCAACAAAATATTTATTTAAGGCAGGACTTCCTGTTCAGTATTTCCAGAGCAGATAGCATTAGACCTAACTGTTAATATAAACAACAGTAAAACTAAGTCAATGGTGTTATAAATATACTGTGAAAAATACTCAGCATAAGGCTGAGACACAAAACATTAATCCTTTGTTCACCTTGGCTTTCTGCCTGAGGTGATGTCCAATGTATAATGCTTAAATGCAAGAAGGAGACTTCCCACTGTGCTGAGTTTAAGGTGTGCTGACACGGCTGGAATTTGGGGAGCTTGTTGGCAAGGTGGAGGTAACCACAATTCTCCTTTCTGGGAAATCTGCAGCCTAGAAATATGTACAGGGGTTTATTTCCAATTCTTGGGATGCAAGGTGCAATTTTGTAAGGCATAAATGTTGATGAGGGGCTGACAGCTGAACAGAGATTTTGGATCACACAAAGCTCGAGCATGGAAAGCTGAAGAGATGTTGGAGTTCTGACCCAAAGAGAGTCCAGGTTTCTTAACAATAAAGCCAGTTATTCAGCTGAGATCCCAAAATGGGCATGTGTTAAAGGCAATGATCTTGTTAAAGGACAACTTTATGCTGACTTTGACCAGTTCTTTATCCGAGAATGAAGGCAGAACTGAAATAAAGTCATCCTTAAAAAATTATGAAAAAAAGCAGAAGAGCAGGAAATGACCCATGTGTGAAAACTGCCTCAAAAGGAAGAAGCATAATCCAGGTTCCACAATATATCATTGATAAGGCCCAGTATATAATAAAAAATACTGAATAAAAAATGCAAGACACACCAAAACTAGGAAAGCAATACCTATTTCCAAGAGATAAATAAGCCCACATGAGAAGACTCATGCCTAAACTAGATGTTGAAGTTATTAGACATTATTTAAAAATACCTTCTATGGGAATATAGAATACAGAGACAAGCAACTAAACAACTGGATGGGAGGATATCAGCAGAAATAAGCTATACCGAAAAAAATAATCTTTCCAAAATAACCAAAATGCCAATCTTACAAAATGCATTGCAGAAAATAAAGGAGACACATCAACAATTCATTTGGGACTAGTAAAATCTTGATGAAGACATTAGAAGACGAAAAACAATATCCTTCATTCCAAAAATTCTTAATAAATATATAACAAGTTAAATTGAGCCATGCATTTATAATCATTATTAAATGAGGTTTTATCCTAAGAAAGCAAGGCAAATTTAGCATTCATAAATCAATCATAATTTAGCACATTACCAAAAAGCCCAGTAATCTAAACTAAGGTATAAGGTTTAATCAAAATTCAAAACTGGTGAAATACAGAAATAACTTCTGCAATATAGCAATGGAATCTCTCTAAAACTCACAAAGGTTATTTTTAAAATCCCTATCAGTAATAAAAGTAATATTAAATTTAAAGGTGAAATAGTAAATACTTTCCAGCAATGTGAAATGGGAAATAAATTCCACTCTATCAACTTTTTAAAACATTGTCATCTAGGTATTACCTAGAACAATTGGGAGAAAAAGAAACATACAAAAATAAAGGGGAAGAATCAATTTCTTTCTTGAAGGCCATAATTGTATATATCAAAGATGTAAAGCACAGCTATCTATAAGGAAATTGCTAGAAGTAATAAACAGATTTAACAAGATTGCTGGATATAAAATAAATATTACAAGCACTGGTAATGTTTTTATAGGGTAGCCTCCAAGTAACCAAACAAAACCTAGGTATCCCCAGTTAGAAAATTATTATTAATAATAGTTTCAAAAATTAAAATGTAGAAAAATGTTTGACAAATATTTTAAAAACTACACACATTGAATATTGGTAGTGGAAATTACAGTCCAATAGAAAAAGGGAAAATAACTCATGAACTGACAATTTAACTTTTAAAGTTTTATTTTACCTAAATTAATCTGTATTTTTAACATAATTCTAATAAAAATCACAGCAGAATTTTCCATAGAAATTGACATATAGATTCAAATAATTATATGTAAATGAAACCTTCACCACATGCATATTTACTTAAAGAAGAAAACAGAGGTTAACTACTAGATTTCAATATATACTATAAAACTAGAATAAAAGAGAAATGAGAGGATAAAAAGTATATCAATGGCAAAAAATAGAAAATCTAGGTCTAGACTTACACATATGTGTTCAAAAGCAGTTCCGTCAAGTAAATATTGCTGAGATAACCAGATAATTATATAGAAAGAATAAATATTAAACCACTTCATCATACCATATCCAAAAAGTAATTTGAGGTATTTCATGACCTAAATGTAAAAGTCAAATCTATAAATGTTCTAGAATAAAATATTAAAATATAAACAAGTTTAGAGTTAGGTAAAGAGCTCTTGGACTTAAAACACACTAATAATAAAAAAGAGAAAAAAATGGGCCAGGGATTCAGCTAAGTGGGGCTGATGTACGCCACACAAACTCAAGGACCTGAGTTTGATCCCTGGTACAAAAAAAAAAAAAAAAACG
>NW_022900914.1:34880710-34924586 GCF_012274545.1 Fukomys damarensis | reverse complement strand
CCCTGGAAAAAAAAAAAAAAAAAAAAAGAGAGAGGAAAAAATAAACATTAAAAATTTTAAGTTTGCTTTTCTAAAAATGTAATTAAAGTGAAAAACATCAAGCCATAGAGTCATATATGTGTCTAACAAAGGGTTCATGTAACAGTTTATGAAGAATATCTAAAGCTTGAGTGAAAATAAAAACAATGTAATTAAAAACTTGAACAGATATTTCATTACATCTTATATAAGAATCTCCACAGAATGTATAAAGAAACTTTGATGCCACTGAGTCATTGAGAAAATGCAAACTGAAACCACAATATGATGGATGTGACTATACCTTCATTAGAATGGCTGAAGTGAAAAATACTAAAATATTAAATTTGAGTGAGGATTCAGAATAATTAGAACACTGTGAATTATTGTGACAATTACAATAGTATAACCACATTTCTTAAAAACTTCAGTAGTCTCTCAAATAGTCTGATTATTTTCTCTTTAAGTATACACCTTAAAAGAAGTATATGAGCTCAAGAAAAATTGGTAAGGAGATATATATATATCTATATCTATATATATATATATACTATATATATATAGATAGATAGATAGATAGAGAGAGAGAGATATAGATCTAGATCTATATATCTATATATCTATTTCTATATCTCTATCTATCTATCTATCTATCTATCTATATAATTATTTTTTGGTTTTTTGAGACAGGGCTTCACTATGTAGTTGAGATTGACCTGGAACTCACTGTGTAGCCCAGGCTGATCTCAACTCACAGTGATCCTTCTCCCTCAGCCTCCTGAGTGCTGGGATTACAGGTGTGCACCACCACACCCGGCATGGTAAGGATATTCTTATCAGCTAGACACTGGAAATAAACCAGGGCCAGGGATTTAGTTTAGTGGTTCCACCACTTGCCTCATAAATGCAAGGTTCTGAGTTTGATCCCCAGTTCAAAAAAAGAAAAGAAAAGAAAAACCACTTTAAGTGAGACAGCCATTTCTGCTGGAGATTTAGTTCAGTGGTTCCTCCACCTAACTCACAAGCACATGGTCCAGCTTTCGATCCCTGGAGAAAAAAAAAAAAAAAAAAAAAAAAAAGGAAATAACCCAAATGTGAATCGTTTTGAGAAAAGTTTGATGATGATACATTTATGCAGTGCAATAGTACTGAACAATTACAAGAAGAAACTACTACTACGCACAATACCATGGATGACAGTCACAGACTTTATTGAGCAAAAGACAAACAAGGCATAAGAGTGCACAACTTTATAATGTTGTTCATTTATATAAACTCCAAACATAGTTATGTGTATGTGGATTCAAATAGAAACAGCAATCAAACAAAAACAGTCAAACTAGCTGTTCAGAGATGATAGACATAAGTGGTGTTCCTCTGAGCTGTAGGGCAGTGGAATGGCTATAATGGAGAATAAAAATCTTCTGCGTGGACCTATGTGGTGACAGCTAGACACATGGCATTACTGAGCGCTTTAAATGTGACTAACTCTCAATTGAGATGAACTGTGAGTGGCTTCAAATAATTAATATAAACACACTAAATAGTTCACTGATATATTTTAATTGATTACATGCTCAAATGACATTTTGGATACACTGTTAGATATACTGTGTTAAATAAACTATTATTAAAATTAATTTCATGTGATTCTTTTTTTCTTCTTCTAACGTGACTACTAGAAAATTCTTTTCCATTAACTTTATTGTAGGTATATTGTAGGTATAGTTTATTGTACATTGTAGGCATACCATACAGCTATGTTTATCATTAGGATCTTGTACCTTTACATGACATATCTGTGTTATTTTCCCCATTCCTCTACCCTCCCTTCTCTCCCTCCACCCTTCCCTATTTATGAAGACTTTGTCTCCATGTTATTCCATTTCTCATATTTTTTCTCTTCTTTTCTTTCCCCTACCCCTCCCACTTCCCCTTCTCCTTTGCACCCTTTTTT
This sequence comes from Fukomys damarensis, assembly GCF_012274545.1. NCBI lineage: Eukaryota > Metazoa > Chordata > Mammalia > Rodentia > Bathyergidae > Fukomys > Fukomys damarensis. Next base: position 34,922,611 of record NW_022900914.1, on the reverse strand, counting down.
CCTGTTTCACAATATCAACTATACATTTTCATCCTTATTTACATTTTTAGTTTTTCACACCAGACAAACTACTCAGTATTTACACATGTGTGTCCTATTTATTTCATTTAAGAGTTTGGTCCCAATGTGCATACACTTAGCTGAAAATGTCTCTAGTTTCTCATTCTTTATGTCTGAGTAGTACTCCATTTTATTAAAAAATCACATATTTTTTCAGTCTTCAGTTGATGGGCAATAGGGATGTTTTCCAGGTTTTAGCTATTACAAACTGTGCCACTATAAACATGGGTGAGCATATATCACTGTAGTATGATTCTTTTAATTATTATGGGAAGATATCCAGCCAAGGAATAGCTGGATAAAATGGGACTTCTAATTCTAGGTGTTTAAGGTATCTTCATATTATTTCCACAGTGGTAGCACCAGTCTGCACTCCCACCAACAGTGAAGAAGGGTTCCTTCTCCACAACCCCACCAGCGTTTGTTATTGATGGATTTCTTGCTAGCAGCTGTTCTTTCTGGGGTGAGTTGGAATCTCAGCATTATTTTCATCTGTATCTCTGGAATGACCAATGATGTTGAATATTTTTTCATATGATTATTTGTTGCTTTTACTTCTTTGTCTGAAAAATGTCTGTCATTTCAGATGCCCATTTTTAATTGGAAATTTATATTTGGGGGTCTGATTTTTTTGAGTTCTTTATGTATTCTAGATAGTAACCTTTGTCTGAGGAACAGCTGGTAAAATACTTTTCCCACATTGTAGGTTGTCTCTTGGTTCTGTTGGTGGTTTGTTTTGCAGTGCAGAAACTTTTTAATAAGATGAGATCCAAGTTTTGGATTCTTTGTGCTAGTTCCCATGCTATTGAAGATTTGTTCTTAAAGTCTATTCCTACGCTAATATCTTCAGGAGTTCTACCTAACTTATTCTCTATCAAGTTTAGTATTTCTATTTTGATATTTACATCCTTAATCCACTTTGATTTTAATTTAGTTCATGGTGAAAGGTAGGGGTCAAGTTTTAATCTTTGGCAAGTTGAAAGCTAGTTTTACCAACACCATTTATTAAAGAGGCTGTCTTTCCTCCAGTGAGGAGGGTTGGCTCCTTTGTCAAAGATGAGGTAGCTGAGTATGTCTGGAGTTGTTTCTGCATCTTCTACTCTATTCTACTGATTCTTGGGTCTGTTTCTTTGTCAGTATCATGCTGTTTTTTTCACAGTGGCTTTGTAGTTTAGTTTCCAAGTTGGGGTTTGTAATACACCCTGTCATGTTTTGTTGAAACAAAACCAACAGGCTCTATATAAAAGGAAATTTGTTATGGGATCTGCCACATATGATTATGGAGGGTGAGAAGTTCCAAGATATTCTGTGTGTAAATTGAGTAGCCAAGAGAGCTAGGGTCATTTGGTCTAAATCCTACGGTCCGAGAATGGAGGGGCCATGCCTGAAACCCAGAAATTCCTGTTTGAGAGCAGGAGACGCTTGGTGTCCCTGCTTAATGAGAGAAAGAAAATTTGCCCTTCTTTGACTTTTTTTTGTTCTATATGAACCCTCGATTGATAAGGGTGATTGTTATTTATTTGGTCTGTTAATTCAAATGCTCATCTTTGCCAGAATCACCCTTATGAACATACCCAGAAATACTGTTTTCCCAGCCCAGACATCACTGCACTCAGACAAGTTGATAGATAAAGTGAACCATCACAGACCGCTTTGCCCAACCTTTGTTATCTGGCTCATGGCTGTCCAACGTCTGACAGAAGAAAGGTAGAGATTGAGATTGCGGCTCCATTCCCACTTTCTTCCCCATGGAATCATCTCTGGCTGAATTGTTTGACTATATACTACCAGATAGTGCTACTGGCCAGTGGAGTTCAAGCTGGGGAAACTATCCATGACCTAAACCTGAGGGAGTTTAGAGAAGCTGCTTGTCTCTAAAAGCCAAAAACAAACAAACAAACAAACAAGTAAATAAAAATAAAAAAATCTAACTTTTCAAGTTTCATTTTGCAGTGCCAATTACAGTAGGTTACAATATTTTCTCTGCTTTTCTCTCTCCATGTTCCATTTACTTCTCTTACTCAGAAGACTAGAGCAAAAATGTAACCTTTGCTACACTGCTCATTATAGTTGTCAGGCTCTGTCCAATTTTTGCAAAGTGTCTCTTTTTAAATAGTCTTTCAATGTATGGATTTGGTTATGTTATGTTTTATTTTTCTTACTAGTGCTCTGAATGATACAAACATAATAAAGGAAATTATTAGTATAAGCTTTAGGATGCCTATCAGATAATTTAAAAATATTCGATAAACTATTATGTGCATAAGCACATTTACTCCAATAATAGTATTAATTTATTGATATCTGGTAGCTTGTTCCATATCTCTTTCAAAAATATCCCTGTACTATTGTAGATATTACTGGATGTGGTGGCATAGGCTTGTAATACTTGCACTTAGGAGGCTGGGGCAGGAGGATCACTGTGAGTTCGAGGCCAGCCTGGACTACATAGCGAGTTCAAGGCCAGTCTGAGATACACAGGGAGACCTTGTTTCAAAATAAAAAAAAATATAGATATTGTATTGCCTAATCAATGCAATTTAATTCACATCCTTTATTTAGCACAAAGAAACTACTGTTTTTTTTCTCTTAAAATTTTTAGTAAATTTTTTACTTTGTTAAGTCTCTTCGATGTGAATTCTGTACCTGATAACATGTACTCAATTATTAATTTTTTTCTCATGAGTTTATTGGTACATTTCAGGGATACGGTACAGTTATATTCATCTTTGGGATCTTGTACCTCTACCTGACAGGTCTTGGTTCTCATCTTTTTCCCCTTGTCCCTGCCCTCCCTTCACCCCTTCCTCCCTTCCCTATTTACAAAAACCTTTTTCCCATTTTTTTGTTTTGTCATATTTTTGCTTTTCTCTTACTTCCTTTCCCCTTCCCTTTCCACTTCTACACACATATAATTCTAGATCTTCAACACTGTAGTGACAATAAAACTTGAGAAGTGGAGAGCGCAGATTTTTTGATGAATTTATTGTGTAAAATGTCCCCAGAGCCTTTCGTTTCCTCTTCTCACTTTCTCGATGAGTAGAAACACAGTGGGGGCGAGGCCCTTTGTGATGGCTGTAATCAAAGGAGGATCCTTTGCATCAGGATAGTGCACGAAACAACACTCTAAAAGCTGGCCCAGGAAAAGCCCATGTTACCTCATCTCCACTGTATTTTTTGAAAGTAGTTTTCTATTCTTAGGATTATGTTAGACACATGAAAAATTACGCTTGTCGGCCATATTATTAAGGAGCTTGTAAGATAAAAAGAAAAAAATTCACCTGAATGGATAGAATGATTTTAACAAGTCAGTCATTACTGGTAACATTTTTAAAACATTGCCTTTAAAGCATTGGTGGAGTTTAAATTCCTTTGTGGTAACAAAGCCACCGCTCTGAAGATGTGGGTACTATACTGTATGTGTATACATTACGGTAAATGTACATACTTTTATCTCTTTATGGGTCTTTCCTAAAATTTTGTATGCTAGAAATTCCTCTCCCTTAGTTTCGTAACAAAATTTGAGTCTTTAGAAAAGGATTCCATACCAGCAAATGAAGGACTCAACAAAAGCTTATTTAAAGCAAGGCATCTTTTGACCTCTCTTCAGACAAGAGAACCATGAGACAAGAGAAGAGAATTATTCTCGTGAATAGGTAATTATTTATAATAATTTTAATTAACACAATGCTTTACCATTTCAAAATTCTTTCACATACATGATTTTATTTATTCTTACACTTGTTTAAAGAAAGTTTGAAGGGATTGTTTTTCTCAATTACTGGTAAAGAAATAAAAACTCTAGTAAATTAAATTAACTTCCTAAGAGCAAACAATTCCCTACTGAGAGATTGAATTTAGATAGTATCTGACTCTTCTAATTCCAATTCTAGTGCTCTTTTTAGCAGATCTTTTTTAAAAAAAGTATCAGCAACATTAAACAAATCAAATCAAAACAAAATTCCTTCTAGAATCGTCTAGAGAAAACTAAACAAATACGCACATGAGCTACTTCTATTTTAAAGTCTGTGCTTTGTGTTATACTCATTACATATGTTGACCCAAAGAGGATAAACTATATTAACTAACGCGTACTAATACCAGTCTTCTGACGTTGGGTGTACAGTTTCACCTCATCGTACTTCAGATCCTCCTCTGTTTCTACCAGTAATGATAAAGACATCTAGATGTGGAGGACGTCAAGTGGTAGTCGCTCCATCAATGGGAATGATGGGGATTGATACTATTATAATTCTCGCTATTATTCAATCTAAATTTGGGATATCATCTTGCGCAAAGAGTCAGCATTGGGATGTGTGTTATTTACCTTGAAATTTCAATAGGATAAGGATGAGCATACAAGCTAATCTTTTTAGTTTCATTGGCTCTCAGTGATGATGGTTTTGTTGATTTTGTTAATTTACTTACATATGTTTACTTAGGTATAAAATGGAAATTATCTTGATATATAATGACGAGAATTTAATTATAGTGTATATAAAAACTGCTTTGTAAACTGCAGGATTGACTACATCATTTGTCCACATGACAAGTTTTACAAGGTATTATAATATGAACTAGATAATCAATGATTGAATTTTCACACCATTACTTTGATTCATAATCAAAACATATGCTTTAGGCAAAGACGTGGGTAATCAAATAGAAAACAAACATAGGACAAAAATTTTGTGTCTGGAAAACACTTTACCATTGATATAGGCAGAAAATCTTGCAGTTGATCATTCTTATAGCATACAGAGGGTACATTTTTGCTAACAAGCCTTGGAATCTATACACTTCTTAACCTCCCCAAGGATAAATCAATATTTTCCTTTATTTGGCAATGGATAAGGCTTTCAAATAAAAAAATCATTTTCTGTCTGGAATGTTATTGGTAGAGGAATAGATGTCAGAAACTGACCTAGTGAATTTCATTTACTATAAGGTCCCCTTGATACTATACAATTAGATGCTTTCCATTTGCAGTTGCAGATATTCATGGTATTAATACGTTGTAACCACTAGATGTCACCATTTCCAAAGCAATAAAATAGTTTCTGACATGATGTAATGGAAAAGATGTAACATTTTCAACTTGCATCTCACATTCTTTAAGCATGTGAATATTGGCTAAAAAATATAAAATAAAATTAGATTTCTGAAAACAATTTTGAGCAAAAGAAAGGTTGATATATTCAAACTTATACCTCATCCTTCATTACCAAGAAGCATCAACTTGAAGTTTTGTGTATTAGAAGACAAAGATAATAAAATAGAAAATTAAAGCAAAAGAAATGGATTTTTCCAGAAATCTTTGGCATATACCAAATACAAACAACTCATTTTCAAAGAGGCCTAGGGGATGAAGGAAGCTGTATTAGCTTTAAAATTATCTCCTTGTTGCTTTTTGCTGGTTTGATGATTTAGAGAAAGTACATCCATTGCATTTGTATAAATAATGCAATTCACAGATATTATCCCCCTCTTTGAGAGTTCCAGGAAATAGGTTCAGTCTACAACAGATATCATAAAATCCTACCTTGGGAAAGAGGATAAAAATAAAACAATAGCAGTTCATTTGCTAGAAAATATAATACTTTTGAATAATATTTTGTAAGGAAAGAAAGCTTGGAAAGACATTATATATTTAAAATGCTTAATATATAATGAATGGAAGTTATACTGTATGAAATATTTATATTCTTCTTTCTGTTTTTCTATATTTTGCAAAAACATGTCTTTTTCTAGTGTGTGAATATGTATAAAGTGCACAGTATAATTTAAGAAAATTAGTACTACATACCCCTCTCCAGAAAAAATCATTAAATATGAACAGTCAAGGATCCCAACTACTCCACACTGAGCTCTGGACCTGAGGAGCTGAGAGACCGTTAACCTGTTGGGAGGAGCTATTTATAATTTTACTCACTTCGCCTGTCTCTAGGTTTTGCCTGTTTCCACTTCCATACCCAGGAGGCATAGGAAACTAAATTCTTTAATTCTAAAAGAAAGGTCACTTGGCAAAAACCTCAGGTGATTAATATAAGGCCGAAAGTAGCAAGAAAGAGAAGCAGTCACGAAGCAGTGTTAACAAAGAACAACGAAGAATTCAAAGACATCAGCTGAAAACATTAACAACGCCACTGAAAGTGACCACTAAACTCAGTTGTGCTTTTATCTGATTGAGGAGTTCAAGGCAGCAATTCTCTTCCAGTGTATTAGTGAAACAGACTTTTTTGAGCAGCAATTCATGTATTGAATGACTTACTACCCCTTGATACTACTGTATGTACTTGGCAGGCAGCAATAATAAACCGGAAATGGTAATAATTTGTGTAAATATGGAAAGGCAATGGTGCTCTTCTGGAGCTCACAGTGCTGCACGAGAACTGAAATGAAAAACACACTATCCTTTGTTCTTTATTTTTGAATTAATATAAAGTAAGTTATCTATTTGTTCTTCTGCTCTATACCTAGCATTTCTGTAAAAGCAAAGAGACAATATACTAATGTGATATTAAACTAGATTTTAAAGGTTTGATACTAAATAATTTTCCCAAGTTATCAAGTTAGTTTTTATTTTGTTTAGTACCTATAATGACATCAAAATGCTTTTTGTATTTTATCCAATATCCCTATCAACAGGTATTTGTGAAAGCCCAGCTATACCGCAGGCTCTGCTGTTCTCTTCCTTCCCAGTATCAATTTCAGCTATTACTTAGATAAAACTTCCATAGAGATTAGTGAATGGAGCTGGGCATAATAGCCACGCACATAGATGTTCATTTTCTCGTTCACCTTGTTCCCTTCCTCTGAACATCCCCCTGTTGCAAGACATTCACTGTCACTCTGTCCTTAGCTATGCTGGAAAGAACGGTGCTCATGCGATAGAGTTGTAATTCTCTTTGCTTTTTTGAAGCCGTCAACTTTCTGTGGTCTCCCTTCCAGAAATCTGTCAAATCATCTGACAAAACGACATAGTTCTGTTTTTCAACACTGCTATGTACATCTACTTGTTTTAGATTTATATAGTATTTCATGGTTTCTTAGAGAGGGCAGGTTTATGTAGATGGCAAGAGCCACTGTCTTCCAGTGGATATCCACACCTCACTTTCAAATTCTCTCATCCTACTTAGAAAAATAAAAGACTGAAGAATTACTTCACGGATGTCATAATTCAAACCACATATTTTGCAGCTGTTACCATGCTTTCAAAAGAGTTGTTCACATTCCTTGTCTCCAAACATCCCTTATGGTTGAGAACCCACTTGAAGAAGGCTTTCATCCACAATCACTCCATCTTACGACCAAAGCAGTAAGAGAATCACTTGCACAGCACACAGATTTACTATTCTTAGGCATTATTGAACCTGATGTGGCTTCAACTATAGAGCTAACTGGCTTAACTACATAAAACTTTATTTATTACAAAAGTGCTAAAAGAAAGCACAACTACATAATAAAATTTTGGAGCAAATAGAGCATTCTAAACATGTTGGAGGGCATCATCCATACAGGGACATTTAAATAAATTATTAAAATGGGGCTGAGGATTTAGCTTAGTGGTTCTGCTGTCTGCTTTGCAAGTGCAAGGTCTCAAGTTCAATCCTCCGTACCAAAAAAACAAACAAAAAAAACAAACAAAAAATTAAAATGTAAGTTTTATCATAAATCAACAGGTAACATAAAATTTTTAAATGAAAATTTTGGGTAAATGTCTGTAAGAATTATTGACAAAGAGTCATAGTACTTAATGTACAATATATCTCTTAGGAATCACTGGAAAAAAACCCACTTTCAATGTTGGCACAAGGTGTAATCAAGCATGCCAGAAAGATGTATAAAAGGCTAATGCACAGATCATACAAAAATTTCAGCCAGATAGTAGTTTGAGAGTAAATAAGACAATAATATTTGCCATCCCTGGCTTACCAAATGTGTATAATCCTTATTTTAGGAATGTCAGCACTCTTGGTGAGAATGAAAAATCAAGGGGGAAAATGAGAATAACATAGGGGGAAATGGCATTTATAAAAATATTTTAAAACATTGTAACCAACATATGTATTTTATTCAGTCTATGAATTTAGTCAAAAGAAATGATTTAACATTCAGAGAAGTTTGCAAACATACTTCTTCAGGGCTGCTAACTATTCAGACAGAAATACTTAAAAAGGGACAATAGGAGTTTGGTCATATAAATCATAATCTTTGTGATAATACAATTCAGATGTTACAATGATGGTACAAATATTTAAAATATTTGATTTATCTTTACAGGTATATTGCTAAGTGACCAAATTAACTTACAAAATAGTATATATTGTAGTAACAAAATAGTGCACATAATACAAATTAAACTTTATGTTGTTTTGTTAGATTTCATTCCCAAACCCAAGGTCTAGCCATTCTATTTTTTATTCATTATGCCTTTTTACTCTTTTCTGTCCTAGCTGCCAGTGAACTTATTTTTCCAGTTGAACTACTAAGATAATTATTCTTTCAGCTTTTTACTTTTGTCCTAACACTATGACAGTCTTTCCAGTATTCAAATTGGATCATTCAGTATCTTCGTCAGTGTTTTCTCTATCAGGACAGAAAATGACCCAGCTGCTAAGCATGTAGCATCCCCAAATCTTTCTGACTCTGAAGCTGAGGTACCAGCCTAGTCTTACTTTCAATCCACTGTGCTTCTTAATTTCCAGCTGTATTAGTTTTCTAGGGTAGCCATAGCAGATTACCACAAACTTTGCAGCTTAAAAGAACAGAAATTTATTCTTTTACTATTAGACTCTCGCTTAAGGTGTCACCAGGTTAATTTTCTCTGGGTATTCTGAGGGAGAATCTATACAGTGTCTTACTATTAAGTTCTGTTAGCTCTCAGTAATCCTTGGCATTCTCTGGCTTGAATCTGCACCACTGCCAATTCTACTTCCATCTTCAATAGCCCTCCTTTCCCTGCCTCTGTGTGTCCAATCTCCTTTTGCTTTTCCTTAGAAGGACACCAGTTATTGGATTTAGGGCTCACTCTGAATCTGGAATGGTCTTATCTCTAGAACTTTAACTGCACTGCATAGGCCATATTTCCAAAGACAGTCACAGTCCTAGGTTCTGTGGGTTAATACTATGGGATATCTCCTTGGGGGACACAGTTCAACCCACCAAATATTTTCTTCTTGTGGTTTAATAATACTGAACTGTATGTGGTCCCAAGCCTATCTTTGTTCATTACACATGCGGATGAAATTCCTTCAGCCTAAAATTTTATTCCTCATGTATCTTAATGTTTTCCCTGTTTTATATTTTGCTATATCACAAGGTCTAGTTCAGACTAGGGCTCTATAATTCTTACATAAAGATTTAGTAGCTTCTCTCATAGCTCTGATAGCAATTTATCAGCCTGCCACTGAAAATTAAATTTTCTCCGTTTTTTTGTTTTGCATGCCTAGAATACACTGGATTGATCAAAGGCATCTTCATAACTAGAAAAATAGACACTGACTCATGTGGTGTCAAAAGCCAGGCAAAAGAGCTCTTAAGTGCTAATTCCTTTATATGACACGGTACAGGGCACTCAGGGAGCTACCATCGAAATATGAGATATAGCTCTAATTTAAAGCATATTGTCATACAGTAAAAATAAAACTTAAATTATTAAGTAAGTATTGGGAGTAGCAAGTGATCAAATTTAGAAAAAACAAAGAAAATACAGAGCACCTTCTGTCTATGTTAAGAAGGATGAATGATCACTGTTATGACAAAGATGTAGACTTAACTGAAAATGCAAATTATAATGGATCTCAATGAGGAAGATTTGGAAAACATATCTAGATACCCTTTAAATACTTAATCAGATGATGTGAGTGAAACAGTATATGTTAGTCACTGAATCTCATTAGTTCAGTTGACTTGAATGCTCTATCCTTGAAAGTTTTATTTTGGGAAGAAAAATGTCACTGGGTAAAGCAATAGAATTTGAAGGCTGGCAGATCTAGTCTAGAATTGTCTCATTACTTCCTAACAGTGTGACCTCAGGTATATTTTATAACACTCTGAATCCTCTTTTTTTCTTATGTAGATAAAAAGTCTTGGGGTTCCTGATGGTCAAGTGAATTAAAATAACAATAACTATCTACGTGCCCGTTTTATAGGTGTTAGTCCATGAAGGTGAAGTCTTTCGGAAGTGCATCTTCATTTTGTTTTTCTTTTTTATGTTAGATTAGTACCAGGATAAATTCAAAAGTGTGTTTGATTGGGTGCTTTGATTTGGACAAAAAGAACACATAAAACTCCTATTGATCCAGCTAAAAGGAGCGGTAGCTCTGGAAAGTCCAGTTCTCTATGTGTGGCATCTATCAGCCACCCACTCACCTTTCAACACACTTTACTAAAGGGAGAAGACCTGGTGTCCGCTCAAAATTGAGAACTTCTTCATGGAAACATATTAGATTTATATGGAGTTGGTGTCTGACTGAAATTAAGAGAGAGGGGTAGGTTTACTGACTTTTCCATTCCAAATTTAGAGAAATCTGGGCAGTCAGAAACATGAACCTTCCAATTGTAAGATTCTGTTGCAAGGAAACTGTTGTTGTCTGAGATGACAGTAATTTTCAAACTTGAGAGTGAAACAGGGTTTTTTGGAGGATCAATTATGCCTGGATTCTTGGGCACTCACCTTCAGAGTTACTGGTTTAGGAGGTCTGACCTGACATCTGATAACCTGTATTCTTAACAAGTTCTCTGGTGATGCTTTTATCACTAATTCCACAGAAAGCTTTGTCTTGAGTAATAATGTTTAAATCTTGTAACTGGAATATACTTTTGCCATATCAAGTAAGAAACACAAGATTCATTTTCTTTACTCTTACAGAAAAGATGCCACAACTACTTAACTTCGTAAAACACAATTTCATTATGTCACTCCTTGCTTCTAAAACTTCTAGTTCTCCCCCTGCCTCTTTTTCTTTATGGTGTATTTGATGCTTTCAGTGGTTTATATAGCAAAGTAATTCCACAAAATTGGCAGGAGTTGCCTAAAATGTAAAGCTGAGAAGTATTGTGACATAGGGTTGCCAGATAAAGGATGCCTAAAAATATATTTTAGATAAATTGTACATACTTTTTCTTTTATTCATTAACTTTATTGGTGCATTTTGGGTATGAATTATGATCTTATTCATCACTGGGAATTTGTACCTGTACTTGATAGATCTTAGTTCTCATTTTTTCTCATTCCCTAACTCTTCCTTCCACCCCTCCACCCTGCTCTATTTACCAAAAATTTTGTTTCTGTTTTTCCTTCATTTCTCATACTTTTTATTTCCCTTTTTTTGCTTTTACACATACTTTTACATCCAAAATTTCCTGTATATTATTTGAAATATCCATAGAAGAAAAATTGTTGCTCTCTTGAAAAACGAATTTAACAGGGCAAACTGACCACCCTACTATTGGGCCTATCCAGACTTAATGTGAATGTGATTGGTTGGCCATTTCTTCTGTTGAAATGGAAGTGGGGTTTAATGGCAGCACACACGAAAAGTTGCAGTCCTTGTATTGTAACTGGAATTCTCCATCCGCCCTTCATTGACGTTACATTTGAAGAACCTTCCCACTAGTAGAGGAACAAGGAGATATGCTATCTGTCCTAATATTTCAAGTTTCTCCCTGAAAACCATCTAGTATTCACCACCTAGGATCCACGTAGCATGGTATGTAGGAGAAGGAGAAAGTTGGCAGCAGCTGCTGTGATAAGTGTTGCATCATTTGTGATAATGGCACTTACTGGTGGAAACCATAAACTGCTTTAAAAGTAGGGCAGCTACAATTTTTACCATCAAATGAAAGTCTGTCACTATACTAGTCTCAGCATCACAAACATAGCTGATTTCTGAACTCTGCATGATGCATCTGCACTTTACTCTGTGGGTTTGACCAAATGGTTCTGCTATTTTATAGCCAGACTATCCTAATACCAACAGTGTCAAGTCAGTGTTTGAATAAGTATCCTATAATTTTCTTCATACTAGGCATTATCTTAAGTGAAATGCTTGTTCTGTAATATCCTGAAATATGAGTAGAAGTTGCAGTGGCACACTTGCAATAAAATGCTTCCTACCACTGAAAACACAGTTGGTAAGAAACATACCAATTTGGGATGACACTGAGGTAGATCTAACATGAAAAATGTATTGTTTCTACTTTATGAGACCACGTTTTCCTAGCAAAAATACATTTGGAGGTGGGGTCTACAGCAGGTAATCTGGTTAAGATTAGGTCATGAGCATGCAACTCCTATGTGGATATAAGTGCCCTTATTAGAAAAATGCACCAAAGCTCCCCTTGCACCTGACCCACCCATTATGACACAGTTAGTGGCAGACATCTGTGAGCCATAATCTCAAATTCCAGCTTCCATAACTATGAGAAAGAAATGTATATTTTGTAAGCAACACACTCTGCAGTGTTTTATTATATCAGCCCCAACTGAACAAGACACTAAAAATTACCTGATTCCCACAGCCACTGATGGAACAATGTTTTACATGTTCAAATTAATAGTGGTTATCAGTAATATTTGGGCAGCAGATCTTATCCAGTAGCTTGATGTTTGCTGCCTATGTGGCTTTGGGAAGATTACAACATCTCTGAAAATCAGTGGAGCCCTAGTTGGGAGAAGAAAAGCAAATAATTCATTGAATTTAATAAAAAATGAAACAGCATATTATAATTTATGGTACATAGCTAAAGCAACACTGAGAGGGACGCATCACTAAATATGTGCACTGGAAAAACATAAGCTCAAATCAATGTTCTCATCTAGCTCAAGAACCTAGAAAAGAGCAAAATAGATCCAGTATTTGGAAGGAAGAAAATAATAAAAATAAACCCATAAATGAATGAAACTGAAAATAAAAACATACAGAAAATTCAGTAAGATTAAAAAGTTAGTGAGAGGAATGGTGAGAGGCACCGTCACATAGAGCTTCCCTGGGATCACAGCCCCACCCCTCCGTGCCTTGGCAGAGGAATGGTGAGAGGTGCAGCCATGTGGAAACCTGCAACCTGCCCCTCCACATGCCTCTAGCCTCTTGGCTGGGCTGGTACCTGAAAATATACCACAGATGCACAGGAAGTCATAAAGGGCTGAATTCTGAGCTCTAGTCTTGATTTAATTTACACAATTAAAGGTGATAGATTAATAACTACCACAGATTGTCATTAATAAAGCTGTGCTTCATGTTATTGTGATGCTGATTGTATTACTGGGACTAAAGTATTGTGTTTGATCTAATCAGTTGTCCTTCCTGGTGTAATGAAAATGAGATTGTCTCAGAATCATTAGAGGCTAAAAACCTAAAGACAAGCTATAACAGGAAGATTGAAGTATTAACCCAGGAATTAAACCAACGACAGTACCAATGACAAAAATAGAAACGAGAAGACATTCAAGCAAGGCACAAGCACAGACAAAGGATGCCTGTTCACCAAAGGCAAATTCTGAAGGAAATGAGGTGGAAATGTCTGATAATCAACCACCTCAACACCCTGAATTGATAGCACAGGAAATAACCAAACAGATCAATGAGTCTCTAGAAAAATTCAAAACAGAAATAATTTCCATGATAACTAGAGAGATGTTGAGCAGAAAGACATGCATGATTAGAGACTCTAGAACAGAAACAGACAAAAAAATAGATGAGTTCAGGACCATGATAGAAGCCATGAATGCCCAACATAGGAAAGAAATGGAATCCATGAAACAGATTCAAAAGATATCCAGGAGATTAAAAATTCTATTGAAAATATACATAACAGATTGAGTCAATCTGAAGCCAAGATATCAGATATGCAAGACAGGATGTTGCTCAGTGACCATGAAAAGAGGGATCTCTTAAAAAAAAGTAAGGAAACATGAAAAATCAATCTAACACTCCTAGATGATATGAAGAAGAAGAATATAAGACTGATAGGAGTCCATGAAAAAGCAGGAGAAAGTACAAGCGACATAATAAATCTGTTCACAGAATTAACGACAGAAAATATCCCAAACAGAGAAAAAGAATTTGACATACATGGAGTGAAGCTTATAGGAATCCAAATAGCCATAATCACAAAAAATTTACACCCAGACATGTAATAATCCCAGAAACTCAACAGAAGAATGAAATACTATAAGCAGTTAGAGAAAAGAGATAAATCACATGCAAAAGAAAGCCCATCAGAATCTCAGCAGCCTTTTCAACCAAAACCCTCAAGTCAAGGAGAGCCTGGAGTGAGGTATTTCAAGCACTAAATGGAAACAACCTCCAACCTAGACTGATGAATCCTGCAAAACTATCTTTCAAAATGGATGGCGAAATAAGATACTTCCATGACAAAGAACATCTGAAAAACATCATGAATACCAAACCAGCACTCCAAACAATTCTAAACAATATCCTAGAAAAAGGAAATGAAGATCACAACCCCATGAGGCCCAACAGAGGAAATCTATCAGGCAAGGCAAGAAATTAAAGAGAGGGGAAAAAATTAAAAAGAGCCTACAGTAGGAAAATAACATGATGGTGATAAGTCAATACATATCAGTTATAACCATCAATGTTAATGGCCTGAATTCACCAATCAAAAGAAATAGACTGGCAGAATGGTTTAAGAAGCAAAATCCAGCAATATGCTGCATATAAGAAATGCACCTAGTTCAAAAAGAAACTCGGACTGAAAGTAAAAGGATGGCAAACAGTTCTTCATGTGACAGGAATCTAGACAAAAGCAGGGGTAGCTATCTTACTTGTAGACAAAGTAAATTTTAAACCAAAACTAATTAAGAGAGACAAAGAAGGTCGCTATGTCCTTGTAATGTTAACAATCCAAAAGAAAGAGATGACAATCATAATATATATACACCAAACACTGTTGGCCCCAACTATACAAAATAAATACTAAGGGACATGAAAAACCAAATAAGCATTAATACAGTTGTAGTGCGGGGGACCTCAATATCCCACTGTCACAAATAGACAGATCATCTAGACAAAAAAAAAAAAAAGAAATCAACAACAAAATACTAGAACTGGCCCAAGCTTTTGAACAAATGGACTTAATAGACATCTACAGAGTGTTCCATCCCACAAAATCAGACTATACATTATTTTCAGATACCTATGGGTCATTCTCCAAAATAGCCCACTACTAGCACACAGATCATGTTTAAGTAAATGCAAAGGAGTTTAAATTATCCCATGTATATTATCAGACCATAGTGCAATTGAACTGGAGACAAACATCAAAAGAAACCACAAGAACTTCATAAACCCATGGAAATTTAATAACGCTCTCCTGAATAAACAATGGTTCACAGAGGAAATCAAAGAAGAAATTACACAGTTTTTTTTAGTTTATTGGTAAATTTTAAGTATACAGCACAGTTACATTCACAATTACACTGTTTTTACAATTTAATGATTATGCCAAAACAAATTCAGGAATTTATGGGACGCAATGAAAGCAGTTCTGGGAGGGGAAATTTATAGCAGTGTATTCCCACACTAGGAAAACAGAGTGAACTCAAATAAACAACCTAATGCTTCATCTTAAGCTTCTAGAAAAAGAGAAGGAAGACAAATTCAAAGCTCATACAAGGGATGAAATTGTAAAGATCAAAGCAGAAATCAATGAAATGGAGACTAAGAGAATGATACCAAAAAATCAACAATTCAAAGAGTTGGATTTTTGAAAGGATTAATAAAATTGATAAACCCTTAGCCAACCTTATCAAAAAGAAAGAAAGAAAGAAAAGGCTCATATTCATGCAATTAGGAAAAAAAAGGTGAAGTCACAACAGATCCAGGAGAAATCCACAGAATCATCAATACCTACTTTGAGAAATTGTACTCTAATAAAATGGAAAACAGAAGAAATGGACAAATTTCTTGATACTTATGAATTACCAAAGTTGAGCGAAGAAGATATGAAAATTCTAAACACCCCAATTATAATCAGTGCAATTAAAAACATAATTAAAAATTTACCAACAAAGAAAAGCCCAGGTCCTGATGCATTCTCTACAAAAGATTCAGAGAATAACTACTGCCAATACTTTTGAAACTTTTCGGTGAAATTGAAAAGAAAGCATACTTCCAAATTCATTCCTAGAAGCAAGTGTTTGATTCCAAAACTGGGGAAAGACCCAACCAAGCAAGAGAACTACAGGCCAATCTCACTAATGAGCATAGTTGCAATAATCCTCAATATGATATTGGCAAACAGAATACAGAGGGTCACCAAGAAGGTCATATACCCTGACCATGTTGGATTTATCCCAGGGTTGCAAGGGTGGTTCAACATAAGTAAATCAATAAATGTAATACACTATATTAACAGAATCACAGACAAAAACCATATGATCATCATCTCAATAGATGCAGAAAATACATGCAACAAAATTCAACACCCATTCATGATAAACACCTTGTAGAAAATTGGAATAAAAGCTATCTAAGAAAAACCAACAACCAATATCATATTACTGGTCAAAAACTGAAAACCTGTTAGAAAGAGGATAAGGATGTCCACTGTCACCGCTCCTATTCAATATAGTTTTAGAAATATCCACAGCAATTAGACAAGAGAAAGAAAATCAATACAGATAGGAAAGGAAGAAGTCAATCTATCATTATTTGCTGATGATATGATACTCTGCATAGAAGACCCCAAAAGACTGCCAAAAGACATCTAGACTTAATTGACAGATTCAGTAGAGTAGCTGGACACAAGGTCAACACTCAAAAATCAATAGCCTTTCTTGTACACAAACAACAGAATCACTAAGAAATAAGAGAAGCAATTCCTTTCACAATAGCATCCAAAAAATTAAATATTAGGAGTCAATCTGATAAAGGAAGCAAAAGACCACTACAATGAAAACTACAACACATTGAAAAAGAGATCAAAGAGGATCTAAGAAAATGGAAAGACATCCCTTGTTCCTGGGTAGGAGGAATCAATATAGTGAAAATAGCCATACTTCCAGAACTGCTATACAGATGCAATGCAATCCAAATTGAAATCCCAGTATATTTCACTGAACTAGAGAAAACAATCCAAAAATTCTTTTGGAACCAGAAGAGACCTAGATTAGGAAAAGCAATTCTAGACAAGAGAGACATGGCAGGGGATATCACAATCCCCAACTTGAAACTAATACTACAAAGCCACGGTGATAAAAACATAATGGTACTGGCAAAGAAATAGACCTGAGGATCAGTGGAATAGCTCAGAAGATACTGAAACAACTCCAGGCATGCTCAGCTATCTCATCTTTGACAAAGGAGCCAAACATCCTCACTTGAGAGAAGATGGCCTCTTTAATAAATGGTGTTGGAAAAACTGTCTTTCAACTTGCCAAAGATGAAAACTAGATCCCTATCTTTCACCTTGCACTAAAGTAAATTCCAAATGGATTAAAGTACTGAATATTAAAATGGAAACACTAAACTTGTTGGGAAATAAGCTAGGTAGAACTCTTGAAGACAATGACATAGGAAAAGACTTCATGAACAAGTCCTCAGTAGCACAGAACTAGCACAAAGAATCAACAACTGGGATCTCTTCTTTTAAAAAAGCTTCCTCACTGCAAGATAAACCACCAACAGAGCTAAGAGACAACCTAAAACATGGAAAAAAATTTACCAGCTATTCCTCAAAGAAAGGTCTATTATCCAGAATATATAACCAACAAAACCAATCAGATCCCCCACAAATTAAGAAACCCAATTAAAAATGAGCATCAGAAATGAACAGACATTTCTCAAAGAAATAGAAGCAGCAAATAAACATATGAAAAAATGCTCAACATCACTGATTATTCGAGAGATGCAAATGAAAAACAACACTGAAATTTCACCTCACCCCAGAAAGAATGGCTGCTATCAAGAAACCAACCAATAACAAATGTTGGCAGGGCTGTGGGGCTAAAGGAACCCTTCTTCATTGTTGCTGGGAGTGCAGACTGGTGCAACCACTGTGGAAATCATTGTGGAGATACTGTAAATAACTAGGATTAGAAGTCCCATTTGGCCCAGCTATTCCCCTGCTGGGTATCCTCCCAAAATATTGAAAAGAATCATACCACAGTGATATAGGCTCATCCATGTTTATAGTGGCACAGTTTGTAAGCTAAGACTTGGAAAAAGCCCAATTGCCCATCTAATGGAGACGGGGTAAAGATTTTTTTTAAGTAAAATGGAGTACTACTCAGCCATAAAAAATGAGAAACTAGAGACATTTTTATCTAAGTGGAGGCACATTGAGGACATACTCAAGTGAAATTAATAGGACACACATGTGTAAATATTAAATAGTTTCTCTGGTGTGATTAAACTAAGAATGTAAATAAGAATAAAAATGTATAATTGATATTGTGTAATTGGAAAAATGTTTAAATGTGTAGCGGAAAGCTAAGGAGGGAAAAGAAAAATTACAAGAAGAGGAAAAAAAAATGAAAACAAAGTCTTTGTAAATAGGGAAGGTGGAAGCGGTGAAGGGAGGGCAGTGGAATTTGAATGGGAAAAATAAGAAACATAAAGCTACAAGATCTCAATGATGAATGTGACTGTATTGTATATCTCAAATGTACCAATAAAGAAAAAAGGAAGAAAGTTAGTGGCTAGAAAAGAGAAATAAAATTAAAAACGTTAGCAACACTGACAAAGAAAAAAGAGTGAAAGAAAAACCTAGCAATACCAGAAATACCCAAAGAAATCACAGCATCCCGTTAGATATCACAAAAATAATAAGGGAATATAATATACAACTATACACACATAAATCTGCCAACATAGTGAACTGGATTGATTCCTTGAAAGTCACAAAATATTACCTGTATCAGGTAATACAGAAAAAGAATGAAAACATAATAGGTGAAAATCTTGGTGACTCAAATATAACAATATTTTTAAAAATTTCACATAATTTTAACTGGTGATGATATTTAGATTTAATTCACAGTACATTTTTAAGTACTTCTGCATATCTGTCACTGAGTTGCTTTTGAATTTAAATTTTATTATAAGACGAGGTTCCAATTTCAGGGAATGATGAGAGAATTTATAGAATTCTGGACGTAGAATGATATGTCCTTTAAGCTTCGACATTAATTCAGCTGAATTGGAGGGAAACCCGTGATGTTCCAGAGTAGAGATATCATTTGAATTGGATAGAGGAAATTTCACTGGATTCAAGGACACATGTGCAGAGAGAAAACATCTCTAGTATAATAGGAGACCGTCCACATAAGGGTGGGGCAGGTGGGCAATAAAACTGGAAGGCAGGCTGGGTCTTGTGGATTGGGAAAGGGCGAAAATGAGTCACCAATTTTGATTTAATTAAGTAGACAGTGAAAATTATTTTAAGATGAGGATTATCACTGTCAGGCATGTGTATTAGATATGATTAAGGCAACTGTGATGGATTCAGAAGTAACAGCTGTGGAGCAAAGGCGACACTCCTGCTAAGGGGAGTAAAATAATGCAATTAAAAACAGAAGTAATGATGGCTAGAACTAGGCAGAGCCCTTTTTGCAAATTGGGAATTGGTGAATTGTGGTGCTTTCATACAAAAGAGTAAGCTCAGAAAGAGAAGCAGGTTGGGGGAACATTAGTACCGTTTAATAGTGTAGAATTTGAAGTAGATGGACACCAAGAGAAATGTTCATTTGGGAAAACAAAGCGCATGAGAAAGGCTGGAAAAAAATAGATCTGGATAGTAAAGCACAGCTCCAGAGCCTTGGGATGTGTGGATTAAGCACTCAGATGCCTGATGAGCAGCATCCCAGCATGGCTTTGTCCTGTCTCCCTTGCAGCTGGATTAAATATTCAGTTTTGTTTGTTACTTTTCAGAAGGGACATTAGAAACCCCTTGGAAGGAATCCAGATGAAAATGCTGATGAACCTGGATTTTACCTTACCTCAGTTACCATTAGTTTGGAAAAAAAAAATCAGCTCAAAGCCAGTGATTGCTGCTTATTGAAGGTCTGCACAGGGAGATGCAGCCTAAGAAACAATAAACGAACTAACTAGTCAGCCTTCTTGGCTTCCTGCAGGATACAAAAGCACAAGGAAAAAAGAAAAATTGTTATATTTGGATGTGGGGAAGACAGCCACCACCAGAGGGCAGCCACACCTTGCGGTGACCAACAGCTGAGCAAAGCAGTTTTGATGGTTTTTGTCATGGAGTCCTTGTTTTTTAGGGTAACGTGCAGTGTGGTCAAGGATGACCAGCACAAGTCTGGGTGGGAAGGCTAGTCCAAATTCTGGAGCTATCATTACTTTGAAGACCTGTAGGTTTCCAAGCAGACAGGTGATTTGAAGTAACCTAGTTCCCATTTTCCCTACCTAGAAAATTGTTTCTTACATTTCCTTTCTGTAAAAAGAGAAACTCCTCGTGCTTTCTGGAGAAGGGATAATAGACTGAGCGGATCTAGTGTCAGCACCCTTTGTGTCTTCAGAGGCTACTGTGATCAGAGTCAGACGATGGAAGAGCTAATTCAAATTTGAACAGTAGAGGTGGGGCCGGAAAATATGATGCAAGTTCCAAACAGCCCTGAGATGTCTGTGACTTAGGTCCCAGCTGCTCTTTCTGGAGTGTGAAAGACGATAATAGGGGTTTTCACTTAGCCACCCTTTAGCAATGCTGCAAGCGGTGTCATTTTACAAACCTCTGAGACCGTATTTACTATATTCAAAGTATCTCACCCAGAACACAGCAGGGGTGGTTTAATCCACATGTGTTTCACTCTGGAGTACCTCTTCTTTATTCTCCGCAAGCTCTCTATCATGCATTCAAAGCTCCTTCCAGCAACTGCAGAGGGAAATCAGGAATAAAGTATGCAAACACATCTAGAGTAATTTTTAGTGTGTTCTCAGGTCCTCGAGCTGTGACCTTCGAGCAATGAGAATTACTCTCCAGGGAGACAACAGAAACTCCTTGACCTCTTGATAGAAGGAATGAGCAAATATAAATGCTTTTTAATAAACCTAGTCATCTATTGTGATGGGAAAGAAAGAGATGCCGGGAAGTCAGCTCTAAGTGGCACCCTATGGAGGAGGAAATAGATGAAATACTCAGCTTGACAAAGGGGAAGCTATCCTCTGCGCTAAACTGACTTGAAGGTCTTGTCCCACTGTTCCAGACAGTTTGAGAGATACACAGGGAAAGCATTCGCCCCCTTTGATGGCCTCAGATGGTGAATTGTACGGAAGTCAGGAGGTGAAGTCAGAACTCCTTATTCTTCAATTTCTGAAGTTAATCTTTAGTGGTAATCGTAATGAACCCAATAATTTTAGGCCCCATAATTAAACATAAAGAACATGTAGTTTCCTCAACACTGAACTGTTGTTAAAAAACTGTGATACTCTCAACTGAAAACAATTTTAAACAGCAGCAAAAATAACACAATAACCATGTTTTGTGTTTCTCTTTCCCACCCTGTTGGATTCCCTGCTTGGTGCTGTTTGGGTACAGCGAGCAGCACAGCATGTGCGGCACTGCACCAGGTTTAAATGTTTTAGAAGCTGGCGTTGCTAAGCTATGACTAATTTCAAATGCAAAAATATATTCTCCCTGAAATATACTCTTACTACAACATTCATGCCACCTTCAACTCTGTTTATTTCATAAGTAGAATATGTTTGGTTAATGCAAAGCTGAGAGGAAAGGAAAATGGAAAGAATATTTGAAAACTTGAGCTTTTTTCTTCCCTGTGTGGCTTCAGACAATCACATATGTACTCATAAAGGATACTAGATGTCAGATCTCCAGGACACTAGATGTTTCAAGTTGATAATGCTGCGTATTGTTTGTATTTCCCTTCACAAATTCTACATTTTTTAAAAAAGAGGAAGTTTCATCCTCTCTGTTTAAATTCCATATGAATGCCTACAATTCCTTTAGTGCAAGATGTTTAGTATGTAACATGCAATATTACGTGTTGTTTCTATGTCAGGCACAGTGGTGGACAATGAGTTCCAGCAGACAAAGTTTCCACTTGGTGTCTCAAACCTGAACGATACTGATTGCATTTCATTGTTCACAATGAGAAGTTGGTGGATTTTTTTCCTTTGGCTTTTCCCTTTGACTCTTCAGTTTCCTATTGCTACAGCAACAAACTGAGTTAAAAAGCTCGAATTTATTACCTTACTGTCCTGAAGGACAGAAGTAGGTGCCAGCCTAGCTGCATTGCCTTCTGGAAGCTTTAGGTGAGAATCCATTTCCTTTCACTTTCCAGCTTCTAGAAGCTGCCTACATTCCTTGGCTTGTGATCCCTGCCTCCATTTTGAGAGTCAACAGGCTATCATCTTTAAATCTTCTACCTTCCTTTTCTCTTTCTGTCTCCTCTCCTTCCATGGTCATATCTTCTGCCTCTTTTTTATTAAGACCATTGCGATTACCTTGGGCCTTTTGAGAGAATCCAGGATAATCTTCACATCAAATCTTTTTTTTTGTACTGGGGATCGAACTTGGATCCTTGCGCTTGCAAGGCAGGTGCTGGAACCACTAAGCTAAATTCGTAGCCCTTCACACCAAATCTTAACATAATCACATTTGTGAAATCCTCCTTGCCCTGGAAGGTTATGTATCATATGCCTCCTGGGGATTAGGACCTGTGTTTCTTGGAGAGGGGGGCATTCATTTGGCTATATCATTTATATATTTGAAATTCTTTCTTGGTTAAAAATTATTTGCCTACAGTCTTGTACGATTGTAATAACTTTTTAAATGACACAAAAAGATTTAAACTCTGGGTCTGTGCATAGAAGTCAGCACTGATCTTATGGATAGCAAGGCAGATCCTCTAGGAAGTAAATCTTTTTCTGGCTGTTAAAGAAGACTACTTAGTGAGAACAAAATTTCTTAGTGCAGCACCCATCCTGAGAAACTCAGTTTCTCCAGAGAAAGGCAAAGGACCTCTGAAGACTGCTGGATGGTGCTCTGGGGAATACTGCTGCTGCTACTGAGCACAGTTAACATTGTCAAGCTGTTACTACACATATGTGTATTAAAAGAGAATTGACTTAATATTTTGGATCATAATAAGTTTTCCAAAAGGAGATCATTGCTCTCAGTTCACACAGCATGAAAGCTATGTGTAGGTATGTGCCTTTGGAAGAATAGCGCTTAACATAACTATTTCCATATTGAATATTAATTCATTAAAATATATTTACGTGCCTATTCTCCATCACTGGGTTTTATGAATGAATAAAATGGAGCTTAGAAATACTAAGAATATCCCAGACAGGGTGACATGGATTTGCACCTGCCAGAAAGATCTTTATGGACAAGAGAGCTCCTTAGCTTAACCCATGTCTTCTAAACTTCCCCAGAGGCCCAGGGACCACATCTTCAGTTTAGAGGTTTTGCAACTGTGTTTTCCTTGGCCACATAAAGTATATGTTCTCTGATATCACCCCCTCTCTGGCCACCTTCTGTGAAAGAAAAGGAAAGTTATATCTCATCTTTAGTGGAAGGTAGAAGTGAGAGAGAAGGGTTGGATGAAGGATTCAGGTGCCTGCCTACTAAAGCTTAACAACCACACTCCATTTGTTTTAAATTTTAGATTTTATTCAGTAAGTTTATTGGTACA
The DNA here is from genome assembly GCF_012274545.1 of Fukomys damarensis. Taxonomy (NCBI): domain Eukaryota; kingdom Metazoa; phylum Chordata; class Mammalia; order Rodentia; family Bathyergidae; genus Fukomys; species Fukomys damarensis. The sequence goes on along the minus strand of NW_022900914.1, from coordinate 34,898,904 downwards.
TTTTATTCAGTAATTTTTTATTCAGTATTTTAGACTTTATTCAGTAAGTATATTGGTACAATATATGACATTTATCATTGAGAGTTTATACCTTTACATATCTTAGTTCAATTTCTTTCCTGAGGGTGGAGGCACTATGGAATGGGGAATCAAAAGTATGCTCGTCTCTCACTAAAAGTATTTTTCTCAATGTTTTGGATAGGTTATAAATTAGTGAGAAGGAACCATACACATTTGCTTTGATACACACAATCAAGGTTAAAATTCATATTTCAGTTTTCAAAAGATGCACTATTTTACTATGAATGAAGTGGCCAAGGAAATAAGGGAATAGAGTGGGGCAGGTGTTTGCCTGGGTTTCACAAGGACCCTACCTGTAAATAATATTATCAATGAGAGAAAAGTTACTTGTGATTAAGAAAACTCAATTCTAATAGTATAATAGTTCTTAAGTAGTTTTATAATATCATTGATGGAGACTATACCATACATTTAATAGAAGGTTTTAAAAGATCAGGACGTTCATATTCCTGATACAAATTCAGGGCCAACAAAGATTAAATAATTACTCGAAGTTGAAAAAAATCTACTTGCCCTTGAATAATAAGTCATCTTTTTATCTGACATTTTTCTACAGTCCACATCCCCACTGATTTCAAACACATGAATCTGGGTGGAGGTGAGTCTGAATTTGATCCCAGGATGACAACCTCAAATCCATCTGCCTTGTCTGGAACTCACTAGAGGCCATGCTGTCCACATTTCCACTTTCATTGGTAATTGTTGCTTAACTGTACAACTTTTTTTTGTATTAGTCACGTATTTTTGGCAATGCCATTGAATTAAGTTATTTTACTGATTCAGTGTTTCTAATTTGCAGCAATCTTTCCTTTTGGTGGTCCATTTGTCATGGTTTGACCTGTAGGAGTTGCTCCAAGTTCCTTCTTGCAGCCTTTCACAGGCCTTTGAAAATTATCTTTGCTTTTCAATAACAGTGTGCTATTCTGGACAATCTTGAGTTCTTTTGCACTAAACATGGACTGAATGATGTTACAAGAATTGTTGCCATTTTTTTTTTGTACCGGGGATCAAACTCAGCCCCTTGGGCTTACAAGGCAGGCGGCGGAACCACTGAGGTAAATCCCTGGCCCTTGTGATTGTCTTTAATGGACACTAATTTTAAAGATCAAGCTCTGTGTAACAGTTGCAAATTATAGTGTATCAAGGGAGAATTCAAAGTAGAGTAACAGAAAGAGTATGATTTAAATTTCAGAAGTTGCAGGGATGTACCTCAGTGGCATTGCATCTGCTTGGCAAGCTCAAAGTCCTGAGTTCCATTCCTGGTTAAAAAAAAAAAATTCAGAAGTAGTAAAAGAGTAGCTTATTCTGCAAAAAGTCTGTTTCAATTTTCTTCCTTCCTAATTTTTTTTTTTACTTTTCTTCAGCACCAGAGCCTTCTCATTTAAACGTACACATTTTAATTTCTCATTCTTTATGGCTGAGTAGTACTCCATTTTATATATTAAAAAAAACCAAAACACATCTTCTTTATCCAGTCTCCAGTTAATGGGCAGTTGGGCTGTTCCCTCATATACATGGGTGTCAATGTATCACTATGATATGCTTCTTTTAATTGTTTTGGAAGGATACCCAATAGAGGAATAGCTGGGTCAGATGAGACCTCTAATCCTACCTTTTTGAGATATCTCTATACTGATTTCTATCTTTATAGTGGCACTCTTTGTAATAGCCAAAACTTGGAAACAGCCCAATTGCCAATCAACTGGATACTGGATTTAAAAAAAATGTGGTTTTTCTATAAAATAGAGTCATAAAGAATGAGAAACTAGAGACATTTATAGCTAAATAGATGCACATTGAGAACATACTCTTAAGTAAAATAAATTGGACAAATGTGTAAATACCAAATAGGTTCTGTGGTATGAAAAACTAAAAGCATAAATAAGAATCAAAATGTATAATTGATAATTGAAATAGGGAGAAAAGGTCTAAAGAAGTAGGGGAAGTGGGAGGGATAGGGGAAAGGAAATAAGGGAAAAGAAAAAAATGAGAAAAGGAAAAAATGGAAACAAAGTCTTTGTAGATAGGGAAGGGTAGAAGGGGTGTAGGGAGGGCAGGGCAATGGGGAAAAAATAAAAACCAAGATACATCATATAAAGGTACAAAATCCCAATGAAGAATGTAACTGTATTGTAAGCCTAAAATGTACCAATAAACTTAAGGAAAAATAAAATAAAATTAAATTAAATCAAATTTGATAAGGCTGTTATATGCTATCATACCAAACTTTGTATACCTCATGTGGTCTTTTTGAGGTTCTATAATTCCCTAATATTAGTTGTAATTTTGCCAAAATATAAACAGTATGAATAATTCATCCAGACTTGCAATTTCTTGTTTCGGATTTGCAATGAGAATCTATTTCTTGAAAGAACATATTTTATGAAAACGCTTCATCAGTATGAAAATATGTGTGAGAATATACAAGTTATCAAGATTACAAACAGCTGTGTAGATACCACCTCATCAAAAGAATCATCCCTAAGGATATTGTCTCCTCGCTGAGTTATGCCGGCATGCGTTCACTTCCTCCCCAGAATACTCTTCTAGCAACCCTGGCACTGTTGTCTTGTCTTTATTTTATTATAATTAAAAAAATGTGGCTTCCCTAAAATAAACTGTTCAGTTTTCACATTTAAATGCTTTAGTTATTGGTATCACTGTTTTTATCCTAATATGGTTTGACTTAAAACTTATGATTATTCATGTCACTAATGTATGTTATTCCATTATTTGAATATATAGCAATTTATATGTTGAATTGATAGACACTTAGTAAATTCCCATTGCACTATGGTAGATGCTGATGCAATGGGCACTCTAAGATTTGACTCCTGATTTAAAATATAAAACTGTCTCTAGGCTACATTCCTGAATAGTCTATATTTTTTTTCAAATTTACTAGGAAAGCCTCAAATTTCTGTCTAAAGTAGTGGTACTTCTATCAGCTATGTGGAAAACTGCACATACGATATTTCCACAAACCTTGATAATGTTAAGCATTCGACTTTAAATTTTGCTAATTTGATATAAATTAAGCATTTTCTCATTGTGGCTTTAATTTTCATTCCTCTGATTATTAGTGAGCTTGAGCAGCTTTTCAAACGAATTTTTCATCATTTATGCTTCCTACTTTGAGAAATGCCCCTTGACATCATTTGCCAATTTTTCTAATGAGTTGTCTTTTTCTCATTGATGGCAATTTACTCCTAACTGCCTGTGGGACTTCTCTAGAAGACTGCTAGTACTATGGGAAGGATCTCAACTGTATTAAATGTACCGGAACTCCGTGCATCCTACTGCCAAGCTCTGCTGCTGTCCTCCCCACCCCTCGAAAGACCTAGACCTCTGTCTCTCTAGTTGAGAAGTCCAGGTAGCTCAAGCTCTTAATTCCATCAATCTGGGGGAAAAAAATCAGCGTGTTTTCTTTATCCAACCCAGGCCTCCCAATTCTAAGCATGGACTGTCTTTCCTCGCTGTCTGGGCCTTTGATTCCCAACAGAGGTGGGGGTTTCTATTTGGCATGGCCTTGTTTGATCCCCTTCAACTTTTCCTTCCTCTTGCCTCTTCCAGATGGAAAAGGCTCGTTCTGGAGCAATGTAATTACTTCTACAGAAGGACACGGGGACATGACACCAGCATAGCCACTCATGGCTCTAGCTGAGAGTTCAAGAGTGTTCTCGTGCTCTTCTCAGTTCCCAAATATCTACTGTGTATTTCCTGGGAAGTCACTCCAAAATACGAGCTTTCGTTTAGGGGTCAGCTTTTATTTTCTCCTCACCTCCTTTCTCTCCAACTCATGTCAGTATTATGCTAAATTTTCTGGTGTTGAACAAATCAGGCACATTCTCAACCATTCCCTTTAGTTCGCTTGAATTAAATCCAGTAGGGTATTCTTTTTCGTAAGTAAAATCCAGTTCAAAGCATGGAGTTATTTAATATTTGGGGGTCACCTTTGAAATAATAAAGCTAATGACTCCACACACTCATACACTCAGCCAAAGGATCTTGGCCAAATTTCTATTCACACATGTGTTTCATGCAGTTTTAGAAAAGTGTGTATACCTTATTAAAAAATGGAACACTTCATCCAACTCTGAGCTCTATAAGCATTAATTTTAATTACCAAAACATTTGTACACAAATAATATATTAAGAAGTGAATTTTCTTCCTGGGGAAAGTTTCAGTCATCATTTATTGGTAGAGTCCAATTAACAGTGAAACATTTTATATTATAAAGTCTCTATTGGATCACTCTTCAAGAAAAGATAAATGAAAACAGATTCTTTCTTTAAATGATGACCACCCACGTTATTGTATATAACTAAGTTAGGCAGAGATTGATAAGCAGTTCGCAAGGGACCAAGCCCAAGGTAGAGTCAGAACAGAGATGAGACCAACGAGGCCTATGGTCAAGGGCTTAGTTGACAGACGGTAGGTCCCAAGGTGACAACAAGATGGCTAAGACTGCAAGTCTTCTAGAAATAAAAAACAGCTTCAGTTTATAATGTATCTAGCACCATCAGATCCAGTAAACCCGAATAATACGACAGACAGGTAGAGAGATGACCAGAACACTCTGACCCTCATTTCTATCCTTCCAGAGTGCCTTTGCTCCTTTCTGTGCTAAGAGCTATGCTTAAACTACTTAATGAAGGCTGCCTGCGTACTCTTGTTTTTCAGTTAGGTTAATTTTAGCTAAATGACTGTACGTGAAATCCTATAGGTTGATTTTAGTTTGACCCAAGGTAACCTGCAGTGTGACCGCACTAAACAAAGAGCATTATTGGTAACCCATTTTCAGGACGCTCCTGCTTCTCCAGAATTTTCTCATGATATTTTTTTCTACTTTTTACCTCCTTTGTCCTCAAGTCCACATTTCAGGATTATAAGATAAGAACTTGGGTTGTTTCTCATTCTTTATGGCTGAGTAGTACTCCATTTTATAGAAGCACAACATCTTTATCCAGTCTCCGTTTTGATGGGCAATTGGGCTGTTTCCAAGTTTTAGCTATTAAAAACTGTGCCGCTATAAGCATGGGTGCACATGTATCACTGTGGTGTGATTCTTTTAATTCTTTTGGAAAGAATTAAAAGTGGAAAGACACTGAATGAAGCTTGGGAAAGCAGACTTCGCAAAGGCAGTTGTTGCTTGTTCCTGGTATACTTTGGGTTTCAACAGGCATTCCCCCAAACCCCTTAACGTTTTATGAGATTTTATTTTGGAAAGATACCCAGAAGAGGGATAGCTGGGTCAAATGGGACCTCTAAGCCTAGTTTTTTGAGGTATCTCCATATTGATTTCCACTGTGGTTGCACCAGTCTGCACTCCCACCAACAACAGAGAAGGGTTCCTTTCTCCCCACAACCCCACCAACATCTGTTATTGATTCATTTCTTGATAGCAGACATTCTTTCTAGGGTGATGTGGAATCTCAGTGTTGTTTTCATCTGCATTTCAAAAAAGATCAGTGATGAACATTTTTTCATATGTTTATTTTGCTGTGTTTACTTCTTTGTCTGAGAAATGTCTGTTCATTTCAGATGCCCGTATTTTTGAATCAGGTCTTTATATTTGGGGGGTCTTATTTTTTTGAGTTCTTCATCTATTCTAGATAGTAGTCCTTATCTGAGGAATAGCTGATAAAATTTTTTTCCCACATTGTAGGTTGTCTCTTAGCTCTGTTGGTGGTTTGGATGTACCTTGAGGCCATATTCTTAAGATAAATAAATAGGACACACTTGAGTAACGAATAGTTTCTCTGATGTGAAGGCTAAATGTGTAAATAAGGTTGAAATGGTATAATTGATAATGTGAAATAGGAAGAAAAGGTCTAAAGAAGAAGGGGAAGTGGGAAGGACAAGGGAAAGGAAATAAGGGAGAAAAAAATATATGAAAAAAGAAAAAAATGGAAATAAAGTTGTTGTAAATAGGGAAGGGTGAAGGGGGCATAGGGAGGGTATGGGGAAAAAATAAGAACCAAGATACCTCATGTAAAGGTACAATTTTTCAATGATGAATTAACTGTATTGTTTACCATAAATGTACCAATAAACTTAATAGAAAAAAGAACTTGGGTTGTGAAAACTGAACCCTGTTCCAATATGATATGAAAACCTGTCCCTATATTTAACTTTCTTGTTTTTAGTTCCCAGCCTCCACTGTTTGCTTTTTTAATTTAACCTTTCTCACCAGCAACCTGTCAATTATTTTGTTCCTATATTTCTGCATTCATGTAAGTTTTGCCTGAAAAGTTACTGTTATCCTGACAGTCTGAAGGAACCCCGAGGAAGATCTTTCAAGATCTTTGTCTTAACGAACTAGGAGAGAAAAAGCCAGGGATAGGAATTTGGATTGACCTGCTTCCAAAATCCCACTGGTCTGAACTTTCAGAGGTGAGGAGTAGAGAGGAAGTCCTTTGATAATTTTCTTAGTCTGTGCTGTTATGCTCAGTAACTTTGAAACTGTAATTTATAAAGGACAGAAATTTATTGCTTATGCTCTGGAGGCTGATTAGTTCAAGATTAAGGCATTGTAAAGTCTGGTTGTCTGGTAAGGGCTGCATCCTCCAAAAGCCCTCCTGATCTATTTGCTCCCTAAAGCACCACTTCTTAATACTGTGTTGTTCTACTGACAAAATCTGACTTTGTTTGCTTTTGGTACCAAGAATGGAACTCAGGACCTTGTGCTTGTGAAGCAGGGGGCAGGGGGTTGTGTGGAACCACTGAGCTAAATCCCCAGCCCAACATCTGACTTTTTGAGGCTACACATTCAGACAGTCAGGCTACACATTCAGTATGGCTTGCTCTCTAGGAATGACTACTCCAGATATTCTCTTTCTGGAGTTTTTTTAAAAAAATTAAATATCTTTAACTTACGCATTACCCTTTTAAATCTCTCAGTTCTTTTCCTATCCCTTTTTAAATTGCTTTAGTGGTCTTTGCTTTAGTCTCACATCTGAGGCACACTGAAGACTTTTGAGCAGGTTATTTCAGAGCACGAGTGGATCTGGAGTGGCTTAGGATGGCCTTTGCTGCCCCTTCAAAGCACCTGGTGGCACTGAATGAAGCTTGGGAAGGCAGACTTCCAAAAGGCAGTTGTTGCTTGTTCCTGGTATACTTTGGGTTTCAACAGGCATTCCCCCAAACCCCTTAACATTTTATGAGATTTTATTTAAAGACATTTGTCACTCTAAATTCCATCATCAAATAAACAAAGTTTGCCCCTATCCAGAATGAGGAGTAAAAGACTATACCTAAGAGCACTGGAACAATTTCTGCAGTTATCTCTCCTTATTTGATTTTCTTTCTTTCTTTCTTTCTTTCTTTCTTTCTTTCTTTCTTTCTTTCTTTCTTTCTTTCTTTCTTTCTTTCTTTCTTTCTTTCCTTCCTTCCTTCCTTCCTTCCTTCCTTCCTTCCTTCCTTCCTTCCTTCCTTCCTTCCTTCCTTCCTTCCTTCCTTCCCCTCTTTCTCTCCCCCTTCCTCCCTTCCATCAGTCCACTAATTCTTGTTAAATATATTTTCCCCGACTAGTTGTGAGATTGATTTTAGATTTGTACCCATTGGGCACTTAAGATACATTTTCTTGGAGGCTAATGTAGTGTATTTTTCTCCTTTCCTTTCCTTTTACTTTATTTTATTTCTTTTCTTCAGTACTGGGTATTGAACCCAGGATATTTGTCCTGAGCTGCGTTCTGAGCCCATTTTATATTTTTATTGACTATGTTATGAGCCACGGTGGAATGCTCTGTGAGTGCTAACTGAGAGACAACCCTCCTCACGCAGGTGTAACGTACTAGAGCCAGAATGATGGCCCAATGGTCTGATGCTTGAGTCCTAGCTCTTTACTCATATTATTACTGATTATTTTCAATCATAGATCGTCTACCAAAACTTTCTTGAGGGGGCACGGCTTTGTTTCTTTCAGGAAATCTCTGCTTTGAATGCTTCAAATCCTGACCCTTCACCTAGTAATAATACATGGGAAGTCATGTACCATGTTCATTATAGTTGTCTTTTCATTCAGCAGACAGCCTTCCATACATCAGACCAGGTTCTGACAGCCAAATTGGATCCTTCATAATTTATCTTTGTCACTCCTTTGAGACATGACATCCTAAGAGAGCTCAGCTTTTCATATATTAGGCACTTCTAAAATGGATGCTGGATGAATGATACTTCAACTTAATTCAGAATTCAAATAACTCCTGAGAAGTAGCATCACATTATAGCTCAGTCTGTCATCATTGTTCAGTTCACCTGTCTGCTCTGCTTCACTGTTTATTAAAAACAGGAGAAGGACTGAAAAGACTACTTTTTAAAAGGAAGAGATGCAGAGAGAAAAAAAAGAAGATAAATGGAGGCAGAGTTAATAGCTGCATAGATCCATATTCATAGAAGGCAAAAAAAAATCTTATCGATAACAGAAAAATTACGGAGCTGTAGAATATGAAACCCAGGTGCTTTCTACAAATGAGAGAAAGGCAGAGGGGGAGGGAGGGAGGCGGGAGAAGGGAAGGGAAGAGAGAGAGATTGAGAGAGAGGGAGAATAGCAACAAGGTAAGGAAGAAAAATGATCATGTCAGAAGCAGAGAGAGCCAAAATGAACAGGTAATGAAAGAATTCTAAGGAAAAGACTTGGGGCCTCACGCAAGGAGAGATAAATAGCATGAGGAATTGGTCCTACCCATGGCTGATCAAACTCATACCGCTGGATTCTCTTGTCTAGATTTTATATGGGAGAGCTAGCAAAGGCTGGGGAGGAGCCTTCATTGTAGCCCCCACTAAAGGATGTTAAGGTAGGCTGGTAGTATCAGGGATGTCTTGAAAGTAATAATGTTATTCCTTCCCATTTTTCCCTGAAACCTCAGATTAGGACTTAGAGAACATTTTAAACATTTTTTTAAAATATCTAAGACCAACACCCTATAGGGAAATATAAATATCTACAGTGTAAAATACCATTGAATTATTTTTCAGTGACATTATAAAATTATCCATACATCACTTTTATGGGAAGTACAGGCAATAAAGTCACGTATTCATTTTTAGAACAAATACATGCACATCACGCTATGCACATAGTAACACACGCATAATTTCTATTAATGCCCTTAGAGAAGAATAAGTTTTAAGGATAGATGGAAACAGAGACAGGCAAATATGATGGGATTTAATATGGGAGAACGAAAACATGGAAACAACGTTTTTTGTAGACAGGGAGTGGAGGGGATGCGGAGGGGAGGGCGATGGGGAGAAATAAGAACCAAGATGGATGAGGTAGGGTACAAGTTCCCAACGATGAATGTCATTACACTGTAAACCTAAAATGTACCAGTAAACTTAACGGGAAAAGAAAGAAGTGAACATACCCAAGGAGAAAAAAAATCCTTAGTTTGATTTTCCCAAAATCTGCTTTTCTCTTAAATGTTACCATATATATTCTTACCCTCTATTCAGAGTAAACTCTTTGTCACTTCTTTCAAGCATGTTACTATAATTAAGTATTCTTCATTTCTATTTTTTCCACAGTTATGCATGAGTGAAATGTGTAGGATGGTTCTAGATCATTTACTGGAAGAAAGCAGACTTCTTTGCTTCTCTCCCAGAGATACCCACTTCCACGTGTGCTGATTAATCCCATTGGTGTCATTTTTAATTTCTAAATTAAATGCTTACATTGCAACATCTCAATTTTTCACTTTTTTTTTTGTTGTTGTTGTTTTTTGAGACAGGGTCTCACTATGTAGTTGAGACTGACCTGGAACTCATTATGTAGCTCGGGCTGGTCTTGAACTCACAGCAATCCTCCTGCCTCAGCCTCCCGAGTGCTGGGATTACAAGCATGTGCCAGCATGCCCAACCTCAATTTTTCAGTCTTAATTATTAGCAGTCCCCATGTTAATAGCAGCTGAGCTCTGGAAGGGTCCTCGGGGCAAGAAATTCAGGCCTCTTGTCAACAGCTGCCAACTATTTGGCAGGCACGTGGTTGAGTCATTTTGGCAGTGATTCAGTCCCAATCCGTCCTCAGGTGACCGAGCAAGACCTAGAAGATGTTTGAAGTGAGACCTCGTGGGTGATACTCAAGTAAAACAAAAACAGGTAAGCTGTTTTGATTTCCTGTGAGAAAATAAATGCTGTTTTAACTTGTTAAATCTTCAGATAATTTGTAGCACAGCCACAGATGACCGATAAATTTTTGTACCTTGAAGTAGAAAGGCTGCCAAATAAATACCTAATTGTGTGAGAGCCTTTGTGTCATAGGAGTGGACAGAAGATGGAGGGATTTTGAGGACAGTACCGTATTAGGGAAAACTTAAAAGTACTTTGAACAGACTCGTAATAGAAGTACAATGGACCCAGAAGAGTCAGAAAAATTCTATCAGAACCAGGAATAAAGGAGTCATTATTAGACACTTGGAGAAAGTTTAGTTAACACTGACAACTGAAGTAATATGAAAAATAACTTAATAAATCAAGCATTCTGGCTCAGTAGAACTCCAGCAATGTTTTGAAGATTTTTTTTCCTATCTTTCTGATGCTTAGAATAAAATGTGAGAGGAGAGGAGTAAGCTGAAGAAGAGCTGCTGAAGGGAGGGCAAGGACAAGGGGAAAAAATGAGAACCAAGACCTGTCATGTAAAGGTACAAGATCCCATAAAAACAAAAAAAGAAAAAAAAAAAAAAAAAAAAAAAAGGAGCCAGGAGTAGCTGGTTTCAAATAGTTCCAGCCTCTTCTGTTTGCACATAGTCCTAAAATTTACAAATGGATGTCTGGCAAGTAACAAATCTAGGGCACCTCCTGGAAAATGGGATTTAAATAGTAAACTGAGAATATGGTTGTAAATTCTCTCTTAAGATCTCAGATAGGTCAAATATAATGCCTCAGAGAATAATTCAGTCAAACAACAGGGATAAGAATAAGCTTTAGGTCTGTTCCTAAGGATTCCCAGCAGAATTCTAATTTAAATAAGAGCTTATCACAGGATGATTTTGAGTGTAGATTTTTTCTAATGGAGCAAGTACATCCCTATATGATACTCAGAGGACCCACAAAATTTTAAGGAAAATTATACTGGCTTAATACAGTTGGATACTATCCTGAAAAAGAGTCAATATAGAAGGAAAAGTAGTCCCTGGCTTCCCAAACTTCTACAGGAATGAATTAGACTGAAAAATCTGTAGAGCTGCACACATGGACTGTCTTACATTGAAAAGAATAATGAAATCTATCAGGCAGCATATGACTTACTCTACTTTTCCCTCCTTTCCATTGCTATGACTGAAAGTGTTCACTATGTGTTACATAAAAATGGCTCACAACTTAATTTACGGTGAACGCAAGTATACTTTTGAGTGTGAAACTGGGCTGTATTAATGATTATTACTTGAAAATCAATCATAAACAAGAACCATCCTGGGTAAACAGTTGTTTAGCCACTCTAATTTAGAAAGACTAGAGAAATTGTAGGATTTCTGGGAAGAGTAGAACAGGGAAAAATCTCCTCTCACTGATAAAATAAGGGAATTAAGCAGAAAATAAAATTGCTTTGGTATTGCAGCTCTTGAATTCATGTTCAATATATAGTGAATGTGTAATATCAGTACATCAATTACATACTTAACTTGTCCCTACACCTCTTCTTTTTGCCTCACTCCATAGGCCAGCTGTTAGCTTTCCTATTGCTTTATATATTGCTTGGTCAAAGTTTATTAAATTTATGTTTATTATGTAACTATTTATTGTTTGCGTGGGTCCAATGAGAAGCAATATAGGCTGTACTCAAAGGAGAAAGTTCCAATGTTCTAATCAAATATCTCTTTGTCTGTTGTCTTTCTAAATTTTGACTTCTTTTTTTTCTTGTTGTTGCTTGATATTTTTCTTTATTTTTGACATTTAAATCATAAGCAATTTTTGCAGCTGTACTTCAAAAATGTATCTTTGGTATGACCGTTATTTTTCACTTATACTTTTCAGTCTTGGTGCAAATTACATGGTCTATCAGATCAGACACATTTGTAAGGGGTCTCGCAGCTTTGGGCAGTGGTAGTATTATAGCCAATGATGCTTATCTGAGGTGCGATTATTGCTAATCTAACTGGCCTTCCACTCACTCATAGTCCTAGAGTCATATATATGGAAAGTGGTGACATAAATTTGTTTGCCATATTATGTTACTGTCAGACACAATGTCCTTCATTTGTTTTACTTCATTTTGGAATAACATGCAGATTTCTTGCCCTGGCCTGACATGTGCTCGCTAATCCTGTATGGATTTTCCTTTGTGATCTTACTCCAAACAAACAAATGTCCCATTTTCCCCTGTATTCCAGCCTTACTGAATATTTTTTTTGTTTTTTATTGTACTGAGGATGGAACTCTGGACCTTGCCCTTGTGAGGCAGGTAGAGGAACCTTTGAGCTAAATCCCCAGCCCGTTACCTGCTCCACATCATGGCATGGCTGGTTTCTTATCAGTTATTTTCCTCACTACCTCCTCTAAGACCCCAGCCATGCTTCTAGAAACTCTCAGACCTATTAGGCTTTTACCATTTCATCATATTTATTACTATTTGACTTTATTACATTTGTTTTTATGAATTTAATATCTTTTACATCTTCTAAAATATAAAATCTGAATACAAACCTAATCAGACTTCTTCAATATATTCACCTTCCTAGAATTATAACTACATAATAAAGTTGATAAATGGTTCTTAAATGAAAAGCATATCATAAGTTAGTTTGCTTATACTCAGATCTGGAAATTTTTATAGCTTTGTTTTTTCCCCGGCATTTCTAATTACACTCCCTTTTTTTGTTCTTTATAGAAGAAGCATTTGCTTTCTTCATGACACTAAGATATTCTAGTATATTAAAAATGTGGTTTATTGTGCACAAGCTTTTTCTTCAGACATTTTCCTGTAGAACACTGTTACAATTTAGATATATTGCTTTCTAGATTGCTGCACAGATGTTGACTCAGTACATATTCTCATTATTCTTTTGGGTTAAAGTCATTGCTGCTTTGTAAATTTCCTCTTTTTTTTTCACTACTAGTCTTTCAAAAAAGGTACTCTGATAAAATCTATATAATTTTATTAATTTACTCACATGACTGGAAAGTCTGATTGAAACTGGGAACCAAGTAAACAAGCTGCCCCGACAATATTTAATTCACTGTGAAAATTTTGTTTTGCTTGTAAGAAAATTTTAGTCTCATCATTTGAAATGTGATTGTATTTGGGAGGAGTTGATTGTGATAATTTTCACAGTCAGTTCAATACGTTTCTTCTACTTTTGTAAGCCTGTCCGTTCATTAAGTGCTATTGCTATGCTTTTCATAATTCATAAGACCTACCCCGGGAAATCATATATTCTTTGTCAAGGTCCCAAAGAGCCCCATTGACACGTTTTTCCTGGTAGTCAGCCTGAATTCAAATTCGGCAAATGTGAGCTAAGCTCCGTACCTCTAAAAATGGAGTTCTATGCATTTATCAATGTACAGAAAATCTCTGTATTTTGTTTCTTTTCCTTTTCGTACTTTGCTATTTCTTCACTGAGGAAGTATGGTACTTTCACTGTAACTTGTTTGATGCCATTATCTAGACATTTCTTTCAAACATTAAAGTTCTATGAAAACAGGCACCAGATCATTTCTATTTATTATCTTCAGTACCTAATCCAGGCTTTTGGCGTGTAGTAAATATACATAGTAAATACTTAATAAATGATTGAATAAGGAAGGAAAGAGAAGCAAAATCTTATTTTGTATTTTGAGTTGCATTAAAGTAGACAATATCTCAGAAATATTCTCCCAATGAGATACTTAAGAGTTTAAAGAAAACCTTAACTGGACAGATCATAAAGCCAAAGGCAGAAATTCAGGAATTATTAAAAGCAGCATTCGATCCATCATGGTTAAAACTGAAAACAATTATATTTTGATGCTTGTGATATTACTAATGTAAAAATGCACAACCAATTTTACAAATAAATTCAGAAAATAAAATTTGTTAGTAACTCTATGAATATTTTATGTGAGGAACTGTATTATAACCTCCTGTACACAGAGAGGATGTATTCAGGGCTTGGCCTCAATCAGGGTTCACGTAGGAACAGCAAGGGAGGCGCACACCTCGTGAACCACACATTTCCATGGACAGTCTTAATGCAGCTGCTTTTCATCCATATGAAGGCAGCTTGCAGGTAGTATAAGGTAGTTCACGTCCCCAGTGAGTGCTCAGCATAGCAGGCAAACATTGAATCTTTAGTGCTCATCAGAGGCCTCTAATGAGATAGCTGCCTCAAAGAATGGGAAAATAAACTTACCTTGCCATAGATGGGATCAGGTCTGTCACCAATACCCAAGTGCCCCACATGCTGTGGCACCTGCTACAGTAAAAAAAGACGTGATATAATTGCTCTTGGGAGGAGATGGCCAACCCGGGACTTCAGCGTGAGCTTTCGCAGCTGTTGGGAATGGAAATTAGTCATCTTCTGTCTGTGCTTAGTGCTTTGAGAGAGTCATGTAAATGCCATTCTCTTAGGCTGTTTCATAAAATTAGCAATGCTTTCCTTTGGAAACTAATGAAGCACATTCCCATAAGAATAGATATAGAGAAAGTTCCACAGAACAGTTAGTTGTTATGCCACTGAGTCCCCCTGAAATAGTTGTTCATTTGGTTTGATTGGTAATATGTTAAATATTAGCAATATTAAGTAGTATAGTAAGTATTAACAATATTAATTCTGCTGAGCTTTAGTTGAAAGTTTTGAGTGTTTCTAATTTCATCATTACATAATGAGCTACGCTATTGCTGGAATGTGTCTGATCTGATGTACTTATGTGTCTGATCTACTTATGTGTCTCCTACAGCACCTGGCCTCACACAGATGATGCTCAGTAACTATATACTCGTTAGATTTATTAAAGATAGAAAGTATTCTGTTATATTTTTTCATATGTACTCAATTTCATTTAAGGCATTCATTCTGATTCTTGGTCTATCTTGGTATATCACATTTTATGTAAAACTGATCTTCTGTTCTGGGAATGTGAAAAGTGCATTTACAAAGAAGAAACACATAATTTACCAATCTTGTGATTTAAATTAATATCTAAAATCTGGAAACTTCATATTTGCCATGGCCTCAGTCCATCAGACTGAGAACAAAGTTATAATACATCAATCACAGAGCGATTTAATTATGCCAAATCTGTAATGTGTTTCATTTTCCATTTCCCACACAAGCAAGAGAATTTTAAGATAAAATATAAAGCCATTAAAAGTCAGCTTGGTAGAAACTAGCTTAGTGATTCTCTTCAACCCTTTGAGATAGGCCTTTGATAGATTTCTTTGCTACAGTCTCCTCACCAGCTGTGACAGTTCTATAATGATACAACTTGTCTTTTTACTGAGTTAATACAATTAACAAGCGATCTTTTCTCCAGGCATAAAATAAATAATGTATTTGGCTGCAATATCATGGTTACATTAGTATCTGAACTGCCCTACATATAATAGAAAAATCATATACAACATGTTCATCCAAACTGTCCTGTTAACATAAAAAATATCACAAATATCAAACCCTTTGAAAGGCAGGAAACATGCTCCTTTTCATTACAAGACACAAGAAGTATAGGAAAAATTAGATGGAGGAATGTCTGGTTTAGATTTTTCTTTTTTTCCTCCTTGTTTTGTAATGGTGCATTGAATCTTTTAATTCACTCTGAGAGAAAGCATAACCTTTACACCTACCTGCTCAAAACATCTGCATTGTCTCAATTGCTTCACGTATGGGAAATTTCCTGCATTCTCATTATCCTCTGCAACACAAACTCAGTAAGTATTCAAGTCTTCAAAATAAATTTGTCCTCTTTGTTCTGCTTCCCTTGTAAAGCAATTTTGGTTCTTGATTCACACCTTGCTCCTAGTGCAGCAGTACCATGGAAGTCTACACGTTGTCCCTGTCCACCCTAATGACTCGTTGTGTATATATCTTTTTGTTATAGTTAGTGAGCCTCTCCCTCCCTCCCTCCGCTCTCCTATCTCCCTTGCATTTTCAAACTCTGTGAGGCTTAGGACTTATTTTTTGCTCACTCTATCTCTAGCTTTCCAAGCAATATCTGGTATTTAATAGATGCACAAAAACCATTACTGAATAAATCAATGGCTGACTGAATGATTTGTGTGATGTTGTGGCTATTTTAAGAAAGGATATGGCCTAAAAATACAAATGCTCATTTTAAATTGTTTTGGGTTATGTAAAATCAAAAACAGGAGAGAACAAACTTGAACTTAGAGTAGAATACATGATTGTGTGTGTGTGTGTGTGTGTGTGTGTGTGTGTGTGTGTGTGAGTGCGTGCTTCTCCAAAAGTTTTCAGGAAAGACACAGGCATCATGGTGTATTTGTGTGGATGCATTTGCAAACCAGGTAAAAGAAGGTACAGAAAATTTTATTAGCATGTAAATTTGTGAGTTTTACAGGTGAGTCTGGAGGTATACAATGAACAAATTTATTTTGAATTATAGTGATTGAATTTACAAAATCTCAAGGATTTGGGCACTATCCTAGAAAATATTTGAATTGTGCAGGTTCTGATCCCATTTATAAACAAAATATAAACTGCCAATAAATGAAAAAAAATATTTATTTGGGCTGACAGTAAACCATGACTGTTAGATCTAGTAAATAGACTGACTCTGCTCTTTGGCTCATCAAATTTTAAGTTCCTCAAGAAATTTTTGTCTTAAGTTCCGGTTTTATAAACACTGAATAATACTAATTAGGAAAGGTTGTTGTGGTTTTGGTTCATTTTCCATGATACCAAATGTTAAAGCAGTAATAAAAATTTCACATTTATAGGCATTTAAAATAGATTGAAGATGCTTATTGATTAGCTCTGTGATCTAAGTATACTTATGCTCTTTGCTTTTCTATTTCGTTTTAACCCTTAAAAGATGGCATAGAATTCGTTATTGCTCAAATAAAATCACAGCAAATTTTTCCTTGTCAGCAAAATTGCATTCTTAATTGTTTAAATAGTGAATTGGCTTTTTATACTACCTTAGATGATACTATACTTTTAAGGAGATAGCTGTCAAAAGTATAATTTTACTCAACATTTCACCCTATAATTCTAGAAGCAGGAAATAAATAATAGCTCTAAAATTCAACAACTATTTATAGAACAGCTATTATGTGGCTGGAATTTTGCTAAGGCTTATACATACATATATATATATATGTATATATATATATACATATATACATATATATCTCACACACACATATACATATATATATATATCTATATATCTATATATATAGATATATATATATGTGTGTGTATCCCTAAGGTTATATATTTTTATATTTTATCATGAAAAAGTATACTATTGATACTTAAAATATATTTTACCAAAACTGTGATAAACATAAAAGCAAACAGGAAATGTGAAGAACTAATCCCCTGTATGACAAAGAGAGAGATGGAGCCAAAATAAACAAACACCCAGCTGATTATTAACTTGGCCAAAAATAAAAGTGTCAATTTCCAAATTTTCTCCATTGCTGTTTCTATTGCAAAAGGTGATAAGGTTACTCTTATGAGAATGTTTTTATTGTCTATGTTTTAATTTGTATGTTCACAGTGCATAATATTTACGTTCCTTGTGTGGAACACAGGCATACACACGCATAGCACATCTTCATTCTTTTCTCATCCCTCCCTACCCCTTTATCAATCTCCTATTTCCCTTCCCATTTAAAAAAATATCTCCCTACTTCCTACTATTGATCTTTTATTTTGCTCTTTATTTATATTTAATTCAATGACTTAAAAATATCATTGTTTATTTCACTACTTAAGAAGAAAAATATGTCCAAAGGCAAATATACACATGCTGAAAAAGCATTTGATAACAATCAGAAACACATTTTAATTTAAAAATTTAGGCAAAAGAGAAGATACCTATTAACTGTAAAAAAGATTGCTTACCCTCGGGGATGTAGCTCAGTGATGCTGAATTGCCTGGCAAGCACGAGGTCCTTAGTTCAATGCCTGTACAAAAAAAAAAAAAAAAAAAATTGCTCCACAAATTA
>NW_022900914.1:34820639-34880663 GCF_012274545.1 Fukomys damarensis | reverse complement strand
AAAAAAAAAAAAAAAAAAAAAAAAAATTGCTTACCAACAATTACAACAAATGTTATCTCACATCCACAACTTCAAGTGTATTTCAAATGAAGTAAAAAATTAGAAGATACCATGAACACAACTAAGATTTTAATAAATATACAATTTTAAATAATTTTATAACTGCAAAATGTATTTCAAAATTTATGCAAAGGAATACATATTATTTGATTTTTTAAATTGGAGAAGGAAAAGGTGACAATATTTAGAAAAAGCCAAGTCGATATTAGAATATAATGTAAAGATGTTTTAATAAAGTTGATGTAATGGTATAAATTAGCAATAAACAGGTTGATTAGTGAAATACAGTGTGTTCAAAAGCAGATCTCAGCATGCTTAATTCAAAAGTCTGATTTTTCTCTTCCAGTAATGAATGTATGATTTGTTTAATAAAATTTAGTAACATAAATGAGTAATTTTCTAGAAAGAAAACATACTATTCAACAAATAACTCCAAAATTATTTAAAATAATTAAAATCGATAGTAAAGGTTTAACAAATTACAAAGAGAAAACCAAATAATTTAAGAGAAAATAGGATAAAAATATTGAGATAATTTAGAAAAGAACAAATGAGCAATAAACAAATGAAAAGATCCTTTTTCTTTTTCTTTTTTCTTTGGTACCGGGGATTGAACTCGGATTGTTGCGCTTGCAAGGCAGGTGGTGGAACCACTGAGCTAAATCCCTGGCCCCAAAAAAGATCTTTTTTCTGATGATGGTTGTCAAAAATATCCAAATGAACCAATTGTCTAAAAAATATTAAATATAAACAAATTGTCTGAAATATATGCATGTATATAGTGTGCTACAGTTTGAATGTTTATGTTCTCTGAAATTCATATGTTGAAATCTGTACTAATATATTAGGAGGTGAGTCCTTTGGAACATGATGGAGCGATGGGTAGAGCCCTCTTGAATGATGTTAGTTTCCATATATATTTTTTAAAAAACTTTAAAAAGACCCTGAAGCCCCTCTTTCTGAGAGCACAGGAAGAAGGCCCTGTAAAGAAACCTTCATCAGGCATCAAATCTGCGTTGGTCTTTGGCTTCCTAGCCTCTAGACCTATCAGACATAAATTTCTGGTGTTTATAAACCACCCAGTTTATTATATTTTGTTGTAGCATCCAGAAAAGACTAACCCATAGTGCACATGAATTATACACACATTCTGAGGAACAAAAACAGTAAGTATAGGTATATCACAAATTGTAAGGGTGAGCTGATGTAGGTTGAGAGAAGAGAAACTATGTAACTAACTAGAAAATGTCAAAATGTCTGACACAGTCTCTACAATATGTGTCGATATTTTTGATGGACACCTTGATTTGACAAGTTAAGTATGTATCTAAGCATAAATAATTTTAAATATTTTAATGACTTCAAATTATAAAACAATTAAATTACATTGACTTGGAGTTAAATGCTCACCATGAATAGTTTAAGAAAACAAACTGGCAGGCCATGAGATTTGTAATTTCTATAGTCACTAGAGATATTCCAGTTCACAAAGTTGTATGGAATTT
The DNA here is from genome assembly GCF_012274545.1 of Fukomys damarensis. Classification (NCBI taxonomy): domain Eukaryota; kingdom Metazoa; phylum Chordata; class Mammalia; order Rodentia; family Bathyergidae; genus Fukomys; species Fukomys damarensis. The sequence continues at coordinate 34,879,098 of NW_022900914.1, read as the reverse complement.
TGCTGTCTCTATGCCTGACAGTTTATTAAGTAAATGTTAATGTTTTGTCGTAAAATTGTCCTCCAAGAATAAACTTTGGCATCTGATGGAGGTCTCTTCATCTCCTGGGTTAACTGCTTATACCTTCCATCAGTCAGAGTAAGATATTAGAACTCTTTGTGAGTGTTAAATTAGGTAGGACATATTAAGCCTTGGCAGAAAGCTAGGTGTAGATTAAGAGCTTAGTAAATCTATTACTTTACAACACCACAAATCAGAATGGTGGTGGAGTGTTAAAAGTGGTATAAAGCACTTTTCAATGTCTTATGAAAGGTATCAAGTGAAAAAAACCCAACAGGTTTGATATAGGAATGAGTTGTAGTCTATAGCTTCTGTTCCATAGAAAATAGTTAAAAAAAGCTGTGAGCATTTCTTTCAAATAGCCCTCAATAGAAATTCACTTATCAGTAAGGAACACTCTTTTTAAGTCTGCACCAGAATGACTTCTGAAGGGCATTTGCTCTAACAGGATCTTATAGTCATTACTGAAATGTCAGAACACTTTGAACTGTGACAATAATCTAGGTGTGTGAGTGAAAGGGAGAAAAGAACACAATTTTTTTCTTTTTCTGAATCTAAATATGGCTATTTATACTCTTCTTTAAAGACCAGAGATGATGCCTGTGCTCTGGCTTTATTACGCACATTCTGTGCACATGGTGGTTAAATGCTATATGTATGACTTCTTTATTAACAATAAATTAAACATTCCTGATGCAAAGATGAGGGTAAACAATATGAGGAATAGTAACTAGACTTAAAGCCAGGTATTTCTGATTTCTAGTATCTGACTATTTCTGGGTAAATAACCTTAAGAAATATCTATTATATTTAAAGTTCTTAAAATATCTTTCTTAATTAATACTCATAATTACACTTCGAGGGAGATATTTCCATTGACTAGATAAGGAAATTTAGGTTCAGGTAAGCAAAGTTATTTGTTCCAAGTCATATAGTCTTTGAGTTCAAAGATAGTTGTATGTAGGATTGTCTGTGGCCACAGGTCTTCCTTTGATGGACTGAGTTACTTCCCCCCTTCACTCAATGTCCTCAGAAATTAAACAAAAGTGACTAGTCTAAATAAACTCTAAAAGACATTTTGACTATAATTAAATAAATGTTTCCATAGAATTTGGTTCTCCAACTGCCTTAGAATAAGGGCTTCGTAAAACAATGGAGAAATAGAACAGCAATTGAGAACATCTAGTTATTTACCACTACCTTATCTAGGCAAAGACAGTTTCAGCAGGACTCCAAAAGCAAAATGAGAAAAACAGAGTTACATCAAATGAAAAAGAGTAAAGAGGTGAACTAAGGAATGGGAGAAAATATTAGCAAAATGCATACATCTGATAGGGAGTTAATATAAAATATATAATGAAGTTAAACATCTTAGCAAGAAACCCAAATGACCCAATTTAAAATTGGGTTAAGGACCCAAATACACATATCTTAAAAGAAGACAAACATTTGAATGGTGAACAGGTCTATAAAAAAAAAGTTCAACATGGCTATTTGTCGAAGAAATCCAAATTTAAACTGCAATGAGATATCACTTCACGTGTTATAATGGCTATTAGCAAAATGGAAGCATAACAAATGTGAAGAAAAGAGAACCCTTGTACACTGTTGGTGAAAATGTAAATTAACACAGCTATTATGTAAAACAATTTGAAATCTTCTCAAACAATTGAAAGCACAACTACCATAGTATTTAGCAATCTCATTATTGGTTATATTTCCAAAGTAAATGCAATAACTATGTGGAAGAACAAGTTACATGCCCAAGTTAATTTCATCATTACTTACAACTTACTGTCCACTAATTAATGAATGGAAAAGGAAAAGAATGTGGAATACGTACATAATGGAATAGTATAAAAGAGGATGAAATACTACAATTTTTGAAAATATGAATAAACCTGGAGGTCCTTGTGCTAAGTGAAATATGCCAGAAACAGAAAGATTAAATACCATGTGATTTCACTTACATGAGGAATATAAAAAAGATAAACTTTATTTGAGAAATAGAGAGTTCAGTGGGGTCACAGTGACTGTGGGTTTGCAGACTGGAGTGGGAGATGCAAAGACACTGAAAAACTGATACAAAGTTTTAGTTATGAGGAATTATGTCAGGAAATCTATTGTTTAGCAGGATGACTACACTTCATACTAATGTACTGTATACTTAAGATTGCTTAGAGAATAGGCTTTAAATGAGGGATGACTCCTATTTTAATTAGCTTGATTTAATCATTCCACAATATATACGTATCAAAATATTTTATCCCATAAATAGGTACAATAAATAAATAAAGACTGATTAAAAGAAAGTATGTTTTCAGAATAAATATATCATATTTAATTCTGCATTGAAACTGACCACTGCAAAGAATCAAAATATAATTTAGAATTTTTCTTTATTTTTGATATGTTCCAAATTGCTTTTAGGTTAATGAGGACATTTGAATAACCTTATTGGGGGATGTTTTTATGCTAAAATCTACATCTTTATATGCTACCCTAAATGGTGATTTTGTAAAGATTAAAAAATGTGAAGGGGGTGAAGGGAGGGCAGGGGTATGGGGAAAAAACAAGAACCAAAATACATCATGTACAAGATCCCAATGTTAAATGAAATTGTATTGTTTGTTTTAAATGTACCCATAAACTTAATGGGAAAAAATTTTAAAAATGTAGAAATTGAGAACATGTATAGAAATATACTTTTCTAATAAAAAGAACAGGGAAATGTCTATTTTAACATTGAAGACATAATATGCAATTCAGTTCCTAAACTTGATTAGATTTCCAGAGGAAAAAAGAACCTGATATTGAGGCAATTACAGAATACAGAATAAAACTATTTTTAAACAGTGTCTTTTATGTTAGCAAAGGTCCTGGAAGGGCACCATGAAACTATGAAATATTTGGCTGCCCATATCGCTTGAGAAATAGAACTTGAATTGGAATAAGGAAAAAAAAGTGAAAAATGTCATTATCTTACTAAAAATACCCTGTGAAATAAAAGAACATTTTGTGAAAGGAATAGCGGCTGTAATCATATATTACATAAGAGATACATTTCATTACTTCATTCTGTTGTGTATCTATAAAACTTGCTATAAACAGTGGCATTTATTTTAAACCTGGAAAGGAAAAGTACTGCCTTGCCATTCTGCCCATTTTTGTACGTCTCTATTTTAGTTAAAATTCCACTTATGATTGCATGTAAATCCTCACATGATAGAGTGACATATGTTGCCCTATATTTATTTCTTTGTTAAATTAACATTTAGCATTCCTGTCCCTGTTTAAGAAAAAATAAAGAACAAACAACAGATTTGCTAAGTTGCATTTTTTTTTTCCAGATTAGAGGACTTTTACTTCTTTCATTGCATTGATTCCTAGGTATTTCGTTTATTTGGATGCTACTGTGAACAGAGCTGTTTCTCCAGTTCTTCTCTCACTCAGTCTGTTGTTCGTGTACAGGAAGGCTATGGATTTTTGTGTGTTGACCTTGTATCCAGCTACTCTACTGAATTTGGTTATTAACTCTATAAGACTATTTATAAGTCTTATATAAGTCTTATATTTATAAGTCTCTATAACTCTATTTGGGGGAGTTCTTGGGGGTCTACCAAAGTTGAACAGAGAAGACCTAAAAATTCTAAGCAACCCAATTATCAATGAAATTGAAAATGTAATTAAAAACTTACCAGAGAAGAAAAGCCTGGGTCCTGATGACTTCACTTCTGAATTCTATAAGTTGGTTTTTTTTTTTTTTTCCTACCAGGGATTGAACTCAGGACCTTGCGCTTGTGAGGCAGGTGGTGGGACCACTGAGCTAAATCCCCAGCCCAGTTGCATTATTTTTTAAACCTTCTCTCTACTCAAGTCCCAATTCTTTGTGCCTTCTATATCCACATCTTGACAAGTGGTTTATTTACCAGTCTTTTAACTTTGAATTCAGTTCCATTATGCTCTTCAGTGAGTACAAAGACAGGAAAGTGGCTGCCACTTTATGCCTTGGGCTTCTGTTTATGTGCCTCTGTTTATAAGGGCTTCTGTGTGTGTACTTTCACTTCTTCCCTTGACATATGAAAAGCACAATCACTAATGTGTTGATCTAGAAAGACAAAGACAGACATGAGGTATAGAGCTTCCGCAGGTTAGCCTCAATCAGCCAGCCCTCAACAGACTCAGTATTACTGAGAATCAATCAATGCCTGCTATTTTAACATACTTAGCTTTGGGGTAGTTTGTTCTGAAGGAAAATTATGAAGCTAAAAATACGTGAAAATCATAGAGCAGGTATATATAAAAAACCTGATGAGAACACATACATAGTCAGCAACTGTTTCATTTCACAACAATAGGGTTTTTGCTTGACATCTCAAGGCTGTTTTCAATTCAGTGACTTGTGCATTGGCCAGATGAAGCTAAATATAAATTTGGGTTAAATTCTGTTTCTCTTCTTAGTACCAATGCTTGTTATATAATGAAGTTGTCATCCTGTTGCACACTCACATGTATGGTAACTCTTCCTCATAGTTATAATATTTGTGATATATCATTAATTTTGGTTTAAGTTTCTACTTTCACCAGTGAGATAAGGGATAGCTAAAAACACTGGTTCCTTCAATTATTACACAATATTATGAATATCTATTACCATTACTATTTGACAGATGAAGAAACTGAAGCAGAGGGATGTTAAGTTCCCCAACACCATACACCTGAAAATAGGATAACTGAAGTTCAAATGTCAACCTCTTAGTCCAGAGCACTTGCTCAACCATTTTTAAAATATAGTACCATGGTCTTGGATGCCATTGTTCTACCGCTAAACCCTTGCCCATCCCCTGCCCTATATGTGCTAAACAATCTTTGAAGGCTTTAATCAAGCATTTTTGAGCTGAGGTAACACACAGACTATGATATAAGGAAAACTAATATCATGTTGAGATGACTACTTCACTTTCTTAACATTTTTTGAGTAGAACAATGAAGTGACCACTACGGCATGTGCTGATGATTTACAAGCTGATTTAAAAAAATATGGCAGACATAGTCTCTACTCTCTAGGCACATATACTCTAGTGCTAAAGATAACAACAAGGAGATAAACAAGAAGGGAGAGCTACAAAATGTGAAGGTGCTGAAAAGAAACAATCGAGATAATGACAGAAAGCAATGGTATATGCTGAAAACTATTTTCTTAGGGTCAGTTTGTGCCTACATTCAAAAAGAAACGTTTAACGTGATATCCAACAGGTAAATAGCAACAATGGAAGAGATGGTAAAGGCATAACGCAACAGTCCTAAAGCGGCAAAGAGCTACCGTCAGTCTTCTCTGCGTTTCGGTGCATTCTCTGTTCGCTTTCCAACCTGAGCTCCACACTGTGGTCAGTTATCTTTGTCAAATTGTTCTGTTATTTTAGGGAAGAGAAACATACTATTTAACACTGCCTCTAAGGCTGACTTGTAACTTTTAGCTAAGCTCATCTAATTCTCTTACTTTCTGTTCTGTCCATCTCTTTTCCATCTTCTTGTTCTTGTCGTACCTCTTCATAGCTCAAATGTGCACATTTACTTACATAAAATTTTCTTCCTGGGTCCTACTTTCTGAATGAGTTATAATTGTATCTCATATTTCAATTCAAGAATCTGTAGTGCAAGAGTCCTTACTCTGTGACCATATTAACTTCTATTTTTAGACATTTGTAGATCTATATATTTGAAATATTGAACATTTTATAATTGAATGCATGTGCATGTATATGACTACTCAGTGGTTATGTAGTTTAAACTGTCCATATATATGGGGTATCATGTGATGTCAGTATCCATGTATGTGTTGTATAATGTTCAAATCAGGGAAAAGCATATCTATTCAAACGTGTACTCTTTCTTTGTGGTGAAATCATTAAAAATCATTCCTTCTAACTTTTTTGAAACATGCAGTACATTGCAGCCTTGGAAAATACTGTACAAAGAGGACCCAGTTCAGCTGTGCTCAGAATCCTGACCCATAGAAACTGTAAGAACGTAAATGGGTGCTGTTTTTTGCCACTAAGTTTGTGGCAATTTGAAATCCAGCAACATAAAATGAATACACTTAGTAATTCCAAAAATAACTGCCAGACAAGAAAGATGAATCTGAAAAGCACTGAGTGAATGAAAAGATGATCTAATATATGATTTCATTTAAGTTCATTTATACAAATTTCAGGGGCAGGCAAATCAGATTTAGAATGGTAGGAATCAGTGCCGAGGTTTGCTTCTGGGGCAATAGACTACCAAGGAATTCAGGAGGGCTTTCTGAGAGGTGTAAAAAAGTTCTGTGATTTTGAGTTGTATGGGGGAATAGATCCATCAAAACTCCCTAAACTGAACACTTCAGACCTGTGTCTCTGACTGTACGTAAATTATACCTAATTTTAATGAAACAAAAAGACAGAATTCCTGATAGTGACAAATGCAAACGAGAGTGCAAGATAAACTTATAGAAGAATTGACAGGATTTGATAATTTTCAGGTGCTTTGCAACATCAGTAACAGCACATTTGGTCCATAATATTGATATTAGTTTAAAATATTTAAAAGTTCAAAAAGGAAGGGAATTTAAACTATTGTGTATAAACAACTGTTTTGGGAAATGTTTAGTTGTAAAAGAGAATTAGAAAATGAGAAAATATTTTAGGAGAATGTAAAGAGAATAGTAGACAGAGAGCAGGTCCTGGAGGATATTGGAATAGACTAAGTATAGAAGAAAAATTTGCCATTCAACAAACCGAAAAAATATATAAATGGGTAAAAAAAAGAAATAGTGACTAATAGATAAAGATGTGGTTTTTCTATACAATGAAGTATTACTCAGCCATAAAGAGGGGTAAACTTGAGACATTTACAGCTAAATGGATGCACCTTGAAGCTATACTCTTAAGTGAGATAAATCGGATGCACACGTGTAAATATCTCATTGTATCTCTGGTGTAAGAAACCAAAAATGTAAAGAAGGACCAAAACGTATAACAGACAGTGTGACACAGAGAAAATTGTTCAAAAAGATAGGGGAACTAAAGAGCAGGGAGGGAGAAAGGGAGAAAGGGAGAAAGGAAAAAGAAAAAAATGAGAAAAAAGAAGGAAAAAATAGAAATGGGGCTTTTGTAAGTAAGAAAGGAGAAGAAGGATTGAAGAGAGTGTAGGAGAATGGGAAAATAAAAGGAATTAATATACATCATGCCCAGGTACCAATTCCTATGATAAATGTGATTAGTATGTGAATCGAAATTATACAAATAAAATTAAAATTACAAAAATAGTGGAGGTAAGACCCTCTGGAAATAAAATAATAAATATATGAATTTAAAATGTAATTGAATATTTCAACAATTCTTCCTTAACTATTCATGAAATAAGTAGATAATTATTGAGAGTATAAAAGAGTTAAACAGAATTTGAAGGGGAACCTACTTGATTCATACTGTAGAACAATCCATTAATAGTATAAGAATATAGCCAGGTGTGGTGGCGCACACCTGTAATCCCGGCACTCGGGAAGCTGAGGCAGGAGGATCGCTGTGACTTTGAGACCAGCCTGGGTTACATAGTGAGTTCCAGGTCAGTCTCAACTTTACCCCATTCCTACCACTCTGACCTTGTTTCTTTTATTTCTCCAAATTTTTTATAAAAACCTTGCTAAGACATAAAATATTGCTATCTATGGAAAGTTTCCTAACGTCTTTTCCTTGACCCCAGTATTGGAACAGCACTGTTTTACTCTACCTCATACCTATAAATTGACTTCTTGCTCTACAAGTTCAAATAAGTCAAATAATTTTGATAGATTTTTAAAGATTCCTTTATCAGTTGTCCCAGACAGTTTATATATTTGTAGGTTTGTATATGGCCCACTCCCCAGTGAATTGCGGGCTCCACAATAGTAAGGAAAGTTTGTGGTTTGTTCGTCCTTCACATCTAGGCTCTGTGCTATCCCTGGCACACAGTAAACACTCAGTATATATGTGTTGTTGTCAGGGACAACTTTTCAATACATGCGTTAAATCTGCTCACTTGATTCACATAGGAAAATCTCTCCTTCTTTTTGAGCCAAAATGTGACAACAGACACGATGGTGTACCCCAATGTCTAGCATTGAAGAAATAGTTTTCAAGTTTCTAAGAAAGTGAATACCTTTCCAAACTACTTTTAATATCTCCTTGACTGCCTGGAAGACTTCTGTGGTAAAAATAAAAAATCAGTGAAACATTTGCATCCCTTATCTCATTATGGCCATTTAATTGTATAGTGTTTCAAGATTCTACTTTTCATCCCAGAATTCCTGGTTTTGTTAATGAGATTTTCATTTGAAAAATATTCAGAAGTTTCAGAATTGTACAGTTGTTCCGTGAAACTGTGTTATACTTTTACTTCTTGGACTGGGGATTTAACTCAGTGGCACCACACCTGCCTCACAAGCACAAAGTCCAGAGTTTGAACCCTGGTACTACAACAAACAAACCCAAAACAAAACAAGGCAAAAAACAAAAACAAAAATAAAAACAAAAACAACAAAAAAAACCCTTTCACTTCTGTTTTTTCCTCTCTGAGCATTTAACTTTCTTTGATCAATTAATTCACCAGAATAAGAATACAGTTTCTTAAGATAATTTTTAAAAGAATAAATAAAATGTAACATGTTTGCTCTAAAAATTATTTACATTATCGAATGCTAAATTCCTTCTACACTTAAAAATAGTTAAGTACCCAAAGAGAGATTTGCAACAATTTTTTTTCTAAATCCACAGTGTATCCAAAGGGGTTGTTGAATAAAAAACTTTAGACAAATTAAGTAGAGCTTATTTGAGCAAAGAAAAATTTGTAAATTGAACAGTCCTCACAATAAGAACAGACTCAGGAAGACTCTCATTTATATGTGGTCTGAAAAGAATTTATGAACAGAAAAAAGAAAAAAAAAGGAATGTACAGAAAGCAGAAGCAAGGTGCAAAGAAAACTAGATTAGGCCCAGCCTGCCCTTGGCCTTTATTTTAACATGGATTGAACTGTCGTCCTCTGGTAATTGACTGAAGCTCAGCTGCTGTGATCAGCTGACTGTGACTGCTCATTGTTACAAGGTCAAATTCATAAATTAGACTTCCAGTTTCCTTACCAAAAAATTAGATTGCAGTTCTTTGCATAAGGACTCGACTATTAGCACGAATGCGTTCTTGGGTCAATTCAGCTCTATTTAAGACTTTAAGCTTGTAATCCAGGATATGCTACTACTAGTTCAGAAATATGTTTCTTTAAAATGTAAAAGAAAATTACTATGTTCCTCCCTTACTTGATGTAATCAGGATAACATTTAAAAATTATTAATGTGAGCCGGGCATGGTGGCAAACGCTTGTAATCCCAGTGCTCGGGGGTCCGAGGCAGGAGGATCGCTGTGAGTTCGAGACCAGCCTGGGCTACATAATGAGTCCAGACCAGTCTCAACTACATAGTGAGACTCTGTCTCAAAAAACCAACCAACCCAACCAACCAACCAACCAAACAAACAAACAAACACAACAACAAAAAAACAAAATTATTAATGTGATTTTTCTCTTTTGCCTATGGACTTACAACTTTGGCCCTGTTCTGTCTGAGTTATTTTATGCTTTTGTTAAAAATTGGGATCTATAAAAGAAAAAAAAACAGTTTTAAGAAATGAATGCATACAACAATATTTTTATATATATATATATATATAAATAGTGATGTTTGCCTATACAAAACACATGGATATATAAAACTATAATGATATGTTTATATGTACACTTATAAAATTATCCTTGCACACATTTTCCTACTTCCATTTCCTCTTTAAGACATCTAAAATAAAAAATAAAGACCATACTCATAGTTTGAGACACTACAGAGGCATAATATTCATTTTGCCAATTACATCAAGGCTGCATCATTTGTAGAAGGAAGCAATCCCTTAAAGATTTAAAAGGGACAGGCAGTATCTCAAGAATTATGTAAGGATGGAAGAAAAGAGCAGCAAGAGAAATGTGTATCCTTTGCTTAGGACATATACTTAAGACATGTGGACACAAGAGCACACACACACAGAAACAAAAACATATATATTTCTGTTGTCTGCTTAAATCCTTTAAAATAATGGAGTTTCATATACTGTGGATAAATAAGAATTGGGTAAGCTTTCAAGTACTATTTTCTACAAATAAGACTTCAGGAAGAAAGTTCAAATATTTAAATACTTTTTTATTAACAAAAAGAGCCACATTATGCGGGATGAGGGTGATGTTAGGAAATTCACTTATTGAATAGTTGATTAATGGGACGCTAGTGAGCTCACTTCAAGTTTACTTAAGAAAATTCAATCTTTTATAGTAGATATGGTTTATAAGCTTTGCCATTATAGCATGTTCTGCGATTGAAATTGTATGATTGTAGAGTAAATGTCTTGTTATGAAATTGTTGAGTGACTTGACAGGACATTTGAACTTTAAAAAAGTTTGAATGAATACATATAAAAAACCATGAGGATAACCAAAAGAAATGGAGCATGATTAGATCTAACTTTAAAGTTTTTCAGCAGTACTTTTGTAGGATCACCAGTGTTTATATCGTAAAACCTGCTATATGTTTCATAAATGTAGCATAGATAACGATATATTGTTACTGGCTCCAATCCCCAACACATTCTGATAATGGGAGTTGGAAGAAGGCTAACGTTCTCCTGTTGGGGGACTGGGATATGACAAAGGGAGTAAGGTTGTCAGTTCGGTCTTACCAGGCGGAGCTTCTTCATTCCTCAATTTTAGTGTCCTTAACGGAACAACTGAATTTGGTATAGTTGGCCATACTTAACGACAGTACAACCCACTCTATTACATTTGAGTTTCAAGTAATAAAGCATGGTTACTTAGTATATTTATGTCTATGAAATTTTGGGGCATATAATATAAAAATTCTTTTTCAATTATCTGAACTGTAGAATTTTGAGGGGTTATTACACCCTTTTTATTGGAGGAAGTTCACTGAGATAGGAGATGTGGGCTCTCTATTGCCAACTGCATTTTGGGATAGTGCCTAGGGATCTGTACTTTAAACATCAGGTCTTCTAATCTATATTGAGATTAGGTTAGAACATATAGAAAGCATGAATCACTCTCTGGTAGAATCAAAGGCTGGACTCCAAGCTGTAAATATATACAATTGTAATTTATCAGTCAATAAATAAAATGTGAAAAATTTACATTTTAAAGTTTTTAATGTTGTTATAAATACTGGGGAGGAAGAAGTATGATGATAAATGAGAGTTTTAATTTTTTTCTCATTGGGGAGTCAGAGACATGGCCCCCTTGAGAGACTATCTTTGACTAGTCAAGGGTTTTGCTATAGTAAATCAAATGTGTTAGCATTACATACTTTTAAAGTGGGAAATGTAATGATCAGCTCTTTCAGCTATGCTTAATTTTTATGTGGCAATGATTCAGAAACAATTGTTATTTTAATAGAAAAATTGCTAAAGAGGGCTCCTGAAAGGATAAAATATTCTGGGTTAAAGGTGACAGAAACAGCCACCTGAGTAGAGACAATGGGAGCCACATTGGCAGCCCAATAGAATGTACAGTACCAAATAAGGGAGGGGAAGGTGAGGTCCTTTGGTAGCAAATCTGGAGTACTTGTGAGCCTAAGGAAAAGTCCTTGAGTCACACCAGCAGCAGACTTCCACTGAAGAAGCTAACAATTGTTTCATAGGTGTGCAAAATACATTGCCCGGTGATCAGGTGTTCTTTATATCCTGCCAAAGCCGCAGAAGATACAGCTTTTCCCTCTGATCTTAGACATAAATAGAGAGGAAGAAGCATGGCAAGGGAACAGGTGTCTGAGAACCTGAGAAACATTCTTCTGGAGAGATTTTCTTTTCTACTCCTCCCTACCTTGCCCCATTTCTTGGATTTATTACATATACCAAAATGTGTGTATTTATTCCTTTATATAGGTTTATCATCAATGTGACTCTTTACTCCATGAAATTAAACAATGTACTTCAGTATACTTCATAAAGTACCTGGCAAGACATGACATATGATTAATGTCATAGGAGGTTTAATTTGCACCAGAAAACATGGTACTAAAAGAATTACCTATGAAAGTTTATATGGCTACAATTGATCTCTTTCCCTCAATACTAACAGAAAATAGTAGACAATATAAACTAGCAATGACCATTAGAAAATTTAAAAACCTTTAATCCCATCGTTCAAGTATATTTTGTTGATCATTTATTATTCCCTTGTGCCTCCTCCCATTGCCATAAATTGTGAATGGCAATGATCATACACTAGATTTTCAGCTAGAATTGTATTCTGAACAACTTTCCTAAATATAAGCTTAAATCTACATTCATAATTCAAAGTAAAATATTAATCTTTCCATTAATTTTTTACAGATTAATTACAATTTAGGTAAATTAAAATTAAAGTAACTTCACTACTTCATTTTTTTATATTGCTATAAATGATGATAGAATGAGAAGCCATGTGTATAGATAGCAGGCTAGGCAGTTTTATTTCTCTATTTTGTTTTATCATATTATGCCTCATTGACTCATCTGTGCCTCCAAACTCTTGTGTATATTTGCTTTGAAATAAACACTTTTTAAAATTTTATATTCAGATTCAGTTTCATTTAAACATTTATAGGAGAGCTATATGTCTGGCATGGGACAAGTGGAGGTAAGAAATATGTCCTTATAGTCTGGTGAAAATACCTACTGGAGAACACAAGTAGACAGAGATATAAATAAATGGATTTACATTTGGGATGAGTTGTGACAAAAGCTGAGTGGCTGGACGACTACGCCTGGGGTTGGGTAGAAGAGGGTTCTTCATAGCTCGACATTTAAGCTGAAGCAGAATATATGCAGCCTGTAGGGGGAAGAACATTACTGAATAAAATAACAGCTTGCACAATGGTCCTGAGGCTACATTTTTTGAAGAGCAGAAATAAAATCATTTCACTAGATTATAATCAGCAAGGAAAGCACAAAGAATGAGCTAGGCAGGAAAGGACAGCTTTATGGGCCTTACCAAGGGCATTTTTTTTTGGTTGTATTGTGCAGCTATTAAAATCATAGTAGTCTATATAACATGCTTGTGATTTGGCTGAGGAATATTTTAAATCATGTCTTATTTATTAAAAAACAGATAACTGTGTCATTTCCTGCCCTAACCTAGTTCTAATTAATTATTGAAGATTTGCATTCAGCGCAATAATTAGAGGTACATTATTGAAAAAGAATAATTCAGTTAGATTTACACTTGTGCTCTCAATATACATTGCAGTTTTGAGTTTTTTGAGGCATGCATCTTCTCTGTGTTATTGTCCTAAGTTCATCTTTGCTTTGAATTGTGAATTTTATTTGTTCTGAGGAATCTACTCTTTTGCAGTAGGGTGTGGGGATCACGATGTGGAGTTCAGCCGGGGTCTGACTGGGTCCTGTATCAGGGTGACAGCTGTGCCTACAGGCAGTCATCACAGGAAACGACCTAATGAGGACAATGCCTTCTGTACCAGAAAGCTGTGTTTTGAGAACTACATAAAAGCCGGAAAAATAAGTTTTGGAAATCCAAGATAATTGATTTTTGAAATAATGATTTATATAACACAGGAGAAGCACATAGTCTGGTTCAAGGCATTCATCTATTATCAGCTATTTCTATTTGTGTTTTTATTATTTTAGTTTATTAATATATGTCCACAGTGCATAATGTTTACATTCCTTGTGGGAAGTTGCTACATGTACATCACACATTTTAATTATGTTATTCATCCTTTTTCTCCTTTTCCCCTCCATCCTCCATCCATCCCTTTATCCCCATTATTTTAAAAATGTACGTTTGAGGTATATAATGTTTGCATTCCTTCTGTGGAGTCGGCGCACGTACATGGCACATCCAATTCCTTTTCTGTCCATTCCTTATCCCTTTCTTCCCTCCTCCTCCTTCCACCTCTTGATCACTGTCCCCTTTGAGACTGATCTATCTTCCTACTTCCTATTATCTACTTTATATTTTGCTCCTTGTTTTGACACTTGGTTTCTTGTATAAGAGATACAATGTGATATTTAAGCTCGTGTATCTGATTTATTGCACTTAACATTATGGTCTTGGGGTTCATCCATTTTCCTACAAATGACTCAAGTTTTTATTTATGGCAGAGTTCTACATACTCTATGGTGTGTAAATACCACATTTTCTTCAGCCATTCATCTCTCGATAGACATTTAGGCCACTTCCAAATTAGCTATTATGAATTGTGCTGCTATAAACATGGGTATGCATATCTTTAACTCTTTCAGGAAGATAATTAGAAGGGGAAGAGTGAGGTTAAAGAGAATTTCTTTCTTTCTTTTTTTTTTTTTTTAGCTGTAATTGAGTTTATTGGTACATTTTAGGGATATACTCCTAAGTGAAATAAATAAGTCACACATGTGTAAATACCAAATCGTTTCTCTGGTGTGAATAATCTTTCTTTTCTTTTCTTCTCTTCTCTTCGCTTCGCTTCGCTTCGCTTCGCTTCGCTTCTCTTCTCTTTCATGGTACCAGAGATTGAACTTGGGACCTTGTGCTTGTGAGGCAGGTGGCATCACCACTGAGCTAAATCCCTAGCCTTAGAATTTCTAATTTAAATTTTTGGGGAATAGCCATTCTGATTTTCTTAGTGGTCGTACTAATTTACTTCCCAGTGTAGAAGGATGCTTTTATCGCACACAGCCTCACCTGCATTTCTTATTATTTGATTTCTTGATGATAGCCGTTCTGTAAGAGATTGAATCTCAGTGTTACTTTAATTTGCATTTCACTAAATGGCCAGTGATATTGAACATATCTTCATGTATTTATTGGCCATTTGTACATGAAGTATCTATTCAATTTGCTTTTCTGTTTTTTATTGCCTCTTTTATGTTGGGTGGCCTCATTTTTGAATTCTTTATATATTCTAGATATGAATTCACAGGGGAATTGTTGTACTTTTTTCCCATTCAGTAGATTGTCTTCTCACTCTGTGCATTTTTTATTTTGTTGTACAGAAGCATTTTAATTTAATAAGATGCCATTTGTTGATTTTTGGAACTATTTCTTGAGCAACTGGGTTTCTTTTCAGAAAGTTCTTGCCTATGTCTGTGACTTTGAGAGTTTTTCTTATCTTTTCTCCCAAAAGTTTAAGTGGTTCTGGTTTAACATCCTGTTCTTTATCTATTTGGAGTTTAATTTAGTATAGGGTGAGAGATAGGTCTAAGTTCAAATTTGTGCTTGAGAATAGCCAGTTTTCCTTACACCATTTATTAAAGAGGCTATTTTTCCTCCAGTGTGTGTTTTTTGCCCCTTTGTTAAAGATCACATAGCTGAATATACTGGGAATTGTTTCTGTATCCTCTATTCTGTATTCTGTATTCTGATGTGTGTGTGTGCGTGTGTGTGCATGCACTCACGCACGCATGTGCAAATGCGCACTAGTACTCTGCTGTTTTATCACAGTAGCTTTGTAATATAACTTCAAGCCTGGGATATTAAAATCTCCCACTTTGCTCTTTTTCCTCAGGATTGCTTTTGATATTCGGTGTCTCTTCTGGTTCCATATGATTTTTAGGACTGTTTCCTCCAGTTTTATGGAGAATGTTGTAGGAAATTTGATTGCGATTGTATTAAATCTGTGTATCAATTTTGGAAGTATGGTCATTTTTACTGTATTGGTTCTTTTTATCCAGGAACAGGAAAGTCTTTCAATTTTCAGATGTTCTCTTTGATTTCCACTTTCAGAGTACTGTATTTTTCTTTGTAGAGGATTGTTACTTCCTCAGTTACATTAATTCCAGCATACTAAATTTTATTGGTGCTATCATGAATGTTATTTTATCCCCACTTTCTTTCTCAGTGGATTATTACTGTACAAGAATGCATGAGTTTTTTGTGTGTTTATTTTGTCTCATGCTACATTTTTGAGTTTGACAATTCTAAGAGTCTTTTGTTGGATATTGGAAATCTATTTAGGGGTCATGTCATCTGCAAATAGTGATAATTTAACTTCTTCCTTTCCAATACATATCCCATTTTATTTTTACTTTTTTGTCTCTTGCTAGTGTTTTGAATGTTATGTTGATCGGGAGGGATGATAGACATTCTTGTCATGTTTCTGATTTCACTGGGAATGTTTTCAGTTTTTTCCCTATTTAGTATAATGTTGGCAGTAAGTTTGTTATAAATGGCTTTTTATCAGAATGAGATAAGGTCTTTCTATACCTATTTACTTCAGTGTTTTTATCAAGAAATGATATTGGATGTTCTCAAGGCTTTTTCTGCATCTGTTGAGATGAGCATATTATTTTTTTCCTGCCTTCTATTTATATGATGCATATAATTTATTAATTTACATATGTGGAGCCAACCTTGCATCCCTGGTATGATGCTTACTTGGTCATAATGTATGAGGTATTTGATCATTGCTATATGCTATATGCCAATATCCTGTTGAGAATTTTTGTATTTATAATCATTAAAATGATTGGTATTTTTTGATTGGATCTTTGTCTTATTTTTGGAATCAGGACAAGAGTAGCTTCTCAGAATCACTTTGGGAGTACTCCTTACCTTTCAATTTTACCGGACAGTTTCAGGAGTACTGGTGTTAGACCTTTCCTGAAATTTTTGTAGAATTCAGTGATGAATCCTGGCAGAACTGGTCTTTTCTTAGTTGGTAAGTTATTTTATTATTGCTTTGATTTCATTGCCTGGTATTGGATTATTTAGGGTTAATAAATAATGGCTTAATTTTGGTAACATATATCTAGGCATGTATACATTTCTTCTGCATTTTCCAACTTATTGGCATACAAGTTTGCAAAGTAGTTTTTTGTTTTTTGTTTTTTTTTCAGCTTTTAATTGAGTATTCAGTACAGTTGCATTCATTGTTGGGATCTTGTACCTCTGCATGACAAGTCTTGGTTCTCATTTTTTTCCCCTTGTCCTTTGCATTTTTCATCTTTAATTGCATTGATTTGGGCCTTTTTTCTCATTTTCTTTGGTTAGATTGTCTCAAGGTATGTCTATTTTGTCTCTTCTCTCAAAGAATCACCTCATAGACTCATAAATTATATGTAATTTTTGTCTCAACTTCATTGATCTTTATAACTTCCTTTCTTGTACTCTACTCTTTTTTAGGCTTGGATAGTTCTTCATTTTCTAGGACCTTGGGGATGCATGCTATTAGGCTCATTCTTTTTATGATGTAGACATCATTCACTGCTATAAACTTCCCTTTTAGGACTTTTTTTTTTGTACTGGGGATCACACTCAGGCCCTTTCACTTGTGAAGCAGGTGCAGTGTCACTGAGCTAAATCCTTCACTCTCAGGACTGCTTTTTTGGTGTCCCATAAGTTCTGGTATATTGTACTGGCATTATCATTTAGTTCCTGAACTGTCTTATTTCTGCTGGAATCCATTGTTGTATAGTTATCATGCATTTGTATAATTTTTGTGTTTTCTTTTGTCATTGATTTCTAACTCAATTTCACTATGATAATATTCAAGGTATGATCAATTATTTTATATTGAGACAAGGCTGTTTCATTGGTTAGGATGTAATGCATTTTGAAGAAAGTTTTGTGTCCTGCTGAAAACAATGAGTATTCTGTTGTGGTTGGCTAGAACTCTGCACATATAATAATATATAATTCAGTAAATTCCTGACATGAATATTCAAGTTGTGAAGAAATCTCAGAAGTGGCTCACATGCCACAGTTTTGCTGCTGTGTGCTTACTGGTATACAGTAGGACAGTGCTGGATCAGAGCCCAGGGTGCCTGGAAGCAAGACGAAAATCTTTTCATTGTATATTGGTGTCAAAGGTATATAAGACTGACTTTGTTGGACTTATTAACAAATTTGACTTACAAATGTTTTCCTGGAATAAAACTCATTTATATGTTGGGGATTTACTGTACCACTCTTGTCCATAGAAAATAGATCTATAAGTATAATGGGAACAATAGGACAATCCAAATATTTACCTACTTTTGACCTATAGTAAATTTATACTAAATGAAACAATTTTACCTCTACAAGCAATGATACAGTGCTAAACAGCAGCAGTGTAAGGTAACTCTTTATCTAGAGACTCATAAAGGTTAATAGCTATACTAGCATGGTATATATAAAGGAGGAGAGGAAAGTAAGATGGGGGTCCTATTAAGGAATACATAGTAATTAATTATTTTTAAGAATAGACCCTGGAGAGAAGGGGGGGAGAGAAATTTAAAAGAAAAAATTGGACATAAAAGAAAGAAGTAAGAGAAAAATGTGGAAGAGATAAAGATAAAAGGGAAAAAATGAACTAAAAGAATAGAAAAAATAAAGTGGGGAAGCCCCCTAACCCTGAAAAAAACCTGATGCAGGAAAGATAAAGTAAAGCAAAACACGAAAATTAAAAAAAAAAAAAAGATTGAGTTAAAGAAAAAATCCTATGTAATGGAATGAGTGGCTTCTTTCTGCAATCTACAGTCTTGCAATTAGCTGGACATGATTTTCTATGCCTAGCTTTAGGGCCTATGAATCACTGAGGAGCTCTCCTTGAACTAGAACCCCCTCTGTTCATTCCCCCAGACTGTGGTTACCATTTAAGACGAAGTTTAACTATCACTGATTCCTTTGGTAGATGTGGAATGTGATCAGCCCTCTGTTCTTTGCCGATGTAGGCTTCATGTGAGTTCTTACGGGATTTTGGAGTTAATGTTGATAGTCACAGGGTCTGATTGCTCCCTTCTTTCTCTGGGTGTTGTCTTCATCCAAGATTGGGTTGGATGGTTCATATTTGCCCCTGCTCCCCTGTCCTGTGCTGCCTTAGGCGTCGGGCTCTGCTCTTCTGGGATCTGCTCCCTCGCTCTGAGGCAGGGCACTGTGCTTCCAGCGCAGCGCTGCTTTCTCACTTGGCCGTGGTTTGCCTGGCTTCCCCTGCACCTCCAGCTCTCTCACGTCCCAAGGTAATGCATTTTTAACTCCTTTACTAAGGATTATTTTGTCCATGAGTGTTTCTTTTTTTTGAAATGACTTGTAATCTAGTGTTTCCTTCTTCTATTTGTTATGATTTGTATCTAAATGTCCCCCCCAGAGCCTCACACTTTCTCAGAGGTGGCTGAATCTAGAGTGTGTGATTGATTCCTGGTGGGGCCAGGCCTGAGGGCACTAAGATCAAGGGCATGATGCTAACTTCCCTAAGTAGTTTAAATAAGATAAAGGGGGCAGAAAGATGCTGTAAGGGTCATGTTCCTTTTGCTCTCACGTGGGCCCTATGAACTGTTTCTCCTCTGCAAGTCCTGTCTGCCATAGCACCCGGCCTTGGAGCCAGCTGGTTACAGACTAAATCCTCTACAAACTGTGAGCTAAACAAACCTTTTCCCATTTAACTTTGGGTGCCAGGTATTTTGTCTCAGCAATGAGAGAAAAGTAACTAACACACTATTCCTATTGTTTATTTAGCCAGTGAGTTGTATAATTACGTTAACTAAAATAGAATTGCAAAGCTCTATTTCAATTTAAAAAATACGAAGAGAACCAAGGATTAAAACTCTATGACAACACTTCTCAAAGTTTGTGATGGCTGCTATTTAAGTTATTTATTCTTGATTAGATATTATAGTTCATGCTTCTGTTGCATTAGCTCTTTTTCCCCTATCAACTTTCAAAGTCGGGAATTAATGTTTTCATTTTATGTTTGAGGAGACTGTGGTCCAGAGACGTTACATCACTTTCTCAAGGTCACAGTAAATGGTCAGCATTCAATTGCCATCTGTTTTCTTATACCAATCACATAGCCTTTCCACTACACTATACTACTTTCATTTCCTTTGAACAGATTTCCTATAACATCATGGTTTCTAATCAGGGACTCTATTAACCCACATAGCATCATTTTTATGCAAGGTCAAAATAGCACACCTCATGTATCCTGGGAAGGCTGGTGCCAGAGGTACCAGGACTTGATAAGTAGTACACAGGATAGACTGTAGTCCTCAATCTCTCTCTCAGAGGTCCTACAGCATTGAGAAATACTGCTGCTTGTGAGTACCTCCAATGTGGTGGGGAGCCAATTATGTCAGCTTATAATCTAAAATAACATGTCTGCTTAATATTTGAAAACCAATCAATAATTTAGAGCACACTAAAGCAAAAATCTTTAGTTTTTCCAGTGAGTCTGATTATTCTGAATGTACAGTCTTATCCCCAGGTATAGTTCAGAGTAAAGCTTTCTATTATATGCTGACAAATTCTATATATCCTTGTTAATCATGTGCCCAGTATCTGGCTGATAATGCACTTCAACTCTGTGTTTTCCAACTTCTGAGTTTTAATTATTAAAACCAAGTAAAGTAAAAGGCCCATTTAAATGTCAATTTATAAAACCTCTTTACTAATTTAAAAATGTTAGTTATGGAAAATCATAGACAGTTAAGTATTAAAAACTTGTCTGAACCCACAAAGTACAACTATAGGTCTTCTGCAAGAATAATTCCAGGCATCAAACCACTGAGTGTTTTTATATTTTATTTTCCCAGCCCTTTTTGAAAGTGAGACCTGCAGTGAATGCGAGGGTGGGGAGATAAGGTTAGAATGTCATTTTAAAAGGGGGGATAGTCGCGTGACTGGGGTGAGACATAAATGTAGCAGTTAGCATCTGCCTTTCTCTTTTTTTTTTCAATATCTTCCTCTAGAATCCAGGTGTTTTGCAGTGAGAATGTCCCGCTCATATGAAAAAATGGTGTGTAGGTGTTCTGATTGACAGCATCCAATAATGTGCAGTTCACTTTCAGCTTACTGCATGTAGCTCATTAGCATCCAGATGTTTGATTGAGGTGGTTCTTGAAATGCCTGCAGCCCAGAGTTTGCAACTGCATAAAGTTTCATGTGCGACAAACACCTAGCAAATGCTAGTCACATGAATGTGAGGTTAGAATAATAAGTGACTTTTATCTTTATGCTAGGTTTGTGATTTAGTAATCAGCTTTAGAAGACAAAAGCCTTTCTACCCAAAGAATAACATATTATATCCATCAGAGAACAATAAACCACAGTACTTAAAAGAACCAAAAAATGTCAGAGCCATAAGACATACGTAGGTCCTTGTACGTAAAAAAAGTTTCACGGAGAAAGTGGAGCATTAGTTTTTTTATTGAAGAAGGGTTAATTATTAAAGTCATTAAACAAGATGTATATTGATGAATTCATTTGGCTTGCCACTAAATAAAAAAATATCTTAGTGATTTGGCTTGGAGAAAGTAATTCAAAGAAATATCAATAAAGAAAGTAGTAAAAAAACCCTTTAACATCAAACTTAAAATCATCATTTTTATGCTGAATCAAATAAAATAATGACCTAATGCTAAGAAAAAAATATGATAGAACCTGGACAATCATGAAGGGTAAATCTTTGATCTTTATAATGGAAAATGCAAACACACTGAATTAATGCATTTATAAACCAGAAAAGTTATACAGTTAAATAAATTTGAAATAACAAATGTCATTATGTACATGTCATTTTTCTTATTTAAAAATCTGTGAAACAATTTTATTTTATTTTTTTCTTTTTATTGAGTTTATTGGTACAATCTAGGTATACAGTACAGTTACATACATTACTGGGATCCTGTACCTTCACATGACAGGTCTTGGTTCTCATTTTTTCCCCTTGTCCCTGCCCTCCCTTCACCTCCTCCCCATCTACAAGCACTTTATTTCCATCTTTTCTTTATCTCACATTTTTTTCTTTTCCCTTTTTACCCTTCCCTTATTCTTTTAATTCTTTTGGAAAGATACCCTGCAGAGGGATGGCTGGGTCAAATGGAACCTCTAGTCCCAGCTCTTTGAGGTATCTCCATATTGATTTCCGTAGTGGTTGCACCAGTCTGCACTCCCACCAACAATGGAGAAGGGTTCTCAGGAACATAATAGAAACCATGAAAGCCCAGCATAAGAAAGAAATCGAAACAATGAATCCCTAACATAGCAAAGAAATGGAATCCTTTAAAGGGAAACAATTTTAGATTGACAAAGAAGGTATTCTTACTTATCTGATATTCAAACAATAAAAAGTTTATCATACAATTTTATTGAGGAACATTGCATATTAACTTTACTATCATGAGTCACTTTAAGTTTCCATGACCTCCTGGCCCATAGATGAACTGACTATATAATATGGTAGATTTAAACACTGGAAGTATACATCTTTGTATAGACAAAATGTCCAGTAGTGTAACTGCTGCCATGATCTGTTAGGTATCATCTTATTTTCTGGTAGAATTTAAAGCAGATTAGTAGGTATGTTAAAGTACTCTTCAGGAAGTATTTATTACCTTTCCTCCTTCATGGGAGTATACTTCTGTACCCTGAAGACTCATTTTGGCCACATGACTGACTGTGTCCAATTAGGTTTTCAACTTCTCATATGATTGCAAGAATTAATTCTGGTCAAGCAAAAGTCATGTTTATTCTAAAATATATCTATCTTCTAAATAAGTAAGGACTTTGGAATAATTTTCAAAATAAGAATTTAGCCAGAACATTATTTTACTGATGGAATTTCACAAATATCTCTGTGATAATGCAAATGAAATTTCTTCAAATTTATCCTGTCCTGCTGGGCATGGTGGCACTGTCTTCATCTGGACAAATTTGGAGAATACTAATGTCTTTTAGAGAACAAAACAAGGATGGAGACAGTTTCTATGAAACCACCTTTTAGAATATAGGGATCAAAGTATATTTTGTATTAAAAATCTACAGAGATATTATAGAGAAATAATAACTTATAATTTTATATTTTATAGCCAAAAGGAACACAAAATATCAAAAAGCAAATAAAAACACAAAATCAGCTAAATAATCATCAACAAAACAAAGATGTCATTAGGCAGAGTATGTGACATAGGACCACAGACAGAATATTTTATTACTCAAGTCATACTCTGTTTTTTGACTACCTATAGTTTACAATAATTTTTGCAATTCATTTAAATGCTCGCTTCATTGATTTCCAGGTATATATCATTTCACACCTTTTTCTTTGCATAGATAAATTTTGCTGGGAAGCTCAGCAGTCCCTTCCTTTTTTTGTGTGTTTTTTGTTAAAGAAATGTACCTCTTACTGATAGATGTATGACAAAGCTGCTGATTAGAATGTAAAACTCCAAGCTGGGTGTGGTGGTGCATGCCTGTAATCACACCACTCCTGAGGCTGAGGCAGGAGGATCACTGTGAGTTGGAGACCAGCCTGGACTACGTAGTGAGTTTCAGGTCAGTTTCAAGTTCATAGTGAGATCCTGTCTCAAAAAAACAAAACAAAACAAAACAAAAAAAGAATGTAAGACTCCAGCCTCCATTCCATCTCCCAACCATTTTAGAATATCAGTTCTAATTTATATTCCGATGGAATCCTTAATTTTACCCAATCTAATCTCTGGACTCCATTTTATCTGAAACAGTTCCAGGAACGTAACTGCATATGTTTTTCTTAGAGTATAAGGCAATGTTCAATTGTTCTAGAAATACATGAGTCTAGTATGCAAAATAAAAATCAAACTGATCTAGTTTAGTGAAATTTGAACAAATTTGCTAAATTTAATAAATAAACACTAGGCTTGGAGGTTTGCACATGTAATATCAGCACTTTGGGAGGACGAAGCAGAAGGATTGCAAGTTTGAGCTCAGCCTGAGCAAATTAGTGACTAAATGAACCCTGTCCCAAAATAAAAAACAAAAATGCCTGGCGACATGGCTTAGAGGTTCAGAGTGAGGAAGACCCTGCACTGAACCCCTGGCACCACATATTCAAAAACTTTAACAATTAGAAAATAAAACACATAAATAAGTAAGGGGATTGTTTACATATTTACTTGTTTCCAAATGGGAAACATGTCATAAAAGATTTGGGTTCTCATATTCAATTATTTAATTAAGTTAAACATTCTTAATAATAATAATTTTATTTCCTTGGTCTCTTCTGAAACTACTGTGGTACTTTATTCTTCAAAAACCGTATGAAAAAGCTAGGTAGTATTTCATTTTATAGAAAAACCACATCTTTATCCAGTCTCCAGTTGATGGGCAACCGGGCTAAACTTTCCAAGTTTTAGCTATTACAAACTGTGTGCTGCTATACACATGGGTGAGCATATATCCCTGTGGTCTAATTTTTTTGGGAAGATACCCAGCAGAGAATTAGCTAGGTCATATGTGATTTCTAATCCTAGCTGTTTGAGGTATCCCTGTATTGATTTCCACAGTGGTTGCACCAGTCTGCACTACCACCAACAATGGAGAGATTTGTTATTAGTTGATTTCTTGATAGCAGCCATTCTTTCTGGGATGAGGTGGAGTATAAGTATTGTTTTTATCTGCATCTCTCAAATGACCAGTAATGTTGAACATTTTTTCATATATTTATTTGCTGCTTTTACTTCTGTGTCTGAGAAATGTCTGTTCATTTCAGATAGCCATTTTTGAATCAGGTCTTTACATTCAGGGGGGTCTGATTTTTTCAGTTCTTTATTATATTTTAGGTAGTAAACCTTTTCTGAGGAATAGTTAGTAAGATTTTTCCCCACATTTTAGATTATGTCTTAGCTCTGTTAGTGATTTCTCTTGTAGTGTAGAAGCTTTTTAATAAGATGAGATTCCATTTGTTGATTCTTTGTGCTAGTTCTTGCGCTATAATTTGTTCATAAAATATTTTCCTATGTCAATATCTTCAAGAGTTCTACCTAATTTATCTTCCAGCAAGTTTAGTGTTTCTGTTTTAACATTAAGATCTTTAATTCACTTGGATTTTAGTTTGGTACATGGTGAAAGATGGGGGTCTAATTTTAATCTTTGGCAGGTTGAAATCCAGTTTTTCCAACAATTTCCATTTAGTAAAGAGGCTATCTTTCTGCTAATGAGGATGGTTGTCTCCTGATGATAGATTAATAATTGCTGATTTTTAAATAAATAACAATACATTTAGAAGAAAAAAGAAAGGAAATTATATTTTTCTTTACAGAATTATTGCATATATATTGCTTTTCAATTGTATTGAAAGTTTATTGTAAAATGAAGCCATAACTATACTGAAATACAGACAAATAGTTATCCAAACTTAGGAAGAAATGGCTTTATTAAGCATTACAATAAAGGTTAAAATTTCAAGAAAAAAAGATGACTGATACAACTACATTACAAACATTTTAACTCATGTATCAAATAACAGCAAGTTGAATAAGCAAATAATTACAGATGTATTTGTAATACACATTACAAACATCATTTCAGTTTCAATAGGGAAATAAACGAAACACATGGATGGGGTATTTGAAAAAAACATTTTAATAAAGTACCTTGTTAGGAATGTGTATGCAGGGTTCACAGGAACAGTGAGTTGAGGAAAAAATTGTTTAGATGACTTACAGAGGTGAGGGGACCTAACAGTTACCAAATAATGACGAGACCAGGAGCTGCAGGAAAGAACTGTCTAAAAGGAGTTCTGGCCTATGGAGGTGATAATTAGCAATCCAGCAGGAATATAGCCAAGATCATAAACATTCTGAATTGTCTGTCTTGTAATTCCTTATGGTACTCCTTCTCTTCTGAATTCCCTGTGGCGAAAACCAGCCGGAATTCAGAAGACAAATTAAACCAGGTTTTGTGGCCCCTAAAGATAAGCATCCTGGGACACAAAGCAAGATGGAGTATGGATTTCTAGAGGTAAGAGGAGACTATGGTAGTGTAACCTGTCTATTAATTCCTTTGGGATCTACTTTTATTCTCCAACTAGATGAAAATGGACATACATATCCTATCCATTTTTGTATAATTATATCATGCAAATTTTCTCATACTGTCACCTAAAGCCTCAGTCATGCAACATTATTAGTGCTACCATTACTATGTAACAGAGTGAGAAAAAAATTAACCCAAAGCATCGCTAATAGGGTCCTTCTCATCTGTATAGTCATTAGATTTTGCTTGATAAGTAACCTTATTTTTTCCACAATCTATCCTATTTTCCTTACGCTCCTTTTCAGAATTTTGACTGGATAAGGATCATTATTTAATGGAGTAATTCAATTGCACTTTTTGTACCCTTAATCTGAGTACTTCGCGGTCATTTAGATTAAAGAGTATAAGAAATATTTAAGTGAAGTTCTTGATTCTATGTATGTATCTTATTGTTTTAATTGTGTTGGTGTTGCCTAACTACTCTGTCCAATACAGGCACAAATTACCTATCATTTACTACAGTATTGTTAAGAAAGTGTAGTGAGAAATAGCCGCAGCTTCCATTTTTACAGAAACTTGACTGTATCCTTTGGTGAAATCATTCTTTCCAGGGAATTAATACCTAAATCTATTGCATCAAGTATAGAAAAAGATAGAAAGTAGAAATTACTGGAGAGGGTTATTGGCGAGTCCATTTCCACCTCACTCCTTTACTTCTGAAGATAGGTATTCTAATGTTGGAGGAGGCTATACTAAAACATGTCTTCAGGAGCAAGGTGTACAGTGTAATTCAAAGGACAACAACCTAGTCTCACAACGTCTTAGCTCCTTACTGGCAACACAATCAAACTTTCATCAGGCTGTTCTACCGTTCTGTGAAGCTGTCTACCTCTAAGTGATGAGATATATATTTTGGCTTAGGAACTTGAAAGGGAGTCTATCGCCGTACTTTCTTCTTTACAATGCACATGTATTTATTTTCACCAAAAACAATATGGTGTGGAGATGAGTAAAGCGTTTTGAAAGCTCACAGTGAGAGGCTAGGAAGAAAAATCCAACTAGTAGTATGCAGCTGTTTTGTAGAAGGAAAACTGCTGCATCTGCATACTGAAATGTAATCAACTTTCCAGGTGATGATGCTGTCTCATTAAGGGTACATGGCGGATTGGGGAAAGAGCCTTTTCTTCTCCTTTTGGCATGGTGGTCACTTGATGGTGGGATAGTAGATTAGCCCCTGGTACAGAACTGCATGGTGTTGAGTTTGCTGAGTACATTGGGTAAATAGGAGAGTGGCTAGAAAAAGTGACTAATCTCCAGAGAATGTCTTTAATTTGATCTGATTATCAAGAGTCTCTTCTAATGAATGAAAATTAGTAACTGATTGAATCATGTGGAGATTTCTTCCCAGTTTGAGTAGTCATATATTTATAGAATGTATCAATGTATTCTGTATTTCTTCCAATAATAGAGATTTTCCTTCTACCTTGAATATCAAGGTTCTAAATCCTTAATTTTCTTTTTCCTGTCCTGATCTATCAGTTAGTAGACACTGCTCAGGAACCAGTGCAGATCTGTGTTTCAGCAGTGCACCAGTGGACCCATTAGGAACAAGGCCTAAACTTTCTACTCATCTGTGAGCAGATGATGGGTGACTCCTCATGTGACTATAGATGTTAGTGGGGGAAGAGGCAGCAAAATAGTGGGGAGAAAAGTGTGGGTCCTTCTTATGCATTGTTCTAGTGATTTTTGGACTCACTCAAACTTGGTTTCTTCTATCATTTTTATTTCATTGTGTCATGCTGCTGGTGATATCTATTCCTAGAATTATTTGGGTCTATTGATGGCCTGTGCAATATTCAGGCTATGATAGGCAATGTGCAACAAATAACCACTTGCTATACAAAGACAGTCACTACCAAGGAATGGTAGCTTTTCAAGTAGAAGAAATTTTTTAAGTATGAGAGGGCACGACCAAACTCTAAGACTTGTGCTGTGATTTTTATGTTGTAATTTTCCAAAGACTATATATAACTTTTCCACCTGCTTCGGATATTTTGAATATCATTTGGTCACCTCATTGTAAGGTTTTCAGAGCAAGATACCTAGCATCTGAGCTTGGAACATGCTACAATTTATATTTTAGCAAGTCAAAATGGACAGCCTAATAAATCAGCCCATGCATTGTACCCTAATTTGACATATGCGGTCTTCAGAATTCAAAGAGATCCAACAAGTAGCATTTATTTTCTTAGCTGTCGTCATTGGGATGTGAACAAGTACCATTTATTTTCTTAGTTGTCATCAGTCATTGGGATGTGGAGTAATTGTTTTGCTTGCAGGGCTTTTTTTTGAGACAGGGTCTCACTATGTAGTTGAGACTGAGACTGACCTGGAACTCACTATGTAGCCCAGGCTGGTCTTGAACTCACACAGATCCTCCTGCCTCAGCCTCCCGAATGCTGGGATTCCAGGTGTGTGCCACCATGCCTGGCTACAGGGCATATTTTAACGTGACATGTCATTAACTAGAAAATTCACTGATCCCACTGTCTCTTAGCATAAGAGACCATCAATTCAATGAACTTTTATAATGTTATGTGGTAACACATGATGATCAGAGATTTTGTATCTCTCTACTATGTTAAAGAACACATTCTAAAATAGGGAAGTCTCATGTATATCAGCTTTCTCATTGCTGGGACATAATACCTAACACCCACAACTTAAAGGAAAAGAGGTTTAATTTAGCTTAGAGTTTCAGGGAACTCGGTCCATGTCAACTGGTTCCATAGCACAAACAACTTGGCCGAAGGATGTGGGAGATAAATGATGCTTGCTCATTTGCTGGGAAGCAGAGCAGGGGAACAGTGCTACAGAGGCAGGGATGAAGGAAAGATACAGTACTCAAGTTCATCCTTCTGTAATCCATCCCTACCCCCCCAATGTATTCTACCAATCCCGTGGCTGGATCCAAGCCAATCAAATTGACACAATCAAGCTTAGCTGCCATGCACACCCCTTATCAACTTGACACCAAAATATAACTCCTTAAACTATAGTTAATCCCAAGCAAACATAAGTTCATGATTCTGTCTTAGGTGACACAACTATCTTACCTACAACTAAAATGCAATAATCCCTTCTACAATGTTGCAATAGTTCCAATATTTTAAAGAGTTTGAAGGCAAATGGTTACCTGTGAGCCTCTATGAAAAAATCAAAAACAAGCTATGTGATCTCAAGGTACAATGGCACAGGGTAATATTTCTTAATTCAGAGGGAGATAGAAAGAGGATTGGATCAAAGCAAGAGTAAACATTAAGTCCTATAGTTCTATATCTAGTATCTGGAGGTATATAATGTTAAAACATAATTCCAAAGGGCTTAGGTGGCCCCGCATCTATGGCCTTGACAGTTACAGTCCATACAACTTCTCTTTTGGGCTATCTCCAAGTCATGACCTGCAGGTTTTCTTGCAAGATTTTTCACATTTCTTGCATTTCTGACTTCCCTGGGACTTTAGTGTAACTTTGGCTTTATTTCCACACCTTCACATTCTGTCCTGTTAGGGGCTCCTTCACAGATCCTGGGCATCCTTTGAAATTTGAGTGGAAGCTTTCCTGACTGTACAATGACTTTGGTATTCTGCATGACATGAAAACAAGTATCATATGTATGACCCCAAGGTCTCCTGCGAATAGAAGCAATAGTCGGGCCCCTTGGGCAATAGCTGCTGGAGACTCTGAGTGCCTGGATGAGCATGGCGAAATGAATCCTGGGAAACCATTTTCCTAGGAGGCTCTTCTTAAGCTAGGGTTCCAAAGACATTTTCCTGAAATGATGAGTATACAGTTTTATACTCTTAAGCCTGTGAAGATTGGGTGCTGCTGATTTCTTAGAGGCCCTCAAGGTATCTTTCTACATGGCCTTGTGCAAAGTACTTAGTTTCATTTTAATGATTCTCATCTGTTCTGCAGCCACATCTCTTTTGACTCCAACTTTATACATGGTTCCTTACAGGTCAAAATGTAAATTTTACAATTTTTTTCTGCTTTGTTTTTTTTTTTTTGCTTCTAATTCTCACTCTAAATCAATCTAAAAATATTAGGCAGTACCCATGACACATCCTGAATGTTGGGCTGCCCTTGAATTTCCTCCTTCAGATCAATTAGTGAACCCCTTTGATCTCAATCTCCAGAAAGGTTTGAGAACATAGCAAAATGCAGACAATGTTGTTTTTTCTTTTTCTTTTTCTTTTCTTTTCTTTTTTCTTTTTTTTGCTAGAATGTAACACACGTGGCCTCTAGTGCAATTGCTTAATGAAGTCCTCATTTCTACCTAAAATCCTAACCTGACTTTGATTATTTATATTCCTGTCAGCATTTTGGTCCTGTGAGCTCTGACCACAATTACCCATCAAGCTGTGATGACAGCTTTTTAAGACTTCTATGGACATCTTTTCCATTTTTTTCCCAAACTTCTTCCACAAGACAGTTCCATGGGGTTTTAAATCACATGGTTGCAATAGTCCCACTGTTCTGGTACCAAGTTTTTTTGTGTGTTAGTTAGCTTTTTGGTTGCTGGGACAAAGTATTCAACCCATAATTTAAAATAGGACAGGTTTAATTTTACACACTGTTTCAGGGGATTCAGCCTGTGGTCACTAACTCCAAGGCAGAAACATCATGGAAGAAAGGCTTGGAGGAGCAAAGATGCTTATTTCATGGCAGTAAGGAAGCAGCAGGAGAACAATGTGCCAAAGAAAAAAATGGGTGAGAGTCCATCTATAGTGTCCAAGGCTACACCTCTATGGCCTACCCAGAAAACCCAGAATTGTGATCTACTAATCCCCTGGGAAGCATCCAAGCCAATCAATTTGACATTAACCAAATTAACTATCACACCATCTCTACTATATGTATGAGAACTATCACCTTTGATGATTAAAAAATCTACATAAAATTTTTTTAGGATGGTATCAGCTATCTTATTTTGTATTGACTAGAAAATATTTGAACTTTGTAGGTTATACACAGTTCATCTCACTTAGTTTTCTTTTAATAGCACATTAAACATGTTAGAAGCACTCATAGCGTTTTTCCCATAGTTCACAGGATGTGGTTTACCACATTTAGATCAGTAGTAGCAATGGGTATTACCATGTAAGTTTACTATTATCAATAGTTGTTCATCAAAAGTTATGTAGTCAACAGATAGTTCTATGCTAGTATGGTGATATGTTTCTCCTGCCACCCTCCTGACTCTTTCAAATCTTGAAAGATGCCACTAACTTCAGAAAGTTCTAAGAAATAAGTTCCATAGAATTTATAATTTTAATTAACAAGAATGATTTCACTTTACCTTTTAAGACAATCACATTGTATTTAATGATAGAAACCTGAGTTTTTATTCTACAAAGATAGTTGTAGTTTATCATATTTAGCTTTGAAATAGAGGTTAAATATCTATTTGTTATAATACATTACAAAAAGGTTCTTATAAAGCAAATGATAATTTCATTTAATGTAATTAAATTATTGTTTCTGTAACTGCCACTGCGGTCTGAATATCAACCTGATTATGTAATTTATTCAAGAAGGAGAGATTAAATTAAAGCAGTTATTTTGCATTATAAAGCTGAAGCATGTATTTTGCAGTTTAACTTTTGACTGCATGTGTGAATAAATAGGCAGAGTTTGGTATTTCTAATTGTTCACTCTCCTTTTTTTAAATGCCCCTAATAACCTAGAAAATACATTATGCATTATTTTTTGCTGAATAGTCACAAAAGTTTTCATTAATACTTTAGGCCTGAGGAGATGGAAACTCTACAAACTCAGCTACTTTAATAGAATGTTTTTATTCTGAAAAAATATGGGCAAATAATATAATTGACAAGGAAATAAGGTGTATCGTGTACTACTGGAAATTGTTACATTTCTTCTAACAAACCCAGATAAAAGCTAAAAGAACACTATGGAAGGAAAAACAAGTTCCAACGTAACAGATTTTTTTCATGAGATGTATAGATTTTTTTTAATAAATATTGGCTCAATATTTTAATGTCTACAAAGGATTTTATAGAAAAAAAGAATTTTGATATAATGTAATTGCTATTATTCTGTCTTAATTTAGTGCTTATTTTTCTACATTTTAAAAATTTATTGGCTCAAAAAATGTGAATATGTTGTCTGCTTTTGTTTTTTTTTTTAATTTTTTTCTTTGAGACAGGCTTTCATTATGTACTTCAAGTTGGCCTTGAACTTATTATGTAATCCGGGCTGGCCTAAAACTCATGTTGATACTCCTGGGTCAGCCACCTGAATGCTGATTACAGGCATGTGCCACCACACTGGGTGACACATTTTTATCTTAGTTAACACATCCTTTTACCATACATATATAGTCTATTAATATTTTTCCATGAATATTTAAGTTAATACATGTTTTAGTATATGTAATGAGCACCTTTCAAAAACAGTTGTTGCAAAATGTTACCCAAGAATGATAAATATAGATGCATACTTTAAATTATGTATAAATGCAGTAATTACATATGGAATTCCAGCTTTAAGTGATATGCAGAAGCTTACCTGTATTTGAAGGGGAATAGTCAGATAATAATAATGATTCTGAGTGGCATGACTATTACTGATATTTTTTTTTCCCTCATTGAGTTTAATGGTAGATTTTAGGTATACAGTATAGTTACATTCATTTTTCGGATCTTCTACCTTTACATGACAAGTCTTGGTTCTCATTTTTTCCCCTTCTCCCTGCCCTCCCTTCACCCCTCCTCCCCATTTACAAACACTTCATTTCCATTTTTTCATTTTCTCATATTTTTTTCTTTTCCCTTATTTGCTTTCCCCTACCCTTCCCACTTTCCCTACACCTTTAGCCCCTTTCTTCCTATTTCACATTGTCAATTATATCATTAGGATCTTATGTACTATTATAGTTTATTCACACCAGAGAAACTATTACTGATATTCTTATGGTAACTGGGTCAGATGCTAACCTGTGAGATTACCCACTTATCATGCAGAAATACAGGCAGGTCAGTAACAGTGTTAAAGGGGACAATTAGCAATAATACATTAAAAGATAAAGTCAAAATCAAATGTTATATTGGGTCAGAATATCAAATGAGGACAAAATATCAGGTGAGCTCTATTTTATCTATATTTTCTGTATAGCTTGCTCATTCTCCTATCTGCCCCTCTCTGTGTATTTCTCTGTCTCTGTGTTTCTGTCTTTCTCTCTCTGTCTCTCTCCACTTCTTTCTTGGTTTGCTAATTTTTAAATGATAGAAATAATTATTGTGGAAAAGTTACAAACATTGTGGGAAATATTTTAATAATTTTAACGGGTTATCTAGGAAATAAACAGGAAGATTGAAATTCTTGATTCACGCACTTTCTTTTTTGAATCTAAATTGATTTTGTTTTGAGAAAGAACTTGGGAACATGCTTTCCAATAAGCATAGATTTGATCCAGCTTTTAAATATCTTTTGAATGTTTTAGAATTGTTGCAATGATAGTCTCTTTGTAATTTATCTTGCCTGCTTAAGCATGTTAACCATAATGCCACTTGGATGGCTTAATCAGAAACAGCTGGAGATGGTTAATTGTACAGCCTTTTGAAATAAGTAGCAACATTGAGGGTTAAAAAAAAACAAAAACAACATTTGGTGCACTTTGTATTAAAATAATTATGGTCAATACCCATTCTTATATATACTATTCTCACATATAATGAATAATTCACCAATTCTTAAATTGTGTTTATATAAAAATAAAGGAATCTGTTTGGAGTTGTCTTGCTGTAATCTAAATACCTACATAAGCTGGTTTCCAACTCCTGTTTAGGTGATTCTGTGATTTGCATTAACATTATGCCCCTAATATAACTATCACTTTATAAAAAGTCACAAACCCTAGAGGTGATAATAAAGAAAGAATAAAAAAATGCATGCATTCACACGTACAAGATTTTCTATTTTCTATAGTTAACCATTTTCAAAAAATGTTCTTCTGTTCTGAAGATTGCTAACTTCAGTCAAAATGTATCTTTTGTGAATTCATAAACTTTTTTACTAACTTTCTACATATGACTCAGTACTGACTGAAAATTTTTTCATAAGAACACTTGAAATGTCTAAACAATATATTTACCAAATTAAATAAAGAATTTGATTCAACTGCAGATGGTTACCTACCTTCAAAGTGGAAGTTTTTAAATTTTTCATTGCTTTCCTATGAAAAGAGAAAAAAAATCTCTATATCATCTATGTTTATGGCTATCGTTACACATATATGTTGATGATTATTAATATATGTAACATAATTTTTGTTAGTTAACTCACTTATTAATTGTATTGTATGCAAGGGCTGTGGAAATCCCTATGGAGATACCTCAAAGAACTAGGATTAGAGGTCCCATTTGACCCAGCTATTCAACTGCTGGGTATCTTCCCAAAAGAATTTAAAGTATCATACCATAGTGAGATATGTTCACCCATGTTTATAAAGGTACAGTTTATAATAGCTAAAGCTTGGAAACAGCCCAATTGCCAATCAACTGGTGACCAGATAAAGATTCTTTTTTAAAAAATAAAATGAAGTAGTACTCAGCCATAAAGAATGAGAAACAAAAACATTTATAGCTAAATGGATGCATATTGAGGCCATACTCAATAAACAGAAATAAACAGGACACACGTAAATATCAGTTAGTTTCTCTGGTGTGAGAAAATGAAAATGTAAATAAGGATCAAAGTGTACAATAGATAATATGAAATAGAAAGAAAAGGTCCAAAGCAGAAGGTGAAGCGGAAGTAGGAAGGGTAGAGAAAAGGAAAGAAGGGAAAAGAATAGATATGAAAGAAGGAGAAACTGGAAAAAGTCATTGCGAATATGGAGCAGTGGATGGGGTTGAAAGGAGGGCAGGGGAATGGGGAAAAAATAAGAATCAAGATATAACATGTAAAGGTACAAATTCCCCATGATTAATGTTATCATATTGTATACCTAAAATGTACCAATAAAACTAATGAATAATAAAAAAGAACTATCTATCCATTTATATTTCCTTCATCACTATTCAGCTGTTGAAATCAATGAAAGTTTATAAATCTAAGGGAAAAACTAAAAACATCATTGGAAAGGAAAATATGTGGTACAAGTATTCAGAGTGATAAATATATTGACGATTCTAAAAATCGTTATATCATTGTGTTTAGGCCTTTTAAATTATGCCATGTTTTATTCATTGTAAGAATCACTAAAAACTTCTCTGAATGAGTTTGCATTTTGCAATCTTCATTCAAGCAGTAGTCCTGACATTTTGTTTCTACCTGCATATGTGATAGTTGTGATTGTCAGCTTGAATGCATTAATACATGTCTAGCAGATTAGTAAACCAGGGATGATTGGTATATAGGACAGCAAACTGAAGGGGAAAGATCTGCCCTGGTAATGAGTAGAACCATCTCAGTGGGCTTGTAGCCCAGATAGAATGAAACAGAAGAAGGAGCAAGAAAAAAGCAGCTTGTTTTGGAAATATTCCATTCTTCTTGGTCTGGTGCACCTCTTCCTACTGCTGTTGCCTGGTTACATCAGTTTTCAGTTTCTTCAGCCTTCCAATGTGAGCTCATCATATTAGTGACCTCCAAAGAGCTTCTAGGCCTTCAGTTCCAGACTGGTGGGGTATCCTGGATCCCTCTTGCTTTGTGGATTGATGTGCTAAGTGTAAATAAGTCTAAAAGAACTCGACTGCGTATAAAACAAAAATATTAACTGCTGCATTCTAAGGTTAAATTGACAATGCTTATTTATAAAATAGTTTCATCTATTTGCAGCTAAGTGCATTTATTACATTGCATTTATTACAAGTAATAGTCTTCAATTTAATGGAATATATTATTAATATCTTTAGTATACTTAAGTGTTAACTGAATATCAGCAGTTAAATAATGATTGATTTAGTTGCTCAAAGCCACACTGCTGTTATAACAAATTACTACAAATTTAGCAGTTTAAAACATGGCAAATTAATTATCTTACCAGCCAGCAAAATGACTATCACTGAGTAAAACTTAAAATATTTTCAGAGCTGCTTATCTTTCTAGAATATAAAACAGAATTCATCCCCATGCCTTTCTCAAGTTCTAGAGGCCCCTACATTCCTTGGTCCTCCACTGTCAGAGTCAGCAATAAATGACTGGTCCTTTCACAGTTTGCAACATTTTAACACTAACAGTTTTGACTTATGACTCTTTCTCACTTATGAGGGCCCATGTAATTGCATTACGCTCATTCGCATAACCTTTGGTAGTCTTCCTAATAGAAAGTAAACTCTTTCTTTACTTCTCCATTTCCTTAAAATATGTTATGGTTCAAATCTAGAATATTTGCCAAGAGTCCTGCATTTAGAGGTGGGGTTTTAGAATGATAATTGGAGTGCTTTACTCAAGAGGTCTGGGCTGCACCTGCCTGAAGCCGCGCCGCTCTGGTCCACACTGGGATCTGCAAAGACTTACCGATGCTATCGGGATGGGCTTCTGGTTGTTGCTTGTGCATCTGCAACTCTTTTCCAGGTGGGCCTTTGACTTGGGCCTATGTGCCCGAGTCACTGAGGTCAGGGTGCGGCCCTAGCTGGATCTGCTTGTAGTCGTGCCTCTCTGGTCCACACTGCTGCTCGCTACGATCTACACGCACTTACCAATAGTATCTGGGCAGTCTGGATATTCTGCTGAGAAAGATGAAGCAGCACTCTGCGGTGACCCCTCCAGAAGGCTCTCTGCTGGATGGAAAGCACGGCTGTCTGCAGAGCTTTGGTCAGGAGGTGGGGAGCTGTACCATTTCTATTTTGATGTCAGCAGAGCATGATCTGAATCCCCCAAATCTATAAGAAACAATTTTCTCCCTTTAAACTGTAGATGTCAGGATTTTGTCCCAGAAACAGGAAAGTTGACTAATACTATGCTAGGCATGTATTTCTCAGTAGGGCCATTATTCTATTACAGCTGATTGAGAGAACGTAGACTCAGTTTATTTGACTCCAGTGTCATGTTATTTTTCATTATGCTGTGTTACTTATTGACATCCATATGAAAATGGAATGCAAACATTGTATCATTTTGAAATAGACTATGATCAGTTATTTGGAGTAATGTCTGAGCAAGATGAAGGAGTACAGGGTCTTAGCCCTACCTTTTGATTGAGTAGGGATATCGTAGCTAAAAGAGCTGTATGCCATAAAATATCAGTTTCCTCTTAAATAGTACCTGATGTTTGAGTAAAACAGAGTGATTTGCAGGCCTCCAGTTGATAACATAATCTGTGTGTGTATGTGTGTGTGTGTGTGTGTGTGTGTGTGTGTGTGTGTGTTTAAAGTGTTTTCATGATACATACATTAGGCATAAGATTGTAGAGAAATAGCTGTGCAAATATGTTCTTAAACATATAGCCAGGTAAATATGACTCCCTACCACCTGTGTAACTGGGGTCAATCAGTTCGTTGGAGTATTTAATGTAAGGGATTTAATGTAAGAAGATATTTGAATTATAAAAAGTGTCTCAAGAGTATTAGACAAATAACAGTATCAGAAATCACACAGAGAAACCAATTCAGAAAAGCAGATGGGTGCTGGCACAATTAAAATGGAGTGCTGGCATGGGGCTGGGCTTTAAATTTAAGAAAGGAATCAAGTAGTCAGAATTGACATAGCTATTAAAGGTAGGTGATTTCTATGAATGATGCTGAGCCAAGATTTAGAGCAAGGATGGTTCAACTCTTCATGACTCCCATCGGGACTAGCCTTGGGGACTGAGCTTGGTCTAAGAGCAGAGGGATGGCTGAACCTCAGAGCTTACCGGTGGGAAGAAAAGGAAGGTGAGGACAAATCTGTAGTCATCTATATTATTCTTTGACTCTAAGTTTCCTCAAGTTTATTTAATCATTCAACAAATGCTACCTGAGGGCTTTGTCTGAAAACTGTTAGATATTGGAAAGATGATGAATAAAATGTAGTTCTATCAATTATAAATTATCACAGATTATTGTTTGGCTTCAGCTATGTGATAAAACCTCTTGCAATTAGTTTTTCAGTAGTTTACCAACTTCCTATTGCTACTTTCTATTCTTTCACCTCTCCAACAAATTACAGATGTCCTTTGAGTTAAAACTAAATAATTTGCTTTGCTTAGAGAATAAAAATAGCAGAAAATATAATAACTCACTTTACTAAGCTCAAGATGAAAAACTTGTTACTTCATTTGCACCTCATTTGTGTCAAAATTCGCATGTATGTGCTCCTTGGTCACACATGATAGCCTTTTAAAACACAGTAAAACTGAATTTTTAAAATGTGGCCTATGTAAATTACAATACTAAAACTGTAATAAAAATGTTTGCAAATAATTTTAAAGATCTAAGTTTTCCAGTTAAACTAAAATTAAAAGTGAAAGCTGAGATTAATTGCAATTAAAATAATGGACAAAATATGTGAATAAATAATCACAGAAGATACAAAAAGGGCTAATAAGCATTTCAAAATTTAATTACTTTCATTAGAATTCAGAGAAATAGAAATTAAGATGAGAATTAGATATTTCTGTATTGCTAGGGAATTAAAAACAAGGAGGAGGAGGAGAAAGAAAAAGAGGAGAAAGAGAAGAGGAAGAAGATGAAGAGGAAAAAGGAGGAGGAGGAGGAGGAGGAAGAGGAGGAGGAGGAGGAGGAGAAGGAGAGTAAGCTTTTGTGTAGATGGAGAACAGCTGAGCCCTCCCACAATGCTGGTTTTGGTTTTGTGTAAATCAGTACAGCAGCTTTGAAAATGTTTTTATCTACTGTTCTGAGTGAAAATTAAAATGAACAAGAGAAAAAGTGGATATGGAACTACCATGGAAGATATGGTCCTGATGGGCAAAGATAACTTTATGTGTTTTTGCTACAACGGTTAAATTACACATTAGCTAAAACTGTTAATTCAAAAAGTAATGAGATAACACAAAGTTGAATCTTTGTAGTATGTGATGCTTAATAAATAAGTGACAGAGAAATGAGAGACAAATATGACTTGGCCATTTATTTTGTTGTAGCCTGTGTGTATGGTACCTATTTTGGGTATTTTTCTTGTATTCATGAGATTAGCACTGGTAGATTGGGAGAGAAGTTCTACCAATGTCTCCTGATTTGGAGGTATAAGAAGGAATGGCCCTGACTGAGCACACTTGAGAGTGAACAGTAAATACTGAATAGTTTCTCTGGTGTGAAAAACTATAATAGTACACAAGATCCTAATGCGATAATTAACAATGTGAAATAGGAAGAAATGGGCTAAAGGTGTAGGAAAAGTGGAAAGGGTAGGGGAAAGGAAATAAGGGAAAAGAAAAAAAATATGAGCAAATGAAAAAACGGAAATAAAGTGTTTGTAAATGGGGAGG
Organism: Fukomys damarensis; assembly: GCF_012274545.1. Classification (NCBI taxonomy): domain Eukaryota; kingdom Metazoa; phylum Chordata; class Mammalia; order Rodentia; family Bathyergidae; genus Fukomys; species Fukomys damarensis. Next base: position 34,839,773 of record NW_022900914.1, on the reverse strand, counting down.
GGAGGAGCAGGTGAAGGGAGGGCAGGGACAAAGGGAAAAAATGAGAACCAAGACCTGTCATGTAAAGGTGCAAGACCCCAATAATGAATGTAACTGTACTGTATTCCCTAAAGTGTACCAATAAACTCAATAAAAAGAAAAGAAATACAAAGAACCTAAACTGCTTTACTTTTGAGGTCAGATGAGTCATTTATATGATCCAAATTGAATCTGAAGAAAAAAATATGATCAGAAAGAATCTCACCATGAAATCCCATAAAATAGCAATTCAGAAAGGTTTAGGGAGAGGCAAGGAGGAAGATAGGTGTGAGAAACAATGAAAATCAATATAAAAATTCCTAGTGCACAGATCATTTTAACTTCATGTAAAATAATAATTTAAATATTTTCCAAGTGACATACAAATAAGGCATACTAATCAAATAAAACCTTGGGCTTTGGAATCATATTCATGCAGGAATAGGTTAAATCCTAGCTCATGGGTCTGGACAACTTTTAAATTATGCTACATATTAATTTTTAGAATATCCAGGTACTGAAAATATGAAATATTAGAAATAGTTTCAGACCACAATGTTAAGTGAAATAGAAGGCAATAAACTCAAATATTGCCTAACTTGTCAAGATAAGAAATATAAAGTATAAATAATTAAAAAATATAATAAAAAGCTAACAGGAGGGTAGTTCCATTTCACATGGTAAGGGTATCTAGAGGTGGAGGGAGAGGAGAAGAAGGGAAGGGGAGAGGAACAAAAAAGATATTTTAAGAAATAAAAGAAAATGATAATTTGAAGCTTAGAGAAGAAGTATGCAAAACAAAAAATATATTGCTCTGGTGAATCTTATTAAGTGAACCAGACTCAGTTATAAACACTGTTATTAATAATACTAGGTTGTTCACATAGACGTGCTATAACAGCCTTAAGTATGACATCTTCAATACAACAAAGAGATGTTGATTGGCCTTTGTTTTTCATAAGTAATGGTTTCTGCTTGAGGAGATATTAAAATTATTGCATTGAAACCTATTTTATCACTTTGATATGTCCTTAAAATGTGACGGGAGGGCAGGGGTAAGGGGAAAAAATGAGAATCAAGACTTGTCATGTAGAGGTACAAGATCCCAACAATGAATGTAACTGTACTGTATCCCTAAAATGTACCAATAAACTCAATTAAAGCTGAAAAAATAATTTAAAAAATGTGAGCAGATTGATTGAAAGTAGATATTTGAACCACAGCCTTTTAAAATCATATTTCATTATGGAGATTTTTCAGGTGATCATTCACTACTGAGATGAACTATTCTGTGATATTAATAAGTAATTGAACCTGCCAAACAAACTTAATGAAAAACTTTAGAATCTGTGGCTTTCTAAATCCTTCAAGGTTTATTAGTTGGTACCCACAAAGAGCAAGACACTAATAGATATTAGCATGGGACAAAAATAACTTTCCATATGTTAGGAGAATGAGCATTTCTGTACTGTAATATCTCAGAAATGGAATCCAAATATTGCTCATTACTTGTAATCCTATTGTTAAAATTGGAACAGCATAAAATAGATTTTGAAGTCAAATATGACATAAATAAAGTGCTAGGCCAAAGAAATTTTAAGTTTTGGCATTGATATTTATCCTGACACTGTATCAATATGAAGGAGGAACTTTGAGAAAAAATAGGATGTGACATTTAAAATGCTTGGCTGATGTAAGATTAACAATTAAATGTAATTCTTTGGCTCTTTCTCAGAGTTGGCATTCCTCATGTCTGCATTGTAATGGAATATGGAAATTCTCTTAGGGCTTTAAGATCGCTCCCTGTGAAGATCATAATAGTTTAATTATGTTTCTTTGAACATATGGTTTCTTGATGAACAGTGAAAATATTTAGAAATATTTTCAGGTCATATATCCCTGGTATAGTAAAAGCTCATAGAGGTAGTATAGGAAAAAAATTTGCATGATTCAATTTTTCATATTTCAGTTTAAAAACAGACTATCCTCTCCCTTCTGGAGAACTCCTCACTACCTAAAGAGAGAGTTGATTTCCAGAGAAACATCAGTTGAGAACTGGATACTGGCCTTCGACTAAATGCCAAATGGCTTAAGGTAGTTTGATCTAAAGTCAAAGTAGTAGGACAGGACATTGGAGACTAACACACTTCTAGTTTGTGTGAATCACACCTAACACATTAGTACTGTATAAAACATCTTCCTTTATGTTTTACCCTGTGATATACCTTAAAGATATTGGCAATCTTTCAGTGCTTGCTTTTGGTTCCTAATGTGTTTTGTTCTGTTTGCAAAAGAAATGCTATGACAGAGTTAGAAACCACTTTGGATCTCTACAGTAATAGTCGAGGCAGAAATAAATGAAGGAGTAAAATATAAGAGGTCTTTTCCTCTTAATTTTTCCCTCCAACTATGAATACAGACTGCAAGATAACTTGAAGATTAGGATAGTTGTTTGCAGCATTATTTTACCATCATTTATCAGATCAAGTTACTTAAAGTGAGAGAAGTTCCTCAAAATGGTCTTTTAGATTTATGTCTATATAGTGTTGCTTTCTAAAAACAAGTTTTAAGAAAACTACCAAATAACTGTTGCTTTTAAATCTAAGCTTTACTACATAGTGGCTGAAATCACAGAATTTGTTATGTATAAATAGGTAAAACTGATCTTTGAGAATAAACAGAGCTTTTTATAGCAAATTAACATTAGCTGCCATCCCTTCTACTTGTCAAAAATTCACAGGCATGTAGGGAAGTGAGAAAAGTTCATGATAAAAAGATAAGGCTTCAGGTATGTTATTACTGAAAATTATTGGCATGGGGAAGTTGGAGGTGCATGAACTAGAAGTAGAACATTTGTGTGATATTGATTTGGGAAAATGCTTGGCCTTCTTATGTTAGTTCTCAGTACAACAAAAGGAGAGTAGGGAGCAAACAGAAGCTAGAAATCCTTGACCAAGCCCTGGTCATTCTGAGATGACTGCGGGGGTGAATGTGGTCTGGTTGTCTCAGACTGATTGTTGCAGAGGTTGTGGGTCTAAGTGATATTATCATATGTGTGTGACTGTTTTTTATTTTGATTGCATATTGAATATTATAGATATCATTACAAAGCTAAGTTTGCACCTTGATTCTCTTTATTGCAACCTATGTAAAACTGGATAATGTATTGTTCTCAGTGCCTTAGCTCTATCACCTAGACTACCAGACTCATGATACTTACTTGTTAGGGTCAGGGTAAGAGCAAAATAATTAACTAATACTTACTGTGTGCTTCTAACATAGCAATCAGTCTCCACTTACAGCTCTTATTGCTGTTATCATGCTACATGCTTTTTTAAAAGTTCATTTTGAGTAGCATCAATAAGACAATCTCTTTTTGAAGTTTCTCAGTTGAAAGCAGGAGGTTACTGCCTTTAAAGGTTTGCAGTTTATGGGTACTGATAATGTAATATTAAGTATGCATCTTTCCAAACTTTTCATATCCCTTCTTTGAATCACTCAGATGTTAGGAACAAAACAGCCTCTTCTTTGAAGAATTGGTGCGAAGCTTTTATGTTTTCCTAATTCTTTTTCAGTTTTTTGGTTCCTAGTGGTCTAGTCTACATTCAGCTCATGTTATAAATCTATTTCTTCACAGAGAGATTTATAACATAAGGAACTTTATTTTGTTTTATGGATATGGCCATAATTCATTCTCTTCTGATTTACTAGTGCCTGATTATGAAGAAAGGAATAAACAATGTCAAATTATATTGATAGTATCAATATTTTTTCTTGGCACAGAAGCTTCATATTAGGATTGTACTGATTTATCTACAGTTCAAATATGTAAACTAAATTTAAAATGAGCTGGGTGTCAAATTCAAATAAACTCTTACTTTTTTAATTTCTCCAAATCCAGTTTAGTATATTCTCTATTTTTTCCAATTTAATTGTACTGATTTTCCCATGGAAATTTTTCTTTGAAGATACTTTCTCTCCAGAATCTTCCATTTTCTTTCATTGTTTGAAGGAGCATAGGCTTGTGACAGAATCATTCTTGAATGATTCTCTCTTCATGGCTTTTAAAAATGTATTATTTGTCACTTTACTATATATGGTCTCACTTAAAATAAAACCAGATGTAAGATATTCTTGTATTTTAATGTTGTTATTACGCTTGGCTGTGATTTTTATTAATGACGTGGCAACCTCCAAGAAAGTATGTAGATGCTCATCAGATGAACAAAAATCTCCTGCTCTGCTTATTTTTGTTTCCTTGTGATGGGTTCTCCAAAGTGACACGTATGCTTTGTATCAAGTCATCAGATGCTGGGGACATTTGGGAATGAAGACCAAAGAGCCAGTTTTTAGAGAGACGATAATGTGGGAGAAGAGGTGCGTGTCAGTTACATTGTCCCCTCAACTGGGAGAAGTTGGAGGCGAAGAAATGTGTAAAATCTGTGTCCCTCACTGAGATCCCAGTGCTTGGTAGTTGCCAGTTGCATAGTGTACTGCAGGTAGGTGGTAACCAGTGCACGAGTTGAACACAGGTACAGCTGCCAGCTTTAGGGCCGGCAGGAGATGGAAGGGAAGAAGCGTGCGGCAGATAGAAACACCTTGGCTTGGTTTCTGGTGCTCATGGTACTGATTCTCTTGAGTGGTGTCTCTGGCACAAACAGATATAGTCAGTAGACCAGATTAGTCTGTGGATCAGTCTCTCCCCTTGATCTTCATTTTCTTCTATTTTTACAATTTGTTTGTCATAGTCTGAAATCATTTCTTTTTTATATGCAGTCATCCCCTATAGAACTTTCTGTTTCAACATTTACATTTCCAAGATTACTTTATTTTTGAGTGTTACTTTTCTGATAACCTTTTTTTCCCCTGAGATTTGTAAGTTAACCTTTGCAATTTTTTCTCAAAATAATAATTTTCCTCTATTTAGGCTTCTCTTTAGGGTTGTCAAATCTTTTAAAAGTATAACGAATAAAAATTTAAAAATGCATTTTAAAATGCAGACACTCAATACTGCATTGTACTTTCATTGCTATGGTGCTTATTTTCTTTTTCGGATAAGTATGCTCATGCAGTATTTGGGATACTATATTTTTCACTTGTATAAAATTAAAATTCAATGATTCTTTCTGTATTTTATCCAGAAACCTTATTTCCTGCTCCTGAGATAGGTCTTTTTATAAATTTCATTTCTGCCTTCCAGAAAACTATTAAACTGACTTGCCCACTGAAAATTCTGTTATGATTGTCTTTATTTTTATAGAGTTTTGCTTTACTTTTAGCCTTTATTATTTCTTACATGAAATTTCATGGAGAAAAGTATGTGTGGGTAGATTTTAATGTTGGTATAAAATACTGTCAAAGAAATCAAGTATATTCGAACTATATGCAATACAATTTTGTTAAAAATTAAAGCTTCATAACATTTATAATTCACTTTGAGATTCTGACACCACTATGTAGCCAAAGTATAAATTAATAATTTAATTTGGATGCTCTAGCATAGGTTCCACTTCATTTTGGTCCATTTCATATTTATCAGGAGGGAAAGAAATCCGACATAGCTTCCATAATAATTGCTATACCAGGGACTGAACCTAGGTCGCCCAAGACCCAAGCTTCTTCCCAATACTGAGCATAGGAGTTCACAAAGGGAATATCTGTGGTAGCATTCCCACTTTCTTAAAAAGTGAACTTGGCCAAAGTAAATATAAACAATATTTTATCTATTTGATTATATGAACCCTTTGTTTTTCTGTCACTGTTAAGATCAAGAGGAAAACTGTCCCCTTCTGTGGAAAGCATTTTATGGTGATTTAGTTTTATTTATCTTTAAACTATTTATAAGCAGATCTATATCTCAGCGATAAAAACAGAATCCTGGTAATTTTCTTGGTGGTACTTCATAATACAGTGTCTAACAATTATTTATTTATTTTAAGTTAAGAAAAAATAAAAGAGCAATTTATGACATTTGGAAACCAGCCTTGCATTTAGAGCCAAGCCCAGTTATTGTCCTATTAGATACAAATAATTTCACAAAGTATCAGTCTCAGACAAGTCTGCTGTGAGACTAAAATGAAAAAAGATAAGGCAAGACCGCGTTATAACTTTTGTCTTTAAGCAGACAGCAATGGCATTATTAGTATACTACCTACAAGATGCAAACACTCCCTCTCTTGGTCAAAATGAGTAAGTGCTACCCATCTCCAAAAATCCTGTTTCTAGTCTCTGTTCCCTGTAGATAGGATTTCTTGAGATAACCCATATAAAATTATCCGTGTTTCTGGTCACACCCAATCTAGAGTAAATTCCACTTGTTTCAGACCTTCCTTATATCATCAATCACAGCCTAATCCTATAACATGTTTCTTTTCTTTTTCTTACCACCCCCTTTACTGAGACTCTCATGTTTGTCATTGTAATGCGTAATAAAACCAACTTGTTAATTGCTTTTATATCCCCAGTGGTTTTTGTCAAAGGGCATTGTAAAATGTTACTTGAAATGCCTTTAAAATATTACACTGTAATACAGTATTTAAATAAAATTATAAACCATCTGTTCATAAACAATCTGTCATCTGTTTTGTGTGTCTTGTGAAAGCAATAAAAATCACCTAATACATTAGGTAAAGTTCCTAGGATTAGCAACGATTGGAATCAAGAAAGGCTATGTTATGCTGAAGGAACAAAGAAAATACAAAATCTCAGGGGCAGAAATCAAAAACATTTGCCACTCTTATCCTATAGGCACCCTGCTGATATAGACATTTAGAGTCTCAGATTGATGGAGGCTCATTTCTCACCCTTGATCCTCTCGTTACTAAGTTAAAAAAATAAGGAATCATAAATATTTTCTGATTCCTAAATATCATATCCAAAGATAATATTTATCCAGAAGAGTGGACTCTTGACCTATGAACTTGATAGTTTCCCAAGGGCTGGTTTAAACTCAAGTTGATTGTGAGTCAATGCTGCTGAGATCTGGATGTTTACCTGGGTAGATGGTATAGATAACTACATTAATCTAATTAACCTAATTAACCCATTAACCTAATTAACCCAAGTTGTTCATATGTCAGGCTGGTAGTAATTTGAGAGTCCACTGTAGTAAAGTTACCTGACACATTAAGAACTTAAGATTCTTCTCTGCACAATTTTCAAATTCAAAGAATTTACTTGGAAACATTTAAATACATTTAGTGGCATCAACATTGGGTGCAACATTCCTCGTTTTTTACCTAATTTTGCTATGATGCTGAGTTTTGTCTGATTTTCATTTGAATTTTATTTTAGTTATTACTCAATGACCTTTTATACTGCAAATCCTTGTATTTCTTAATTTTATTCTATATTCTTTTAATGTTGTTAACAACTTGGCCATTTACTTTCTAAATTTATATATAATTTTATTACTATTCAAAATAATCTTATATTTACCAACTTGTTAGGTTTACATTGTTTTCTCCTTTAAAGCTGTAAGTTTATTGACACAATATTTGACTTTCATGTTATTATAGAAAAGAGTTTTATTATGTGTTTTTTAACGGCCTATCATATTGCCTTGCCATTTACCATTTGTTATTAAGGCAGATTCCACCTCTCATACCAATTCAGGTATCAATCAAGATAGGCTTGGTTTAAGGGAACCAAGATAGCAAGGGATGTTTAACATCTAGAAATTCATAATTATTTGTTTTAAATTTCCTTTAAGAATTCCTTCAAATTGTATGACCATTTGTGATGCACTCACGCAGAAAAAGGATCAGATAGTAAATGTTGTAGGTTTCTTGGGTTCTAGGGTCCCTTTCATACTTCTCAACTCTATTGAAAATCAAAATCAGCCATGGGTAATATGTTAATTAGTGGGAATGGCTGCATTTCCATAAAACTTTATTACCAAAAACACAAAGTACATTGGATTTGACTCAAAAGGTGTATTTGTTCAGTCTGCAGAACATCCATATACTTGCAGATACTTATGCCTCACACATTATGACATGCATGGTATCTACTCATGACCAAATGCAGGGTATTACAATCAGAATATGAGCAGGACTTAACATTTTAATTAGAAGTAAAAATAATATGTAATTATATGCATAAAATATGCAATTTTGGGGTAGCTAAATTGAATACACACTTAACATCATTTTCTGTACTCCACATTGAGAATGTTAGTCTGGTAGTGAATCTTCAAATTAAATGAGTTCTATAGTGAAGGGAGTATATAATATACCTTATAAATATTCACAGAAATAGAACTGTGACTACAACATAATAAGAAATATTAAGAAGCCACATTTGCTGGCCACAGAGCTGCCCATATTCCCAGCTACTTGGCAGGCTAAGTCAGGAGGATTACAATTATGAGGCCAGTCTATGTAACTTAGAGAGATGCTGTCTCAAAATTTAAAAAAATAAAAATAAAAATATCCAGAGATGTAACTCAGTGTGAAGACCCTAGATTCAATCTCTAGTACCAGAAAAAGAAAGAAAGAAAAAGGAAAAGCCAAGTTGAATTCTTAATGAATCTGTAAAGATAATTTTATCAATTTTATCTCTTCACATATCCCTCCCTGATAGACTTCTAGGTGAAAAATCTCTACTGGCAAAGCTCTTCCTTCATTGTGAAAACCAAGAACAGATTTATGATTTGGTACAAATGTAGCAAATTCATTCTGGCCTGCTTTGTACAAACCAGATGTCTATGTGACCGTGGAAAGGAACTAAGATCGAAGTACTTAAACATACGGACTATCTAATTTAGTTGTCTGTTTTCAGAATCAATTGCTATAGCTGAATAAATTGAGCAGCCATTTATTTCTGATAAAGAATGCCAAAATGGTCTAATTAGTCATGCATTGATTTTTTGAATTATGTGTAATTATGCGATACGTCTCTCTGTTAGAACTTTGATTTGGAGATCGCCCAAGTGACAAATTGTGACAAGAAGTGAATTCTGTTTTGATAATTTATGTGAGTCATTCTAAACTAAGAAAAACACCAACTTTTAACACAGGTGAGATGACTGGAAAATTTTATGAGGTTATATAAAAAATTGTGAAATAATCATTTCAGAGTAGAGTAGGTATTTCCTAATAAATGAGGGCTTATGACCAACATGTTCTCACTAGAGAAATTCTTGCTTTCATGGAGACACAAAGGCATCTTTGTAGCATCATTATGTGTATTAACAAAAGACCAGTAACTAAATGGCCATAAAGAAAAGACTAGATAATTAAATATTACATTCATTAAAGTTCTTTATTAGGTAAAAATAAAAAGTGTTACTGCTTGCATTAATATATATTAAAATAAAATATAATGTTAAGCTAAAGCTGAAGCTCATACAAGAATACTTACAGTCCAATTTAAAATTTTAACAGGCAAACTTCAATAATATAAATAATAATATAGATATATAGGTTGAAACTATAAAACAAAGCAATAAAATAATTGGCATGGAAGTTAGAATATTGGCTAAGAGGGAAAGTAGGCTAGGTAAAGGAATGATATAAGAAAAACAATATAGGGATAACTTACAGAATGAAATTTTCTCTTTCCCAGCCTAAGGATACATGAACATTAAAAAAAAATAGTATTACAGTGCTTACAGTCTTACAGATATTTGACAAATGGGAAATAAAGATGATATCTGGCACTCTAAGCTGATAATATGTTAGAAGTAAATATCCTGCCAAAGCTTAATTTCAAGGAACATCAGATATGAGAGCCCTATTGCTTTTATCATAATACACAATCACACAAAATTATTTTATTCTCTGGTCCTAAATGCAATTTTCAACAATTAACAATAAATATCAGCTTTATTCTGTCACAGGACTTATCATAAGAAATCAATTAAGCCAGCTGATTAAAATCATATTCTCTCTGGTTAAAGTAATTCATTCCCTTGTATGAGCCCCCGGCATAAACATAGTAAATCTTATTCTATACTAGCATCGAGGCTGGCATCATATGTGTAAAATTTATGGAGCCTAGCTTGGAAACTATGCTCAGCTTGAGAGAAGCTTGGATTCAGAAAAGGAGTCGCCAGAAAAAAGGAAAAAAACATCACAAATATTGAGAGGATAAATTCCCAAAAGAAAGGGGCTAAGTACCCAGATAAAGACATTTTCAAATAAATGAAAGGTTTAAAACAATTGCTACTAGCAACCCAGGGAGGCAAGATTTACTCACTCAATAGGATTCGTTGTGTGCCACTTATAGTCCAGGAAATGTCTAGGAATGGTACAAATACTTGTAAAGAAAGATGTATGATACTTGTCAGAAAGAATAATTGAAAGGGAAGGCTATTTTCGTTTTCTAAAATCAACTCTAAGCAAATTACAAAAGAAAACATGAAAATTTAGAAAATAATATCAATACTAATAAAAGCTTTTTTAGGGAAAGAAAGCACTTTTGAACTGGAGTGGGAAATGTTCAGGTCCCACATAGGTGGTGGCTAGGCAGGGTGTGAGAGAGCATAAATTGCAGAAAATAGGTATTAAAATCAGCTTTTGTTATTCTTCCATATGCTACAGGACATTTTTGCATTTCTAGTTTATGACAGAAATTATCCACTTGCCAGCATCTTTGGAATAAACTTCCTGAGATATGAAATTGGGGCAAACAGTAAGAATTCAATATCTAGCCGGGTGCACGCCTGTAATCCCAGCACTCCGGAGGCTGAGGCAGGAGGATCACTGTGAGTTCTAGACCAGCCTGCACTACATAGTGAGTTCCAGGTCAGGTCAGTCTCAACTATGCAGTGAGACCCTGTCTCAAAAAAAGAAAAAAAAAAATCAGTATCCGTCACTCTGATCCAAATTCCAGGGCTGTTTGAGTGCAACCTAAAGAAAATTCCCCTTCCCAGGTACTGATTCTTTCTAATGATTTAAAGGTGGGATTGGAGAAAGTATTGGAAGCAGAAACACTGGAACATATTGATGAAGAACTAAAAATAAGCATGATGATTATATTTTTAAAATAAATTAAATTTGACCTGAAAGAGAGGCCATTAGAAAAATTGAAATGTAAAATCTAATAGTAAAAATATAATAAAGAAAATATAATGAATAGAGGACCTTGTGCATCTGAAGTAGTGGTTACAAGAAAAGATTGAGGAACTTTTCCAGAAATTAACCAGGAAGTAAATATATTGACAATCTAGAAGAAAAATGATAATATTCTTTGAAAGTGAAAAAAATGAATTAAAAATTAATGGGAAGATACATTTTAAAAATGCAAGATAAATTTACTGGCATTAAAGAAAAATGAAAGACCTTGATTTTGAGGGGCACATACAATGTCATAGAAAGAAATGAGAAAGTATGACACAAAACAATTCAAAACATAAATTTTAGATCAGAAAAGTAAAATCAGTTAAATTACTACGATGGGCCAAAGCAGTGATACATTCAAAAATAGATGAAAATAATTAAACAAATTGCTTTCAAAGAGAGAAAAGGTTAAAAATGAAATTGAATGCATGAGTTACAACAAAGGTAAGTAGAACACAATTATAATTGGAGTCCTTAAAAAAAGAGAAAAAAATAATAAGGCCAAATAAATTTTTGAACAATGTCAGAAGCTATCTTTTGTTTGGTAAAAATCTAATGTACTCAGCAAACCATAGCAGAATAATTACAAAAGAGAAAATTAACACATCATGATCAAACTGCTGAAAAAAGAGGGAGAGGCAGAGAAGAAACAGAGACACTTCTGACAACCAGAATAAAGATATGTCACTTAAAAAGGAGAAAGGATAAAGACGATTGCTTCCTACTCATCAGCAACAATGGAGAGCAGAAGATGATGTATTAGATGAGAGGAACAAAAATAAGTCACAAAAGAATTTACATCCAGTGAAGGAAGAAATGAAGGCACAAAATAAAGATATTTTCAAAGAAATAAAAGATAAAAATGGCTACTAGGAGAACTGCAGCACAAGAAATAGAAAATATTTCATGTTCATATTCATGTATAACTGTATAATATAACAAATACATGAATATAAATATTTGAATACTTATATATGAATATAAATTTTTTCAAGGAGAGAAATGACATCAAATGAAAATTAGTGTGTTGAATGTTGGCAGAAAAGCGCTGATAATGGTAAATATATGGTTAAACTTAAGACTGTCTTCTACAAATTTTTAAAAGGCAAATAGCTTTCTGCTATAAAAAGTATCAAAAACATAAACATAAAAACTAAGAAAGTTAAATGGAATTATGGACAAATTCCTGGACACACAATCTTATCAGGAATGAATCTGCAAAAAGCAGAACATTTGAAAATATTAATAACATTTTATGAGATTTAATTGGCAATAAAAGTATCTTATCAAAAAAAGTCCAGGACCAGAATGCTTCACTGTTGAATTCCACCACACAGTAATACTAATAATAAAACAATCTGTAATACCAGTTTTCTTTAAGCTCTTCCCAAAAATTAAGTAGGAGGAAATTCTTCCAAAAACATCCTGTGAGGCTCATACTATCCTCATACTAAAACCAGACAATGACAAAACAAGAAGAAAAAAAATAAAAATAAAACTTATACACTAATAACCTTGATGAAGAAAAACACAAAAAAGCTCAACAAAGCATTAGCAAACTGAATCCAAGAGAAAATTATTATTCACCATAGCCAATTAAGATTCATTCCAGGGATGAGAAAGTACTTTAATATATACGAACCAATTTATGTGATATACCACACTCACAAAACGAAGGACAAAAATCATATAGTTGTGTCACTAGAGGCAGAAAAACAACTGGTAAAATTTAGCAACCTTTCAGGATAAAATTCTTATTATCTATAGAAAGAAAATACCTAAACATAAAGAGCATTTACAATAAGATAACAGCTAACATTGTACTTACTAGGGGAGCATTGAAGATTTTTAAGATGAAGAAGGCAATAAGGTTTTCCAGTTTCACCACTTTATCCATCGTAGTGCTGGAACTCAGCTGGAACACTAAGGCAAAAGAAAGAACAATGATCTTCCAAACTGGGGAATCAGTCAACATGTCACCGTTTTCAGACGACATTATCCTGTATATACAAGACACCCAAGCCTCAACAACAAAAACCCTAATAAACGAATTAAACAAAGTGGCAGAATACAAAAACAACATACAAAACATCAGTATTATTATTATTATATGCTTAAATAGAAATTAACGCATAATTCCACTTACAATGTACAAAAGCAATAAAACATCTAGGAATATATTTAACCAAGGAGATAAAGTACCCCATAATAAAAAATTGAAAAACATCAATGAAAGAAATTAGGTCACACAAAAAAGAAAGATATCTGTTCACAGATTGGGAGAGTCAATATTGTTCAAATGTCCATACTGTTCACAGTGATCTACAATTTCATTGAAATCTCTATCAAAATACCAATGTATAACTCATAAAAATACCCTCGATATTCCTCACAGAACAAGAAAAAATCAGAATTTATTAAAACTACAAAAACCCTTCAAGCCTGAACCATTTTACACAAAATTAACAAAGCAGGAGACATTGTTTCACTACCTGACCTCAAAATATACTTACAAAGCTATAGCAATCAAAACAGCATGATACTGGTATAAAAACAGACACATAGATCTGTCAAAGAATAGAGAACCTAGAAGTAGTCTCATGCCTTTATGGCAAACAGATTTTCAACAAAGATGTTAGGGATGGGCCTTGAAGAAAGGAGTCTATCAGTAAATGGTAATAAGAAAGCTGGATACCTACATGCAGAACAGTTAAGTTATTTTCTCTCACCAGTTATAAAAATTAACTCAAAAATGATTAAGTACTTATATGTAACACCTGTAACTATGAAACTACTAGAAGAATGAGAAATATCTCAGGACATTGGAATAGACAGGGATTTTTCAGACAAGACCTCAAAAACACAGGAAACAAAAGCTAAAAATGTAAATGGGATTATATCAGACTAAAATTCTTCTGCACAGAAGTACAAAAAAGTGCTGAAACAACATAAAAAATTGAACACAATATCTACAATGTATACATCAGACAAGGGATTGAAATCCAGAATATATAAGGGATTTCAAAAACTCAGTAAAAGGGGCTGGGGACTTGGATCAGTGGTTCTGCCGTCTGCTTTGCAAGCACAAGGTCCTGAATTTGATCCCTGGTACCAACCAACCAACAAAACAAAAATATTCAGTAACAAAAACGAAAATAAACAAAACACCCCAACCAAGCATCAAACAAAAAAACTCAAAATGACCTTAATGAAAAATGGGCAATATATCTAAATAGACATTTCTTAAGACTTTCAAATGGCCAACAGGCATATGAAAAAATATTCAATATCACTAAGCATCAGAAAGTACAAATCAAGACCATGATTACATAGCACCTCACTCTAATCAGAGTGACTGTTAAAAAAACAAAAACAAAAACAAAAAAACAACAACAACTAAGGGCCAGGGATTTAGCTCAGTGGTTCCGCCACCTGCCTCGGAAGCTCAAGGACCTGAGTTCAATCCGCAGTACCAAAAACGAAAACAAAACAAAACAAAACAAAAACTAAAGATTATAAGTGTTTGCAAGGATATGGAAAAAGGCAACACTGTAAGTGTTGGTGGAAATTTAAGTTGCATGCAACCATTAAGTCAAACAATAGCTCCCTGATCTAGCAGTTCCACTCATGGGCATATATATATATATATCCCAAGGAAATGCAATCATTCAGTTGAAGAAACATCTGCACTCTCACATTTATTGCCATATTAGTCATAATGATAAAAAAAGAAACATCCTAAGTGTCAGTTAACTGATGGATAGAGAAATAGCACATATACATATGGGTTACTATTTAGCTATATTAAAAAAGAATGAAATCCTGTTATCTGGTCAAGATCAATGGAATTAGATATAATTACGTAAAATGAGCCATGCACATAAATACTAGTAACATAGAATCTCACTCGTGTGGAATCTAAGAAGTTTGTATCATAGAAGTTAAGAATAGAATACAAGAGGGTGATATTTTACTATGGGATGGATGGATGGGGAAAGCTTTATCAGTAAGTACTAAATTGCCAATAAGAGTAGGAAGTTTGGAATACTATTGCATAGCATAGTGGTTACAGATAAAAATAACGAACTGTACATTTCAAAAAAATAGAAAAATATTTTGGAAGTTTTCATCATAAAGATATATGAAGAGATAGATATGTTTATCCTAATTTAAACATTATCCACATATACTTATATCAAAACTGTAATGATGGATTGATGTGTACAATTTCAATGTTTTTATGTATCAAAAGTAAATTTTAAAAATGAATTATTACAATATTCAGAGAACCACAAAGAAATGATGCAATGAATGAGAATAGCAAAAGAAAAATGATGAAAAAAATCGATGAATTAACATTAAATATTGTGCTAATATGAATTAAAATTCAATTGTCTCAAAAGTATGAGCGAGAGGAACAAAAAAACTGAAATAGATAAATAATAGATAATGTGAAATAGGAAGGAAAAGTGCAATGGGGAAGGAGAAGTGGGAGAGAAGAGGAAAAGAAAGAAGGGAATGGAATTAATATGAGCAAAGGAAAAATGCAAACCAAGTCTTTGTAGATGGGGGGTGGAGGGGTTGAAGGGAGGGCAGGGAATGGGGAAAATTAAGAACCAAGGTGGATTATGTAAAGGTGCAAATTTCCAATGATGAATGTCATTATAGTGTATACCTTAAATGTGCCAATAAAATTAATTTAAAAAACAAAGAAATTATCAATTTACAAAAAAGATAAATGGAAATAAATAGCATAACGATAGAAATAACCACACATGTAACAGTGTCAAAGATTTAAATTACTAGGAAGACTACAATGTAAGGCAGAGACACTGTCTTTTCTAAAGAACACCTACCTAATACAAAGTCAAAGATGAAAAATAAATGAATAGAAAATGACATGCCACATACATATTAAGTAAAAGAAAATGGGTATGTTTAATAACAAAAATGGCTTCAAAATGTGTTTTTTCATACAGAAAGAATAATTTTCCTTGGAAAAACAGCAATCACAATTATGTATGCATTTAATAAAAGATTAAAATGCATAAATTGATAGAAAATAGAGATTTTAGCAGCTGTATATCTATGTTAGGTTTTCCAGCAAGGAGACACTGGGATTGAGTCAGAAGTCTAAAAATTTTAGGTATAGACTATCTTCTATAACATGAACATGAGTGAGGAAATAGTTGTGTTAGGAGCTCCATGTCAAGTACTGTCTATTAGAGGAGTCCAGTGCTAGAGAGAGTTGACTAAGTTAGGTACTTGTTTCACATTCCTGGTCACAGCTTGACTGGGCTCCCTGGAGGTCAGTATGATCTTCAAAATGCTGATGCAGATCTAAAAGATTTAACATTTGGAGACTTTCAGGGAGGACCATCCTTACTGCGATGCAACCTGTCTTGAGAAGCACGTCTTTATGTTTATCAAACTGCTCCATCTGAGGATCTGAAGAACAATTAAACTAAGCAAATCAGTAAATATAATGGATATTTTCACTACACTGTCAAAGATTGGCATATATTCCGAGATTTGCCATATGCTAGGAAATGCAACAGGTTCAGTATATTGCAAAACTCTAAACTGTTACATAAAGTTTGTGTTCACAAAGTCACTAGAATTATACAAGAAACAAGTAACAGAAAGACATATGGAAAAATCCAGAACACTTCAAAATTAAAAAGTGTTTACAGTTAGTGCCCGGGATTTAGCTCAGTGGTTCTGCCGCCTGCCTCTCGAGAACAAGGTCCCGAGAGTTCGATCCCCAGTACCTTAAAAAAAAAAAGTGTTCCACACGGAAGGGAGTTGGAGTGAATTATTGGGTTGTTTCATTCTTTTTTTTAATTGAGTTTATTGGTACATTTTAGGCATGCAGTACAGTTACATTCATTATTGGGATCTTGTACCCTTACATGACAGGTCTTGGTTCTCATTTTTTCCCCTTGTCCCTGCCCTCCCTTCACCCCCTCCTCGGTACTGATTCGTGCCACCCTCTCAGGCTGTGCTTTAATTTTTATCATTTTGATTATTTATTATTAGTAGTATAAAAGCATTTTTCACCTTACATACCTAAACGTGGGAATCTTTCTTTTTTCTTTTTAAAAATATTATGAAGTTTGTGGGTATTGAATGCCTCTAAATTCTATGAATATCATTAAAATCTCATCATTAGTTTAAAAAAAGTGTATTTATAAATATCCATGAATCAAACCAAAATTGAAGATAAAACAGAAAAAGTTTTAAACTAAATTTATGATGAAAATATGTCATAATTTATATGGTTAATTACGAAATTTTCTATAACTACACATGTGCACACACACACACACACACACACTACACTCCTACACATACATTCTGATTAGACCAGTTAATGGTAGTAAATCTTGATATTTCTATTTCCTCTCACAGACGTATTTTTCCCCCACCAGGGACTGAATTTAGGACCTCGCACTTGCCAGGCAGGCGCTGTGCCACTGAGCTAAATCCTCAACCCTCGCAAAACTATTTTTTATGAGAATAAAAATAAATTGTTTCAAATCTATTTCTAAGTATGTCATTTTACTAGTTCTTATTTTTTTTCTAGCCTAATCGAAGCTTCACACTGTACATACCTTCTAAAAGAGTGACCGATCTCTAATTATTCCCCAAACTTCATGCATTCCAACGAAATTGGCATCACTTATTTCCTAATCCTTTAGGTCGGATGCACAGAGCTGTTCACAAGACTTCTTATTATGTTCCATTTACAATATATCCACTTAGCTACAGGGTGTATTGAACCCCACCTGAGTTTGGTTGCAGCTTCCGCCACTTTTTCTTCTGTTGCAATTTTGGTAGATTAGTAATTCTGGCTATTTCACAGTTGTTTCTTTTTCTCCAGATCATTTATAAAGGTTAAAATCAGCAGAAGTTCAAGCACTGATTTCAGCAGGATGCCAGCTAAGTATGGTCTCGATATATGTGTGTATCTGTTAACAAACAAATGAGGTAAATGAAAATATCTACCTGAATAGCTCTTGTTGGAAAGAAATAATTAGGTCCAAGAGTGAGAAAAATAGTTTTTTTTTTTTCCCAGAATCCATGGCAACAAAGGAACTCTCCTCTTGGACATGGGTTAAAAGAGTTACTTAAGGAAGACAATAATTAAGCTAAAACATTCAGGCATCCACAAATAGCAGAGAGATTGGGGCTAAGAATTTTGTTAAAGATATGTGTTGGGATACCTGAGAGAAAAAGACATTAATGGGTTTATTAAATGTTAAGATGCTTTTGAGGATTACACAGAGAAGATATAGTGAATAGAAGAACTTGACTGGTACTGGTTCTCATTGCTTGCACTTTAGAAAAGAGCACTGTATTCAGTGACTTATTGCTTTAAGGAAGTAGAAATGACCTCTCACTGGACTCTCAGCTGAATCGTACATGCACTCATGGACCATGGCATGATATTATTTATTACACTGAGTTTCCATTTGTGAGATCTATTCTAGCATCTGAGATAGAGGATAAAAGTTTTCCTTCTATATTTTATATTTATTTCACACTGTTCAAATATCTTTAATTCTTCCCTTAAACATTTCACAAATCATCCTCTCTTTTACCACTTTTAAAAATAGAATCTTTTCATATCTCATATAATTGCAGCATATTGGAAATGTATATCCAATTATAGGACAATAATAACATACTATGCTTGCCTCTAATCCTTTTTAAAAGTTTGGCATATTTTGAGAGAGAGAAACAGAGAGAGAGAGGGAGAGAGAGAGAGATGATAAAATTTACAAAAGCAAATCACAAATAGTGATTTTTCTACAAGTAACCATTTATTTTCACAAAATGAATTATTTTTGTGTAAATTGACATTTTAATTTTAAACATTTCATTAGTACATGTTTACAGTACATCATATTTACATTGATGGAGGGAAGTTGGTACACACACATAACATATCTTAATTCTTTTTACATCCCACCTCTCACCCCCTCTCCATTCATTACTAGAACCAATTTCCATTTATAAAAGTTCTATAACTCTGTTTCGTATATATATA
>NW_022900914.1:34725009-34820447 GCF_012274545.1 Fukomys damarensis | reverse complement strand
ATATATATATATATATATATATATCTTTTATTTATTTTGCCCTTTAAATTTCATATTTTGGGTTTTCCATATAAGGGAAACCAAGGAATATTTAAGCTGCTGTATTTGACTAATTTCATTTAACAATATTGTTTCAAAGAGCATTCATTTTCCAACAAATAACTAAATTTTATCTTTCTTAATGGCTAAGTAGTTCTCTATTGCATATAAAGAGCACATGTGTTTTATCCCTTCATCTGTTGATGGATATAGAGGCTGTTTGCAAGATTCAGCCATTATGAATTGTGCTGTTATAAACATGGCTATACTTGTATCACTAAGATGATGTCTAAACTCTTTGTGGGAGATAACTACAAGGGAAATACCTGGCTTGATTGAATTTGTATTTCTAATGATTTATTGCATTCTGTTTGCCAGTATATTATTGAAGATTTTTGCATCTATGTTCATTAAAAATGTTGTCCTGTACTTTCCTTTTTAGTTGAGTCCTTGTCTGGCTTTGGAATCAGGCAATGCCAGTTTCCAGATTGAGTTTGATAGTATGTCTCAGCTTTCAATCCCTTTTGTTAATAATTTTGAGCAGTATTGTCCTCAGGACTTACCTGAAATTCTTGTAGATTTCAGTGGGTTTTTAATAGTGGCTTGTGTTTCTATTACCGTCTGCATTTTATTGACTATAACTGGGTTTTGCAGGTTAAAAAAAATCTCCTTGGTTCAGTTTGGTAATTCAAATGTATCTAGGAGGGTTGGGGGTTTAATTCAATGGTGCTGCATCTGCCTCATATATGCCTAGGAATCTATGCATTCTATTTTGGATTCTCCCATATATCGGAGTGTAGATTTTCAAAATACTTACTAATAGTATTCTGGATTTCATTGTTCTCCATTGCAATTTTACCTTTTTTTTTTCTAACTGCATTGATATGAGTCTTTTATTTCCTTTCAGTAATAATTGCTAAATTTATCTATTTTTTTAAAAATCACCTTTTCAATTTACTTTTTCTTTCGAATGTTTTATTTATCTGATTTTCATTAGTTTTCCTGGTGATTCTTATAACTATCTTCTTTGTTTCTATTTGGAGTTTTTTCTGGGGGGGGTTAGCATCTTGAGGTGTATCACAAGGTTATTTATTTGGGCTCGCTTTGTTTTTCTCATTCAGTAAGGTGTAACGATAAACTTCAACTGCTCAGTTATTGCCCATGCATCTCCATCGTCAGCTCTACTGTAAGATCTTCCCGACTATTTTGCACCATTGTTGCAATCATCTGAGGAGAAGTCGTACTATGTTTACTGAGCCAGCACCATGACCACTGTGGAAAAAAAAAAAAACATGAAAAATTAAGTTCCTATAGGGATGCCTCAAATCAAGGCCCCAACTTAGGTGAAAAGAACAAATCTGATGGACCAAGAAGATACACCCAAGAGGGCAAAGTGATTTTTTAAAATTTAAGTTGACACAGAGCCTATTCTACTTTGACTATTTCATTAATCTACTTCCAGAAATATTACAATGGTACAGATAACTAGTGAGATAAACCCATAAAAACTAGAGAAATGTGATTTTTTTTATCACTATTTGTGCCAGTAACTTGAGACTAATAATTTTTCCAGAGAGGATAGAGGTGCTATCCTTAATAGCTGAATCCAGAGTTAGTGGTATGGTTTTTACAGTCTTTTTTTATTTGTATGTATCACACGGATGAAAATACAGCTCTCACTTTCTGCATAAACAATGTTAGTAATTCTCCATGCATGAATAATCAAGGGCGACCTCATCATGGAGCCTGAAACTGAATTGGAATTTCAAGAGTTAGTGATGTATAAAATTGGGATATTTATGTACAGACAAGTTTTAGAACATGCATGGGAAATTAGTACAGTCAAACAGCACATAAATGTTTGACTTCGGCGGAAATAATGTCTAGTCAGGGCCTACAAAGATCCAGGATAAAAGGAATTATCCACAGCACAGGGCCAGAGCTAGGATTTAAAATTAGCTGGATTATATATTTGGTCCTCTGTTAGCTTACTCTAAGTGGCACATATTTTGCCATTGCCCTAAAAAGCATTTGTTTGAGAAACTAGGATTATAAATAAAAAGAAGCTTCGGTGAACCCATGAGGCATAACCATTCAAATACAGTGTTGTTCTCCTCAGATGAAGGTGAAAATAGATTGATTGTATTAGCAAGGCACACAATGAAAAAGGAATATCAAAGATCTATCACAGTGGAACAAGTGGCTTCAGGCAGAATTATTGACAGTGTGATATTTATTTTAGGTGCTACCAGGAAGTAAAGTATATCTATTTGGCTGATGCCTCAGAAGTGCTTTATAGATTAATAGATTAATCTATTTGTCTATTTGCTGGTACCACAGAAGACTGCTTACAAGTCCTAGTGAAATATAAACATTCATTATAGACTTTAAATTATAGACTGAAGCTCTTTCTTTTTTGGTGATTTCAAAAGGACGTTTGGGTAAAATTTGGTAGAATCTACCTAAACAAGAACAGGATCTGATCTAATTACTTCTCTATCACAGATAGATTTTTAGGTCATAGGGTGTGAAGAGTGGTGTCAAAATTTCTTAGATATACATAAAGTAGAGCAAAAAAAGTAAAGGTATATAATCAGAAGCTACACAATTTGATATGAACAAAGGGGATGTTTGGAACATCAAGAAATCACACCTCTGGTATGAATTTACTATTACAATTCCATTTGCAAAGTAAATCTCCTTATTAGACTTGTATCAGTTGTGTGGCAGAAAAGGTAGAAGTGTTGTTTTATAAATTTAATTATATTAGATTCTGCATATAAGTGAGAATACACATAGATCTCTCTGTGCTGGGCTTATTTCACTTAGCATAATGTATTTCAGGTTCTTTCATGTTGCTTCAAATAAGATGTCCTCATTTGTAAAGGTGAAATAGTCTTCCATGCTTGTGCTTGTATGTGTATATGTGTCTGTCCATGCATACTACATTTTCTTTATCCATTCATACACTGATAGTAACAGCTTGATTCCACATCTTAGTTATTGTGAATAAAATTGCAAAAGACATAGAAGTACAAGCATCTCTTTACATACTCAATTCAAATCTTTTGGATATATACTCAGCAGCAGGACTACAGGATCATATTATAATTCTATTTTTAATTTTTAAGGAAATGCCATAAGTTTCCCATAATGGATTTACTAATCTACATGCCCATAAACATTATGCAAGGGTTGTATTTTCATGTTTCAAAGTTGCTAACTTTTGCCCTTTGCTTGATAGCCATTTTAATACATGTGAGCTAGTGTTTCATTATGGCTTTAATTTCAGGGTAACTATATTAATGTCTGATAAAAAAGGATTCTAGGCCTATCATTTTCCTGCTCTTGATTGTTTAATGCAAAGCTGGATGCTATGGTACTCTCTGGAAAAATAAAAAATCCTGTTCCAGAAATGGGTTACTTGTGTATGCCAACCGTTCTCTGTGGAATCATCAGCAGTG
The DNA here is from genome assembly GCF_012274545.1 of Fukomys damarensis. Taxonomy (NCBI): domain Eukaryota; kingdom Metazoa; phylum Chordata; class Mammalia; order Rodentia; family Bathyergidae; genus Fukomys; species Fukomys damarensis. The sequence goes on along the minus strand of NW_022900914.1, from coordinate 34,816,944 downwards.
CCAGGTTCACAGGTGGACCGGAAAATTGGAGCTATTTTCTCATGTACCTATTTCCATTTTCTGACTCTTTTCCCTATTTGTTTTTTATGTCATTTTTTTTTCTGTAAAGAACAAGGTAGAGATGAAATAATAGTCAATGACAGAAGCAACATGGAAACATCGAAAATCCCCTAGCTCATTAGGTAATCAATCTTCATTGAAACTCTGTTTATGGAACACACAAGAAAATGAATTATAAAGAAAGCCCCCGCCCCAGCAGTAGCACTTTAGGCACTAGGAGTCTGGAGGTAGATAGTACCCTAAAAGAATATGTTCTGTCCCAATTAAGATTTGTAACGAGTATGTGAGTGTCTGAACTACAAAATTGTGAGTGGTAATTCTATTTTTAAAAAATATTTTACTCATAGATGTGAACTGTGAACAGAAGAGTAGATAAAATTTTGCACAAACTATGTTCTGGATTTTATCGGCTTGAATTCTGGCAGTTCCAGAGTTTATTTTCCATTGACTCGTTCCAGCAGGAGAAAAGCAAGGTGTGTGAGACATGTAGGTCTTGTTATACTCTCTCCAAGTGGATTTCAAAGATGTCAATGGGTCCATGGCTCTGAACATTTCTGAGAAGGAGGAGCAGGAAAGAGACATTGTTAAATTTAATTTTGGAAACTTGGCTGCTATTATCCATATTGCTCCGGTCTATACCGCTACTGGCTTCATTTTCTCCTAGCTGAATATTTAGGAACAAGAAGGCACTGGTGATGTCAGCTGCATGCTATACTGGTAGGACTTTTAAATCTAGTTTCTTCTAGATTTATGTTTCCCCCTGAGTAGCTCCTCTCCCTGAAGTCAGAAATCTTGCTAATGTTTTCTATCACTGCGGCTGTACTTCTGTTTATGCCATCCATCCTTCTCTAAAATGGAGAAGCTGTGTCTACCTGGTTTACTTGTTTGGAACAACACAAAATCAGTAGAAGAGGGATTTCAGGGAGAATTTATATGCAGTGAAACCTTTCCTTGTGGTCTATTATTTGGCCTATAAAACATGATGCAAAACAGAAGTTCATGTTGTTTCTTCATCAGGTGTAAAAAATCAAATTCTTGTGGTCCTGGTGAATTATTTTAAAGGTGTTATTATTTTTATTATTGTTGTCATCATTGACAACAGATTATTGAAATTTGTGAGCCCATTGGGAGCTTTCTAAGTAAAAGGAGAACAAAACTATTGATTACACCAGGAACAGTTATTGAATATAGTACAGGTGCAGGACTTTGAAACCTGCATTGCTCAAAATCTTCAATTCCAGTAATAATATATTTATGGAATAAATTGTTGTTGATTTTATTTTACTCTTAATAAATTGAAAATAATAATGCAATGCTACATCTCTAAAAAGATACCTTTATTTATACAATAGATTTATAGTTGTACTACTTACATTATAGTCAAAATACCAGTTTAATCATTTCTGATAAACTATATATTATTTCTGAGAGAGATGAATGCAAGTATATATAGGCCATTCATGTATTTGTAGAAAATCAATGCATTCATATAATGAGATACATGTACATGGCTGTAAGCTGGGTCGTATTGGTCATCTTGTGTTTCTGCAAGATCACTGAAATACCTATTTCCTTTTCTGCTTCATCAGTGTTAAATAACCACTGTAATTAGCACTGTTCAGACTTATGACTCATTTTTTTGGTACAGTTCTCAACATTTTTAATAGAGTCTTGGTGTCTTTTTTGAATAGTACACCCTGTTTATACAGTGCTGTAATTTTTGCTGATTGTACTGTACAGTACTATAGTTTTATATTCTGTTATACATTTCAGTACCACAAGTTGTGCAAACAAAAGTTATGCAAATAAAAGCAGAGTCATCGAGTTAGAGTTTCCTTTGACCATTTCTTTGCTCTAAACATTGAAACCAGCAATCAACTCAATTAGAAATCTGGTCATAGGATCATAACCTAGTTGTTAAATGAGAAATGTCTGTACTCCATGGTGTGTAGATACATTTTTTAGTTTGTCCATCTGTTGAGGTGCTACACACATATACTAGTAAGCTAAAAAAACAGGGACTGTGGAGTCAGAGGTCACTAACAATGCCACTGTGTCTATGCAACAAGAAGCTTTTAACAGTCTGCCACACCTACTACCTTTTTAAGATTAACAACCATGTGTCTATGGAGACACTTAAGAGCAACTCTATAAAGTTGCCACCCAACAAATTGCCTGGCAATGGGCTGGCTATTCTGATGACTTTATCTTGGACGAATTCCACTGCAATCTACTGATTTTAAAAGGAAATCCTCATTCTTTATGGCTGAGTAATATTCCATTTTATAGAAAAACCACATCTTCTTTATCCAGTTTCCAAAGGATGGGCAAATAGGCTGTTTCCAAGATTTAGCTATTACAAACTGTGCCGCTATTCATTCATAGGAAAATGGATACATATTAAAGATATACTCCTAAGTGAAATAAATAAGTCACACATGTGTAAATACCGAATAGTGTCCCTGGTGTGAATAATCTGCAACAATGCATAAGATTCTAATAAGATTACTGACATTTAGAAATGGGAAGAAAGGAGCTAAAGTGTAGGGAAGGTGGGATGGGTAGGGGAAGAGTAAAAAGGGAAAAGAAAAAAATGTGAGAGAATGAAAAGATGAAAATAAAGTGTTTGTAGATGGGGAGGGGAGGAGGGGGTGAAGGGAGGGCAGAGGTAAGGGGAAAAAATGAGAATCAAGACTTGCCATGTAGAGGTACATGACCCAAAAATGAAGGTAACTGTACTGTATCCCTAAAATGTACCAATAAACTCAATTAAAGCTAAAAAAAAATAAAAAAATAAAAGGACATCCTCATTCCCATTTATAATAGAGTCAATTTCCTGAGCCCCCCATGAATTACCACTACTTGTCTTTAATCATTCCAATTTGTAGCCAATTTCATGTTTTTATATAACTACTACTCCATCCTTAGCAGTTGTTCTTCCAATTTTCAGTGTTTGCCTATTCCAAAATATCCTCCAATATTTTTTCAGAAAGCAATAGTACTCCTTACATAGTTTTATAAGCCTGTCTTTAGTTTTATGTATACCACATGCAGCAGAAATTTTCCCAAAGTTTGTATGTTTAGATGATTCTCTTCAGTAGTAACACAAGATTTTGCCTACCTTTAAAATTCCTGATTTTTTTTTCAATCAAGTAGTGAATGGGTTTTAAAATACAGTTCACCAGAAGTAAGACCAGTTTAAATTTTATTCTTCAAGTCTATTGTGCTTTTTAGTTGATTTTTTTCCCTCAGGTAGATATCAACATCTAAACTTTTCTTTGTAATGTTTAAAAATCACACATAAATTCAATCTCTCAGAACAACCACTATCTTGACTTTTCTTTTTGTCTCTAATTATTAAACCTAAGATTTGTTTATTCAAATTTGAAATACTTTTTAAAAACAAAAAAACAAATTTTGAAGAAATACTTTACAATTGGGTAGCTATGTGTGACCTTTGAGAGTTATTTAATATTTATATGCATATAAACCTATGTATATTTGTATAATAACATCTATATATATATATTATTGGGTACAAGTTTTTCAGCTGAAATTAGAACTATGAATGTATTCTTTGCCTTTAACTTTTTTCAGAGTCTTTTAATGTGAAGAAATTTAAAATACAATATTCAGTTTAATGTCTTTTATGATTATTGTTTTAAAAGTCTTTGTCTAACCAATTTTGCGTAATGAGGAGTGGTTGAAAAATAAAATGAATGTTTAAACTTTAAAGAGAACTTTTTACAGTAAAAGACATTATCAACAGCAATGGGATATGTGTATTTAAGGAGAAGAATATTTTGAGTGGGATTAATGTCAATGTGTCTTTTATAGCTCATTGATCAAATGTTTAGGCAATTTTGTTAGGTAAACACATTACAATGTGTTTTTATTCATCGTATTGACTGCATCTGGCACCATGCATTTTCTGGCTCTTTCCCAAAATCAAAAGGACCATTAAAGATAAATGTCTTGAATCAATACAGAAATGGAGTCAGCCACAACAGCATACTAAGTACCCTCACAAAACAGGACTTCCAGAACTGCCTGTGTAAGTTGTCAAATTGATTGGATGAATGTGTTTGAAGTGAGGGGAAGTATTCTTAGGTGGATTGATGACAATGTGTCTTTTAAGGTAATAATTTTAAAAATTTAAACATTCACTGTAACTTTTTTCATTAAGTTTATTGGCACATTTTTGTTGTACAGTATAGTTACATTCATCATGGGGATCCTGTATCTTTACATGATGTATCTTGGGTCATATTTTTCCCCATACCCCTGCCCTCCCTTCACCCCCTCAACCCTTCCCTATTTACAAAGACTTTGTTTCTATTTTCTCATTTTCACATATTTTTCTTTTCCCTTTGTTCCTTTCCCCTGCCCTTCCCACTTCCCATACTCCTTTACAAGATAACAAAGTATATACAGTTTGATAAAAAATTACAGTAATCTTTGATCAAAATTTATATGTCTTGTTATCTTGTTCCTTACAGAAAATTTTAGCTTTAATTTTTTAAATTTTAGTTGTTGTGGAAGGAAACGGATATAGTCTGATGAGTTAAAAATTAAAGTTGTCAATTCTAGAGTTCAAGTATCTAATGTTTTTCTCTTTAGTTGATGTTCGCAATTTTTTCTTGGTAGATTCCTTTAGAGATCTTAATATAAATGGGTTTCTAATTTTGACAATTATTTTTCTGTACCATTAACATGGCCATACAGTTTTTCTCTTTTATTCTGGTATTATGGTGTTTTAATTTAATTTGATTTTCCAATGCCAAATTGACCTTCCATTTGTAAAGTGAATTCCAATTTGTTAGATTCAATATGTTATTTTTGTCAAGCACATTAGAACCTATGTGAAGAAGTAGGCTTGATATTAGAATAAACCCGAGCTAGTGAAATAAATTAGGAAATGTTCTCTTCTCCTTTATTTTCTGGAAGACCATCTGGGAGGATTGATATTATTCTTTAAATGTTTAGTGGTTTCTTAGTAAAGCTGTCTGTGTTTGTGACTAACTTTTTCTCAGGAAATTCATTGTGAATATAAAATCTTTAATATGCTTTAAGGAAATTCCTTTACAGATATGCTGGAATATACTTTAGTAATAATGCCTTTCAAAATGTATTTTTCATTTTATATAGGTTGTCAAGCTTTGATGAACTAAACATTTACTTAAAGAATTACTGGTATCTTGAATTTAAATTTTCTTCCTACCATTATTTTCCTTGTTTACCAATATTATTTGCTATTTATATTTTGTTTTCATCGTTTCTTTTTTATTCTTATTTTTATTTTTATTTTTATTTTGGTACTGGGAATCAAACTCGGGACCTTGCGCTTGCAAGGCAGGCAGCAGAATCATAGAGCTAAATCCCTGGCATCATTGTCTTTATTAGCATCTGATTGTACCATGAAATAGTTTTTAATATCCTCTATTCTTTTATTTTTATTTGCATGGATCTTTCTTCTTTAATTCTTTTTTGTTGTTGTTGTTGGAGTATATTGGTACTTTTTAGGTGTACAGTACAGTTACATTCATCATTGGGATCTTGTACCTTTATGTGACAGATCTTGGTTCTCACTTTTTCCCCTTGTCCCTGCCCTCCCTTCACCCCCTCCACCCTCCCATATTTATAAAGACTTTGTTTCCATTTTTTCCTTTTCTCATATTTTTTCTTTTTCCTTATTTCCCTTTCCCTACCCTTCCATTTCCCCTACACCTTTAACCCCTTTCTTCCTATTACACATTATCTGGTATACAATTTGGATCTATTTGCACTTTTAGTTTTTGACACCAGAGAAACTATTTGGTATTTAAATGTGTGTCCTAGCTATTTCATTTAAGAGTATGGTCACAATATGCATCCATTTTCTTATGAATGACTCTAGTTTGTCATTTTAGATGACTGAGTACTACTCCATTTTATAGAAAAACCACATCTTTTTGGGTCCATTTTCCAGTTGGTGGGGAATTGGGCTGTTTCCAAGTTTTAAATATTACAAACTGTGCCGCTACAAACATGGGTTCACATATATCACTGTGGTTTGATTCTTTTGGAAAGATACCCAGCAGAGGGATGGCTGGGTCAAATGGAACCTCTAATCCTAGGTCTTTGAGGTATCTCCATATTGATTTCCACAGTGGTTACACCAGTCTGCACTCCCACCAACAATGGAGAAGGGTTCCTTTTTCCCCACACTCCAGCCAGCATTTGTTATTGGTTGATTTCTCCATAGTAGCCATTCTTTTTGGGGTTAGGTGTTTTCATCTGCATCTCTCAAGTGAACAGTGATATTGAACATTTTTCATGTATGTATTTGCTGCTTTCACTTCTTGTCTGAGAAATGTCTTTTCATTTCAGATGCCCATTTTTTAATTAGGTCTTTATATTTTGGGGGTTTGATTGGTTTTAGTTCTTTATATATTCTAGATAGTAGTCCTTTGTCTGAGATGCAGCTGTTAAAATTTTTCCCACCCTGTAGGTTGTCTCTTAGCTCTGTTGATGGTTTCTCTTCCAGTGCAGAAGCTTTTTAATAAGATGAGATCACAGTTGTTCATTCTTTGTGCTAGTTCCCATTCTATTGAGGATTTGTTCATAAAGTCTTCTCCTATGCCAATATCTTTGAGAATTCTGCCTAACTTATCTTCCAGCAAATTCAGTATTTCAGTTTTAATATTTAGTTCTTTAATACATTTGTATTTTAGTTTAATGTATGGCAAAAGATAGGGGTCTAGTTTTAATCTTTGGCAGGGTGAAATCCAGTTTTTCCAACACAATTTATTATAGGCTCTTTTCTCAAGTGAGGATGGTTGGCTCCTTTGTCAAAGATGAGGTAGCTGAGTATGTCTGGGGTTGTTTCTGTATCTTCCAATCTATTCCACTGATCCTTGGGTCTGTTTCTTTGCCAGTACCATGCTGTTTTTATCACAGTTGCTTTATAGTATAGTTTCAATTTGGAGATTGTAATACCCTCTACCGTGTCTCTGTTGCCTAGAATTGCTTTTCTGATTCTAGGTCTCTTCGAGTTTCAAATGAATTTGTAGATTATTTTTCCTAGTTCTGTGAAATATACTGCTGGAATTTCAATCAGGATTGCATTGAATGTGTATAGCAGTTTTGGTAGTATGGCCGTTTTCACTATGTTGATTCTTCCTACCCAGAAGCAAGGGATGTCTTTCCATGTTCTTATATCCTCTTTGACCTCTTTTTTCAGAGTACTGTAGTTTTCAGTGTAGAGGTGTTTTGCTTCTATCATTAGATTGATTCCTTGAAACTTCATTTTTTTTGGATGCTATTATGAAAAGATTTGTTTCCCTAGTTTCTCTCTCAGAGAGTCAGCAGTCATTTGTGTACAAGAAGGCTATTGTTTTGTTTCGTTTTTTTGTTTTGTTTCGTTTTTTTTTTTTTTTTTTTTTTTTTTTTTTTTTTTTTTTTGGTACTAGGGATCAAACTCAGGCCCTTGCACTTGTGAGGCAGGTGCCAGAACCACTGAGCTAAATCCCCAGCCCTAGGCTATTGATTTTTGTTTGTTGACCTTGTATCCAGCTAATTTGCTGAAAGTGTCAATTAAGTCTAGAGGTTTTTGGGAAGAGTTTTTTGGGTCCTCTATGTAAAGATTTGTATTTTCAGCAAATAATGAGTTTAACTTCTTCCTTCCTATCTTTGTTGCTTTAATTTCTTTCTCTTGTTTAACTGCTGTGTCTAATGTTTCCATAACTGTATTGAACAGGAGTGGTGATAGTTTCTATTGAAAATCATTTTAATTGTAAGAATTTATGTTTAAAATTACGTTTATTGGTACATTTTAGGGATATAATATGATGACATTTGTCATTGGGAATCTGTATCTTTACATGATATGTATATACTGGTTCTTATTTTTTCCCCACTCCCCTGCCCTCCAATCCATTCCTCAAACCCTTGCTATTTACAAAGACTTTGCCCCCATATTTTCATTTTCTTGTGTTTATTCCTTTCCTTTCTTTCCTTTCACTTACCTCTCCCATTCTCCTTCCCTTTACACTTTTTTTCTGTTTCACATTATCTATTATACTCTTTTTTTTTTTTTTGGTACTGGGGATCAAACGTGGGTCCTTGAGCTTGCATGGCAGGTGGCAGATGCCAGAACCACTGACCTAAGTCCCTAGCCAAATCTATTATGCGTTGTGATCCTTATCTTCAGTTTCAGTTTCTCGCACCAGAGAAACTGGTATTTATACAGGTGTGTTCTATTTATTTCACTTAAGAGTATGGCCTCAATGTGCATCTATTTAGCTTTAAATGTTTCTAGTTTCTCTTTCTTCATGGCTCAGTAGTACTCCCTTTTATTAAAAAAACCCCACATTTTCTTTATCCAATCTCCAGTTGATGGGCAATGGGGCTGTTTCCAAGTTTTAGCTATTACAAACTGCGCCACTATCAACATGGTTGTACATATAATGCTGTGGTATGATGCTTTTAATTGTTTAGGGAAGCTACCAAGCAAGGGAATATCTTGGACAATTGGGACCTCTAATTCTAGTTTTTGAGGTATCTCCACACTGATTTCTACAGTAGTTGCACGAGTCTGCACTCCCACCAACAATGGAGCAGTGTTCTTTTCTCCCCACAACAGTTTCAGCATTTGTTATTGGTTGATTTCTTAATAGCAGCCTATCTTTCTGGGGTGAGGTAGAATCTCAGTGTAGTTTTCATCTGCATTCTCTTGAATGACTAGTGATGTTGAACATTTTTAAAGAATCAATATAAAGAAAATGGCCATACGTCCAAAACTACTATATGGATTCAATGCCATCCCAATTGAAATTCCAACAGCATATTTCACAGTACTTGAGAAAACAATCCAAAAGTTCATTCAGAATATGAAGAGACCTATAATATGAAAAGCAATTCTATGCAGCAAAGACAAGGTAGGGGGTATCACATTCCCCAACTTGAAACTATACTATGAAGGTACTGTGATAAAAAAACAGCATGGTACTAGAAAAGAAACAGATATGAGGACAAGTGGCACAGATTAGAAGATGCAGAAACAACTTCAGACACACTCAGCCACCTCATCTTCGACAAAGGATCCAAGCACCCTCACTTTAGGAAAGATAGCCTCCTTAATAAATGGTGTTGGAAAAGTTGGGTTTCAACTTCCAAAGATTAAAACTAGACCTATATCTCTCACCATGCACTAAACTAAAATATAAGTAGATTAAATAACTAAATATTGAAATGAAAACACTGAACTTGCTAGCACAAAGAATCAACAACTAGGATTTCATCTTTTTTGTCCTTTCATTGGATCTTTTAAATTTTTCCCTCTCTCCCTTTCATTTCTTGCTTTGCCTACTTGATTTGCTCTGCTCGGCCTCATTGTGTCGTGACCTTCATCGCCCTTTTCTAGAACATGGTATAGAATTGTTTGGCATGCTGGTTTGGTATTCATGAAGTTTCTCAAGTGTTCTTTGTCATGGAAGTATCTTATTTCCCCATCCATTTTAAAAGAGAGTTTTGCAGGATACATCAGTCTAGGTGGGAAATTGTTTGCTTTTAGTGCTTGAAGTACCTCACTCCAGGCTCTCCTTGACTTGAGGGTTTGTGTTGAAAAGTCTGGTGTGATTCTGATGGGCTTTGCTTTGCATGTGATATGTTTCTTTTCTCTAACTGCTTTCAGTATTTTGTTCTTCTGTTGGATTTTTGGGATCCTGACTATTATATGTCTAGGTGTAGATTTTTTTTTTTATTATTATGGCTAGTTGGAGTCCTATATGCCTCACTTATCTGTATATCAAATTCTTTTGCTCTGTTTGGGAAATGTTCTGCCATTAGTTCTGTGCACAGTTTTTTTATGTCACTTGTACTTTCTCCTGCTTTTTCTTGGACTCCTATCAATCTTATATTATTATTATTTGTGTCATGTAGGAGCTTTTGTATTGATTTCTCATTTTCCCTTACTTTTTTTAAGAGATCATTCTTTTCATGCTCACTGACTGCCATCCTGTCTTCTATATCTGATAGCCTTTCTTCAGATTGACTCAATCTGTTATGTATTCTTTCAATAGAGTTTTTAATCTCCTGGATATCTATTTGAATCTCTTTCATGGATTCCATTTCTTTCCTGTGTTGGGCATTCAAGATTTCCATTTCTTTCCTATGCTGGGCATTCATGGTCTCTATCATGGTCTTGAACTCATCTATTTTTCTGTTTCTGTTCTAGAGTCTCTAATCATGTCTCTCATTGTGCTCACCATCTCTGTAGTTATCTGGGAATTTATTTCTGTTTTGAGTTTTTCTGGAGCCTGATTGATCTGTTTTGTCACTTCCTGTGCTATGAGTTCAGGATGTCCTGGCGCTCAATGTCAGAATTTTCCACCTCATTTCCCCTAGAATTTGCCATTGGTGAACGGGAAGTCTCTCTTTGTGCCTTAAGTGTTTTTTCATTTTTATTTTTGTTGTTGGTGCTGTCCTTGGTTTAATTCCAGGGTTAGTACTTTTAATCTTTCTGATATAGCTGCTCTTTAGCTTTTGAGTCTCTAGTGACTTAGCGACACTCTCATTTTCATAATATCAAGAAGGACAACTGATTAAATCAATCACAATTCTTTAGTCCATTTGATACATTCAGCAACACAATAGCATCAAGCACATCTTAGAAATTGACATTTTTAATAATATCAGAAAAGACAACTCATTAAATCAATCACAACTCTTTATCCCAGTTGATGCAATCAGCAAAATAATAGCATCAAGCACAGCTTAGAAATTGACTATTTGTGATAGTTATTAATCTATCATGTTTAACCATGTGAATTAAATCAAAATCGAGGACCAGCCCAAAATATGTATAGAGTGAATAAACTCTTCTATATAACAATTTTACCTTTCAGGATGGGGACTTAGAACGCATTAGGAGTAGTGGAATACATAGGTAGAAGGGTAGGAGAACGTTTTCAAGAGAAGCCAGAAGGCACAGGATGATCATGCAAATTATAGGAAACTATTGAAGACAAGAGGGAAAGGCAGTGCAAGAATAAAGACAAAAATAGAACAATTTAACAGTAATAGGGAAGCTATAAATTGTACTCACTTTACTTTGAAACTAATGACAATTGAGAGAAGGAAAAAGAGAAGAAAAAAGAAAGAAGAAATCTGAATTAGGTAAGGAACAGGAACAAAAAGGGAGATAAAAACAATTTGGGGGAGTGAGTGAGTGCGAAAAAGAGAAAGAAAAAAGGAAGAATTTGAAGAGTGGAAAAAAATTAAATATTAAAAATAAAAATTAAAAATAAGAGGAAAAAAAAAATCTTGAAAGTCCTCTTTCAGGGTATATCTCTGCTGTTATAACAGACAATGTGGGCAGCATTGTGCATATGATTAAATCAGTTAGTCTCAACTAGCTAACAGCAGACCCCTGTGATTCAGGCTGAATGCCTGCTAGGCCCAAATTGAGTTCCCTGCCCTCCTGCAGGGTTGAACTCTGCAAGGTTCTACAGCAGATTCCAGCTGCCCTTCCCCTAAAGATAGTCCAGGATCTGATGGAAGGTGGTGATCCCTTCAACTTGCCCACTACAGAGGTCTGATGTGCCTTTTTGCAGTTGTTGACTTCCGTTCTATCTTCTGGAGCTCAGTACAATGGCCTTTATGACCACCTGTGTCTCTGCAGTGTGGATCCCAGTACCAGCACAACCAAGAGGCCCGAGAGCATGGGAGTGGGGGCATGCTGCAGTGGCGCCTGTGTGGCTGGGAAGTCCTCACTGGTCTGCTTTGATGAAGGCCCGGGGCACTGGAGGGTGGGGAAGCTGCTTGGCTCCCTGCGTTGGCTGGGCAGACCTCAATGGTGTGCTCCCATCTTTAATTCTTAATACTGATTATTTGGATCTTTATTTTTCTTACTCAGTCTAGACAAATGTTTATTAATGTTGTGATTTTTTAAAAAAAATGCTTTAGTTTCATTTACTTTCTATTTGGTTTTTGTCACAACAATGACCTTTTCATTCGTTCCTCCTATAAATAACTACGTTATGAATATCCTTCTAAGCACAGTGTTAATTTAGAAGGTTTTAGCACTTTGTGTTTCAATATCATTTAGGTCAATATATTTTCTGTTATCATCAGTGAGTTCCTATTTGAGCAGGGGCTTTGTTAAAGGTTGTGATTTTTGTTGTTGGTGGTGGTGGTAGTATTTTTTTGCTTTGTTATCCCAAGGTTTGAGGTTTTTAAAGATATCTTTTATAACAAAAATTATCATTAAAATTTTACTCTTTTTTTTCTGAAGTTTGAACTTTTTAGCAACCCAGTGTATAGATATTCTACTCTATGTTCTACATTCACATAAAAAATGCATATTTTGTGGTAGCTAAGTCCAGTGGACTCAAATTATTAAGTGGATTAATTTGTTTAATAGTACTTTTTGGATCCTGTATTTTCCCATTAAATTTGTGTTTGTGCATTTCTCCGCTATTGAGAAAAGAACGTTGTAATATCCAATGTCAATTATAGGTATATTTTAATTCTCCAGTTTTGTTAGCACTGTTTATATATTTTGACACATTATATTCAATACATTTATATGTAGAATTATTTCTTCATGATACAGTTTTAACATTATACAATGTGCCTTTCCTTTTAGATATATTCATTTATCTGGGCCTAGGATAATGTTTAGGAAGCTATTTTATATCCTATAATAGCATATATGATATTTCTTAAAATTCCAGCCTGACAAACTATTTCTATTTGCAGTTAATATATTCATCAGTATGTTGCTGTTGAAGTCTACTATTTTGCCATTTTTTCTGTTCTGTGTTGCATACCATTCTTTCTGACTTGAGTTTTCTTTTAATATATTCAATTTTATCTTCACTACTAGACTACAAACATTATTTTTAATTTTATTTTAGTGGTTTCTCTAATACAGTGGTTATCTTGAAATTGTCATCATATTTTCTAAATAACTATTACTTAATATAAAATGTAAGATAAATTTAACAACATTCTGTACTCTCCATCTTTTCTTGCATCTTTTCTATTATTATTATATAATTTTTTTTCAAACAAGTATGTTGCAGAATATATACTGTACTTATTTGTGATAGGATATGTCTACTAAAGACAATTTTTAAAAATTCTGTTTCCAAATATTTTCCAGAAATTTATGAACCCATTAGAAAAAGGTTATTGAATTTATGTTGGCACATTTTTGTCACTTTAAAAATATTGTTTTATTGTCTTCTGGATTGTTTTCTTCTCAATGGTTTTCTATTATTTCCTTTATGTAATGTATTATTTTTTTCCTGGTTATATTGAAAATTTTCTCTACATCATAAGGGTTAAATTTTTGACCTTTATGTTTTTTTAAACTTATTTTGTCATTTATAAGGATGTGTGACATTATTAGCATAATTAAAGTGGGCCCTCTATTTAAAATATTTCATTATTAGAGCATAACCTTAAATTCCTTGAACAATTTTGATCCTTTTACTCTTCCTCAAGATTAATATTTACTAAAGTGGCTATTTCAACAAGGAAAGTAAAGGCAGAAAATGACTGCTTGTTGCTTGAAAATATATTCTCTTCAGTACTTTGACTAATGAAAATTACTAGATAAGCATACAGTATTTTTCACTGATTTAAAATTGATGGGGATTCTTAAAATTCATAGAATTTTTGCTTTTATATCGAAAAGACAATGCATATTATTATTTCAGTACTCTGAGAATTTTATATTACCTGATGTTTATGAAACATCATATGAGCTACTATAATTTGAAAGTTCTCCCCCACTTAGATGACAGTTTTAACAATAGTGGCTTGACACTATGCATGCAATAGATCAGTGATACTTAGGTTTCTTACTTGTACTGTTCTTGGAGAGTCATGACGCATACAGTGTTTACTTTCCAACCATGATTTTGGGTTAAACAGGCAGGAACTGCTTCTTTTACAGTAGAGTAGAAAAGATGTCCTACCTATTAGTGAATTGTTCTTAAGGAACCCATGGGGTTGGAAAAGACTGAAGTTAACTGAAACACTGCCTAGGTGGAGAGTAAATTAAGTAGAAAAAAATAACTCAAGTTTTTCAAATCCCAAGGACAGAATATGGATGGTGCTACAGGTATTATTATTATTATTATTATTATTCTGCTATAGGTTGGTGGCTTAAAATACACATATTCAGTTACTTGCAGTTTACATATCAGAAGTTTGAAGTTAGTTCTGGTTGGCTAATAACGATGTCACTAGAGTGAATACTTCCTGAGCACTGCAGGCACAATAATTTCTTTCCTTTACTTACTTCTATAAAACTCGTGAATCCCTGGAGTCATGACTCCCATATTTTTTCATGCCAATCTCTTTTTTGATCATCATTATCTCTAACTCATCTTCTATAGTGAAATCTCCCTTTATGTTCTTTTTATGCAGACACTTGTGATTATGTTAAGGGATGACCCATATATGAGCCCCCATAATCTTACCATCTCAAGAGCCTTACCTGAGTCATGTCTGCAAAGTCTCCTAATTGCCACATAACAAAGCATTTACAATTTCCACCAGTTAGAATCTGGATATCTTTGGAAGCCAATATTCAATTTACAACAGTATCATCCTATCTTTGAATATGTTAGATTTTTCTCCCAGAAAAAAAAAAAATCCTTACATGGCATGACTTTTGGCTCTTCAGTGAATAAAATAAAAGTGACCTACAAATCAAAGTAACACTCTTAAATGTGTGCTATTTGTAATTGAGGAGAAGCCAAGTCATGCTTTTCATGAAACATGATCTTAATTTATCAAAGAGAAATGTCACTGATTTGTCTTTCTTCATTCATGGCTTAGTGACTGTCCCACTGTGCTGTGATATTCCAAAGTAAACTCCATTCTATTGGGTTAAGAGACTCACACTATTTCCGTGACCTCATTCTAATTTAACTAATGTTATCTACAATGAGCTTATTTCCCAGGAAGTTTGCACTTTTAAATACTAGGGGATTGGACTTCAACATGCGAATTCAGGAAATGATTGGCAAAATTTAACCATTAACAAGCTGTGAGGAGAAAAACCATTGATTTAAATAAACCCGTCTTGTTACTGAGAGTGAATTTCAGACAAGTTTGGAATTCTAGCAAAGATCACAGTGAGTGACAGAAGCTTCAGTGAGATAATAACGCAATATTCCTAATTCTCGTGTCAGACCTCTTTCCGTATTATTAGAATTGATTCTGTCTTGGATAATTAATAATACAAATCTGACATTTCCCAGCTGATTTCAGCTGGTATGTACTCTAGAAATGCATGTTTTAAACAAGTAGCACATCTTAGTTTAACATTTTCTGACAAGTATTTCAGCTCAAAAGACACTTGTGAGATTGCTTCATAAAAGGAATCTTGGCAGCTCATCCCATCTCAATTGTAATTCCAAAGAAATTTCTCATCAATTTTATCTATGCCTTCATTTGTGCCAAACAGCTTTATCATGTTACAGGCAGCAACAATGATTAATTTACTTCCCTTGCACTCAATAATTCATCAGGGGAGGATCTTAACATTTTCCCCATCTATGGTATTTCTAGAAAGTGTCCACCTTACTAAAACATTTTAGGTTTCATAAAATTTCCATGATAACAATAATTTAACAGCTTAGATGCATAATCCTGAGAGCTATCTTTAGGACTTTAGAACTCAAAAACAAGGGTCAAAATTTAAATAATAAAGTTTTAAAATGTCATTTGTATTATTTTGTTATAAAATGTTATCTTGTAAAGTCTACATAAGTGGTATCTGCATTATTTAGACTTCTTCCATTTTCACCTTTTTTCAATGTCAGAAAAGCAAGAGATATGTTTATGTAGCTCAAAGTCTGTGTGTGTGTGTGTGTGTGTGTGTGAGTGTTTAATGTATAATGCTCAACACGATACTGGCGAATACTGTGCAGAACAATTGAAAATGTGTTGTTTGGCACTATTAAATTCTTTCCATAGACACAACACATGCTCAAGCACTGTTAAACAATCATAGATGATGAGACTAAAGTGTTTCCTATCCTTAAGAGTCACTCTTTCTCACTCCATATTCATACTAGTGAAACTAGAATAAAGGGAATGGGTAATACCTTGCTTATGGTTAGAAAGAATCAATAATGCCATAGAATTGAACTAATTCACTGTTTTATCCTTTAGGATAACCAATGTTTCTTACCAAAATATGAAGATTTTATTCCTTATCATCAACTATATATTGGACAAAAAACCAACTGTAACCATAGAATTTTGCATCATTAAAGGTTTACATTTAGGATAGTTCTGAGGCTAACTCTACTCATCAGAACCCACTTAAAAGTGATCGCAGAAACACTGCATTTAATGGATTTACCGTCAGTATTCCAGAGATGTTAAAAGTATAAATACAGGGCAGTTTATACGTTAAAATACACATATATTACATTTCAAGTTTTTAAAAGTTTTTTTTTTTTTTCTTTTGAAAGAAGTTAAGAACAAGGGTTTCTTCAAAACACTTGATGCCAAGAAGGCCCAGAGGGGGGCTTGGTCTGGAGAGCATCCGTCATGCCCCTCCCCTTGCTTGACTCTTGTTCCCCCTGGTTATCTGGCAGCCACTCTCCTCCAGGCTGCTCTTAAACAGAGTGCAGTTCTGCTGTCAACTACAGTTCTCATTTCTTACTCCCACCACTCAGATACTTTCCTTGCCTCTTTCAAGAATTGTGGGGCCCATTGATGTGGCTAAAACCAGGCAGTGAGGCTTCCGGGCCCACTGCTAACATCCCCAACCTCCCCAGATCCTAATAAACTGAAATGAACACGCTGGCTCTCCTCAAGATTCTCTGGTTTCAGCCCTGCTATTTTTCCCCAAAGACATAGCAGCTGTTAATCAAACATTTGCTATCACCCCATCGTAGCACTGAATTGACTCTATGACAGCTAAGGATGTTTTGGAGCCTTCAACCAGTTGGACCAAGTATAGTTCTGTGCTTAGACCAATCGGCAGGCCTAAATTTGAACCAATTACAGGCTTACACTTGGGCCAATCACAGGGCTGCTGTTGTTATCTAAACAGCACTAACAGCACTCCCCCTCACTCTTCTCGTATTGGTCTAAGAGATCTCCCACCGATTTACTGGTTCCCCTGTGCAGTTGCACATGTCTTGTTAAAATAAAGATTCATTTTGGTGGTTTGGTAAATCTGATTTATTTCTTGGGTAGTATGGGCTTGGAAAATCTATTCAGGATTCTTATCTGCGGGCAGAACATTCATCTCAAAGAAAGAGGAATAAATACTAGGAGTTGTTAATTGTGAAGGGTTCCAGGGCCAGGGATTTAGCTTAGTGGTTCCAGTGCCTGCCTCGCAAGCACAAGGACCTGAGTTTGATCCCCGGTACAAAAACAAACAAACAAAGCAAACAAACAAACTCTGAAGGGTTCCAAAGACCAGCAGCCAGTGAAGATCTGCCACTTCAAGCAGAACCCAGCATATTCAACCTATGATGTCTCACACAGCAGAAGCCAGGAGGCAGTGAACAGCAGTGACACATACCAGCAACCGGCTGTGTCAGCTGTGGGCATCCAGTACTATGGTGCTATCAGGACCTCTAGCAGAGCTGTGCTTTGACAGTTTGTGATTTCCTTCTGAATAGAGAAAATGAACCTTCAAATGACTGTCAACATCTTAACCCTTCAAGCTTCAAATGAAGTTAAATATGTACTTAAATTCAAATGTTGATGAATGTATAAAATTGGCATCTTGTACAGAATTATATGATATTTACTGCCTGGGATTAATAATCTGATAAACTAAATCATTTTAATTAGAGCAGGTAGGAATGTTTTTACACACTTTCAAGTCAATTTAGTACCCTGAAAATAGCATTTATTTGAAATAATGTACTGCAGTTTGGGGACATTGGCTTAAATTATGTGCATTTAAAAGCCAAAGTTTTTCACAATTTATAACGTTTTTACTCACAAATAGAACTTTTCTTTTTCACTTAAAAAGTAATAAAAAACAACATAGATTTGAATTTAAAGTTGATAAGTATGCTATAATTAGCATTTGTTAAATATGGCAGAAGTATAAAGGTATATATTTTCTCCTTAAAGTCCTTGGACTTTCCTACATTCTCCAAGAAACTCCTCTACCATCTCCCTGAAATGAAAAAGGCCAAAATATCTGTCAAATTATTTCCTGATGAAATTTCTTTGTATACAGTGTACAGTGGCCAAAGTGTATGCTATAAAAGAAGTAAAATGTACTTGGATAGTTTTATCTAGATATTTTCCATAAGGTTTATACCTGAAAGGGACATAAAATTCACTAAGAATCATATTCTAGGGATATATGAGAACTAAATTTATTTCTCAAATTTTCTTCTGATTATTTTTTTGTTATTGTCATTTGGTTTTATTTGGTACTGGTATTTGAACTCAGGACCTTGAGTTTGCAAGGCCGGTGCTGTGCCACTGTGCTAAATCCACAGCCCATTTCCTGATTATTTTTGAAAAATATAAATATTGCACTAAAAAAGTGGAAAATATTTTTGGAGTGACACAATGAAGGAGATTTAGTAAAAAAATTCTGCATGTGACCATGACTGAGTGTAGATTCAAATAAAAAGAGCCAGTTCTCTGAGGGACAGTCTGTTGGATTTCTTTTAACCAACTTTGTGTGTAATATAGGTCAAATAATTTTTTAGTTCAGAGATTTTTAACTAGCTTCATTAATGTTTCATACTTTAAAAAGTCAAGAAAATTACCTATATGGCCTTACAATTAACTCTCCCATCTGACCCTTGCTCCCAACCTGAAGGTGTTGGACCTAATGTCAATGTAAACAATCACTGCTATGAGTGTTTAACAATGGTTGGAATTAAAGTCTGTCAAAAATATTCAGTTTTCCGTCAGCAAAATATAATGTTTAAAAGGATAATAGCAAGCCATATTTTAAAATTTTGATCATAATTTCCAGAAGTTTAATATTTTAGGAAATTCTTATGTTTATATTTTAGTATGTCTCAACTGCTTTTCCACCATTTAAATATTAGTAGGTTCTCTGGAAAGCATAGAGATATGTTAACATTTTCTTCCCACTTGAACCTCAGACATTCTTGTAGTTGTTGGAATCTGGCAAGGTGGGTTGAGAGTGCAAAAGGAAATGGCAAGGAATACAAGAAAAAAATGGTACTGAAGAGGAATAAAATTGCTTTGGTTAGCTTTGAATGCCCTTGAGAGCTTTGGAACTGTATCAAATTGAGTAGAATAGTTCTTAAAGTTCTATTTGTGATTTTACCTTGTCTTGTAGAAATGTGAATGTGGATATCAGTTTATACCTGAGAATTTTGTTAATATGTTAATTGATGTTCTTCTGATTGTAAGAATCAAATCTCGTGAAATAATTTAAAGTTAGAGGTGATCATTTTTAAGATAGAGTGTTGTCTCACTAAACAAACTAAAGAAATACACATGGGATTTGTTTTAGTTACTTCTCGTTGTAGTCAGGGTTTTCAAGGGAATAGATCTAATATAGGACACATAATTTACAGTATTATTTTATAATATTCACCCAAAAAGTCAAGTGAAGAGGAGTGCATGAGATCTGTTCACACACTAGAGACCAGAAGAATCCATCCAAGGGCCCGTGTCCTGTAGCAATGTCCCACACAAGACCAGCTGAAGACCTTAGCACAAAACCATCAGCATTTGTTATTTAATTTCTGGTGATAGCCACTCTTTCAAGAATAAGCTTGAATCTCAGTGTTGTTTTAATTTGCATTTCTCTTTTAGAGAGAGATTTTGAAGATATTTTCATTTATTTATTGGTCATTATTTGTACCTCTATCGAACCAGAAGAGCCCCAGAATAGTAAAAGCAATCCTGGGCAACAAAAGGAAAGTAAAGAAGCATCACAATCTTGGACTTCAAGTTATATTTCACAGCTACAGTGATAAAAATAGCATGGTACTGGCATAAAAAGAGACATGTGGATCAGTGGAACAGATTAAAAGATGAAGAAACAATCCCAGGCACATTCAATTATCTGATTTTTGGCAAAGGGACCAAAAATATACGCTGGATAAATGATAGCCTCTTTAACAAACAGTGCTGGGAAAATTTGCCATCTAGATGCAGAAAATTTAATCTAGACCCATATCTCTTAACATGTTCTAAACTACTATCAAAATGAATCAAAGGTCTAAATGTGAAAACAGAAATGTAATTTGCTCGAAGAAAATACATAAAACTCTTGAAGACATAGCCATTGGCAAGAACTTTATTTTGAAATCAAAGGTATGATGCCTCTCTTTTTCCTCTCTCAATTATTCTGGTTGTTTTGGATCTTTTGTCTCTCTATAGGAATTATAATTATTTGAGTCTATAGAGAACTTTGGGTTGAATATAGATTTTAAACAATATTATATTATATTTTTTAATACAAAATATATATTTGTTTGTGTTTCCTTTAATATTTTACCACTACTTTATGGCTTTAAATGTGTGAGCCCTTTATCACCTTGTTTGAGTCTCTTCCTATGTAGTTTATTCTTCTGGTGCTATTGTAAGTAGAATTATTTTTCTGCCAAAAATAAAGACAATGGTGAAAGGCATGTGTTTACAATTTTCAAACTTTCAAAGTTACATTTTTCTTTGATTATGTGGAATGCAAATTGTGCACAAAATATATCCCCTTTGATTTGGGAGATAATTTATACTTTCATCTGAGTGTTGGGTCCTGCTGTAGTTATGGTAGGTTATTTAATTATCATTGCTTATTCTTTTCAGGAATGGGACCAAACCAAAACAATTACCCAGTGAGGTAAACAATAAATTCCATAGTTCCATGTCCAGTACTCAGGGCAAGTTATTGCAGTGAGATGTGAGCTCTGAAGATTTTGAGCAGCCCTGTCTTTATGGCATTGCTGGTTGGAGGTCTCATGTCCTCTCTCTTAGGCTGGTTTTGCTCACTGTGTACAGCTTTCTTTGGAAATTCCATGTTGGTGGTCTCTGAATTCCACTGTACTTTCTGCTTCACTCTCACAGCTTCATACACTGTCCTCTCAGAGATACACTGCCTGGATCCCCAGGCCTTCTTGCACAATCTGGTCGGAAGCCTCCCTGATTCCACAACTCTTGCATTCTGAATACATGTAGCTGCAGCACTACATAGAAGATGGTGTGTCCTTCTACCAATGTAAGTAACAGCCACACTTCATGGTTGTAGAGGGCTCTAAGTGCCTGATGGCTGAACATTAGGAAATATTTCCTCTTTGGCCTAGAAAAATTAAAGTACTCTGGGACTCTCTTTATCAAGCAAAGTCTTGTAATTTTGTACCTTTTAGACAGTGAAAGGTGTAGTCTTGATGATTTCTCTTGGGCTCAAGGCATCTTTTCTATTGTCCTCATATAAAATATTTAGTTTCTTTTTATGTTAATCTTTTTGGTTACCATATTCTCCTCTTCTTCAACTTTATAGGTTCTTTATTTTTTTGATAAATCAAAAAACTTATAAAATAAGTTTGTTGCTCTTGTTTCTCAGTAGAAATTTTGCTAAAAACATCAGTGTTCATGCTACAGCCTGAATTTGGACTGCTTTGAAATTTCCTCTGCCAGATAATTAGGTCGTCAACCTTAATCTTAATATCCTATACATTCTAATAACTTGAGTAAAATGTAGACAGTTTTTCTGCCACAGCATAATATACTTGGTCTGGGGTCCAAATGCCAAGGAAATGACCAACTGAAACATCCTGAGCCTAGTCTTTACTGTGCAATTCTATTGGCATTCTGGTTCTCTGTGCTTCAACCAGAATCACCCATCAATCCTGGCTTATAGCATTCTGGGGGGTTTCTATAGCTGACATCTTGAAACCTTTCCAAAGTCATATCTTGAACAAGTTCTAAAGGATTTTAATCCACATAATCTGGGATATAGACACAATGACCCCACTTCTGGTACCAAAATCCATTTTGGTCACTTTCTGTATTGCTGAGGCACAATACCTGACACCAACAATTTAAAGGAAGAGACATTTATTTCAGCTTTTTTTTTTTTTTAGAGGTTTCATTCCATAGTCAGGCAGCTCCAAGGTAGGAAGACATAATAGAAAAATCTGACAGAGGAAAGCTGCTCATTTCTTGACATCCAGGAAGCATACAAAGATGGTAGTAATGAGGAAGGGTGCTTCTTGATCACATCTCCAGTGATGTACCTTCTTAATCATATCTCCAGTGATGCACTTCTTCCAAGCAGGACCAACCTCATTATAGTACATTCAGCTATAGCATCCCCATGATCCATCACCTTCCAAAGCCATGTCTATGAGCATATGAAGCCTTTTGAGGACATACTAGATGCCCATAGGGAATCCATTTGAATATTATAAAAAGATCATTACTATTCATGGTCATTTAAAATGGCAAACCTGGGAAAATACTAAAAAATTCACAGATCACATAGGAAAATACTTATCCCAGAGTCCCCAGGCTTCATTATTCCAGTGTCACAGAGTCTATACCTATCTAAATGTAGACCCTGCTCTCTCAGGAAATTAGGAAGAAGTACAGATTGTCAGTGTTTCATTGAATACAAGTTAATGAATAAGACAACGCTATCTACGGCCTCTCATAGATTTAATGAGGAAGATTTCGAATTTACTTTTATTGGATAACATCTAATATTTCTATTGCCTTTCACTATTTCTATAACTTTTCAATTGTTTCCACTTCACTATTATAATAAGTCTTTGGGAATGTCTGTTATCCAACTTCTGCTAGTCTCTGTAAAACATTATTGCTTAAGAAAGCAGTGCAGGGAGCATTCTTGAACAAACCTATCCTGAAACTGATGCACAAATAATATAAAGACCACTATAAGGTGAGGAACAGGAAGACCTGGACCCTTACCTGCTAATCATTGAAAGCATGATTTGTGTTTTTCCACTCAGGGACAGTCAGAGACTTAAAAGCCATTTTGCTATAAACTATAACTTTTAACCAATGTCTAGAAGACTTTACACTATTTGCTACATAATGATTTTGAGGAGCTAAAAAATTTAGAATTCTAAATAAAAGCTTACACGGCCAGAGTTATATTAATATGTATGACACATTTTCTCAGTGTTTAACTTTCTCTAATTGCGAAGAGTCCTTAAGATCATAATAAACTCAAAATTTTTAATCAAATTTTCTTTACGTACTTTAGTCTTCTTTGTAACCTTTGTGAAACTGAATACACTCTTTGGAAGTCAAACACCTAAACCATAATTCTTATTGGCTAACATGGGCAATTGACATCTCTGAAGATACCGGTATTTTATGTTTTAAACATTTTGTTGTGCCATATTGAGGCAGGAGATTAGGATGTGGTCAGCTGATTGGGCAAGTGAGTGTGAATTGTCAATCATAGAGATCTAGGAGTCACATACCCAAGATTTATATATATATATATATATATAAAACCAATCAGAAAATGTAATCTTCACTGGGGTTGTAGTTCAGCAGCGCCATGCCTGCCTGGCAAGCACAAGGTCCTGAGTTCAACCCCCAGTACTAGAACAAAACAAAAAACAAGAACAACAAAAAGTAATCTTCATTTCTTCTCACAAGAAGTTTATTGATGGCACAGCCTATGCCTGATACTAGTATGGGTATTGAGAGATACAAAAGACAGCTGCTACTAAGATCTTGGCCACTGTACTCTTTCACAGTAGTCTGCTCTCACTCTGAAGAACGTATCTCTTTTCCTATTTTTAATGGTCCCACACCTGCTCTGCAGAGCATGTTTCTTTTCCTAAATTTAGTAAGTATAAAACCTTGCTACATTTTTCCCTTATCTTGACTTATTCTTTGTTCAAGACAGAAAGACCTTAGAACACACCTTTAGGAGGAGTCCCAGTACCTCAGAACCTGGGAAGAATGTGGACTAAAAGACACTAGACTTCATTCTTTCTTAGTTACTGAGCACTCTTATTTTTAAATTTGGTGTCAAAACTGTTACCTGCCACTTAGGACCATGAGCTCAGATTCATTTGCTTGCTGTTAACTAAATCAAAGTATACCATTTATTTTGATCAAAAAGATAAAAAGAAAAAGATTTATTCAAAGTTAGCTCTTAGGACATGAAAAGACCCATTTGCTTCAAATTGCCTCTCTCACTTTATAAAGTGCTTTAGGGTCTTTTATAGCAGGAAACAATGAGATGGGTATGGAATACGAGACAATGGATATTTTCAGACTTGTTTTACCTCTTCTTGGATCTAGACTCCTATTTCTCTCTCTCTCTCTCTCTCTCTCTCTCTCTCTCTCTCTCTCTCTCTCGCTGTGGAAATAAAACTAGATGCCAGAATCTGTTTATTTTGTTTTCCTCTTTCTCTCTCTCTCTCTCTCTCTCTCTCTCTCTCTCTCTCTCTCTCTCTCTCGCTGTGGAAATAAAACTAGATGCCAGAATCTGTTTATTTTGTTTATTCATCTAGGCTGAGGGGAGGTGGAATTAGGGAGTTGTCCTATGCTTGAGGAAGTTTGGAGAAGCCATTTGTCTCTAAAGGGAAAATAATAACTTTTAAAGTTCCATTTTGCAGGGCTTATTACAAAAATACAGATATTTTAAACTTATGATTATAACCTCACATTGGCTCCTAAGTGCCAAAGAATCATGTGATCTTTTATTTGCCATTCTTTCACTTTCTAACTCTGAGATGATGTACTCTTTTCCCATCATTGATATTGAAAACAGAAAGAAAGAAACTATCAAACTTGAGTTCTAAGATCTCTCTATTCACACTGATAACCCTGCAAGAATCTTCACAGATGAATTGTTTCTTCTCCTACTCGGATGCACTCTTTATCCTGGTGCTGGATACCTCAACTCATTTTACTACACACACATACACACACACACACACACACACTGGACTCCTTCCATGTTCCCTTCCTCCCGCTATAGTAAGCATTCCAATATTTTATTTAGAGTTTTTACATCTATTTTTATGGATTGTGGTTTTCACCCTTTGTGTTATTCTTGTCACTTTGTCATGAGAAACATGTGTGTTCATTTCTTGAGTTAGGGACTGGTATATCTTTTCATATACTGTGTGTATAGGGGAGATTTAAAATGGAAGTTCTCAGTATTTAGAAGTGATGGAAATTTGCCCACTTCTAATGCATACGTACATACTGTGCTTGATGATAACCAGGGTAATGATATAATTGTATCTTTCGTTTCTTTTACCTTTTTGAAAAATCCCTTCATAGTTTGGTGTATATTTGATTTTCCTACATCAATGAGATTCATTCTTACTGTTACATATACCAAAAATTTGGGTTTTTAAATCAATAGGTAGGATTCCATCATAAGAATATGCTATTCTATATTTATTCAAGTTCTAATTTTTGACTAGTATGATTAATACTTCCCTGAACATTCCTGTATTTTTTAATGATCCTCTCATTTTCTTAAATGTAACATGATGAATCATGTGGAAGTCATATGCTTAGCTTTATATTTAAAGCATACTGCCAATTTTCAAAAAAAGTTTTACAATTTAAAACATTTTCACTGGCAAAATATAGATATTCAATTGCTACTTATTTTTATCATACACACTAGTGGGTGTATAATGATATCTAAATATAGTTTTCTTTTCAATGTAGAAAATACTTGGTAATGTGTTTGTATTTTTATCTTGTCTCACTATTGTTGTGTTGATGTACCTATTAAAGTCTTTTGTGGATTTTTTTAGCTTCCTTTTATTTGATATAGAGATGTTCTTTCTTGTTCTGAACTTGACTCATTTTTTGTATATATACATATGTCTATGATATGTCTTTTATAAATTTAATGATATACTCAGATTAATAGAATCTTTTTATTTAAAGGAACTGTATTTCATTTCATTATGATAAAAATTATTATAACCTGTTTAAAAAACTTTGGCTACCTAAAGTTGATAAAAATAACCTCCTTCTTTTAGATTATTGCTGATTTAACCTTCATGCATAGAAGTATCATCCATTTGAATTAATTTTACAGAATTATATAGGGATTAGTATTTTACTTCGAGTAACATCTACATTACATTTCAACATTTCACTTTATTAAAAGATCACCCTTTTATTTCTGAAGTGCAGTGGGTTTGTTATATATCAGTGTAGAATATAAATTGACCTTTTATTATATTTATTGGTTTATTTGGCTGTTAATATGTTACATTAGTTTATAGCTGTATAAATTCTATTTCTCTATCATTTTCCTGACAATTTAAATTCATTGGTTTCCACAAATACCTTAAATGAAGGGCTTTTAAAAATCCGAAAAATGGATACAACCATTATTCCAGTTACCTTGGATATTGTTTTGATGTTTTTATTACTGAATTGGTAGGGAGGTATTGTTAACAGATCCTGAAGGGAATGTTTAAACATTTCCCTTTCTATTACTCTTTAACCCTATCTTTCTTAATCTGCTGTATTTAACTTCCTTTTGTTTTAAGAGTTCAACTACACAAATCTTCTCTTTTGTTAATTTCTTCCTCTGAAGGTCCTTAAATTTCAACTTCTGCTGCATAAGATACAACTTATCCATCCATTTTCCATTTACCCAAATCGTACTGATTCTCTCGGTCCGTTGTCCTCTCATCCTCTTTCTGTGTGGTGCTTTCTTACATTTGATTAGGAAATGATTGCACAGGTTTCAAATGGCTGGGAATGGAGGAGAGGATCATATCTATACCTAGTATTCCATGTATTACTCTTCCGTATTCATTCTTCAAGTCATAGCTGGGTCCTCACTTACTCTGAATAAATTCTTTCTATAGAGCACTGCTATTTGTCACAAAATTTTGTAGTACTCTAGATTTTTAAAAATGTTTTCTCTATTCCATGGGTCATCAGACTTTTTCTGTAAAGAAACAGAAAGTAAATATCTTAAATTTTGTGGGCATTACATTTTCTGTCACAACTACCAAACTCTTTGCCATAGTGCAAAATAAGTCAGGGGATATGTAAAGAAACGGCCTATTTATAAATGGTGAACTTTGAATTCCTCATTTACATATCATAAATCAATATATTTAATATAATAACATAACAATATATTATTGTATTGCTCTTTTAATTTTTTCAGCAAATCTTAGTTTGCAGAATGGACCAAACTAAGAAGCAGGCCAAATTTAACCAGTGGGCCATAATTTGCTGGCCCTTCATCTATACTACTAGTATTTTTGAAATTCGGTTTTAGCAATGGTTAAAATATTGTCTTTGGCTGGAACTTTGTGAATTAAATTTTCTTAGGCAAGGGGCAGTGATTTAACTCAGTGATTCTGCTGCCTGCCTTGCAAGTGCAAGGACCCAAGTTTGATCCCCAGTACAAGAAAAAATTTCCTAGGCAAGCACATTGATATAATTCTTTTTTTCCCTTTTATTGAATTTATTGGTACATTTAAGGTATACAGTACAATTACGTTCATTATTGGGATCCTGTACTTTTACAAGACAGGTCTTGGTCCTCATTTTTTTCCCCTTGTCCCTGCCCTCCCTTCACTCCCCTCCCCCCTCTATTACGTTCATTATTGGGATCCTGTACTTTTACAAGACAGGTCTTGGTCCTCATTTTTTTCCCCTTGTCCCTGCCCTCCCTTCACTCCCTCCTCCCCTCCCCATTTACAAACACTTTATTTCCATTTTTTCATTTTCTCATTTTCTTATTGATATAATTCTTAAACCTTCCTATGTTAGTTTTCAAATCTGGATAATAATCTTACTTAAGACTAAAGTTATTTGGAGGATTAAATGAGCCCATTAATGTACAATACTTTAACACATACCATTTGATAAACATTCAGTACTCATTAGACATGGTCATTTATTATTTTGACTCAATAATTTAGTATACCAAAAAGAGATTATTATCGATTAATAGTTTCCAAACATAGGCAGTCTCAGGTCTGAGAGAGAAGGAGTAAACTGAGAAATTATGTGTTTGATTGTTTGGGATATTGATATTGGCTTTGGAACAAAAATCAATATTTCCATAAAACCTGGATATATAAGAATAAAAAGGACTTTTAGAATAAATACATAAGTAGCATTCAAAATTCATTTGTGTTAGGAGAAATTAGTAATTAAAATCATGTAATATTCATTGCAACATTGTATGTCACGTGCAGTAAAAATTGTCAAACATTGTACTTCTAGAGTAAAACAACAGAAATAAAAACTAAAGGACCATTCTGGGAAGATAGAATGCAGAAAGCAACTCCTTCTTTACAAATTAATAATGCATTTATAACTTTTTATTATCTTCCTATTTCTAACATAACTCACATTTCTACCATTTTGGACAGAGGATAAATTCTAAAGGGCTAATTCTTGGGGTTAAATTATATGGTTTAATATTATTGCTGAAATTGCACCTTGCTTGGTTTCATATTTTCATTTTTATTAAATATTTATTACTCTTCCTTTTTCTGAAAAGCATTACTTAGGTCACATAATTTGTATGTATTCGAATTTTCTTTCAAATTAAATGTATAAAATCTTTTTCCCAGAAATAAATGTATGGAATCATGAGGAAATCTTAACCATATGAATTCCTGAGGCATATATTTTAAGATTTCATATACTTAAATACTTTTAATTAACTCATATTTGTGATGAGGAAACAGCATATCCACAATATCATTTCCACAGTTTACTGAATTCTGCTTTAATTTGACAAACACAAAAATATATGGAAAATGCTCTTAACATGTTAGTGGTAAATGACTAGATATATTGTGTTTTATTACTACTTTGGAGAGATTTAGGAACAATTCCAATTAGGAAAGTATAGAGTACTATGAACAATTGTTTTAGGTATTTTTTTATGATTGGTCTTTTTGAGTATTGTCTGGATCTCCCCAACATCCAAACTTTTGAGAGAGATCCATGGTTATTGTAATAACTCTTCTTTTGGTGATAAGCCATAGGCTAATGTATTCAGCAAAATGTTGGTTTAAGGCATTTAAATGATGTTTCCATCTTATGGCTAAGTCTAATGATTTTCAAGGTTTTTAAAAAATAAAATTATCAAGACCTAGGGGGTACACATAGAAAACTAGAATCATATAAGTTTTGCATTTTTTCATTATGTACTGACATTTTTTCTTTATACATGGTTTGCTTGGCTTAATATATTTTTAAGCAGTGAAGATTATTTTTCACCATAGAAAAAATCATGAAATACCCTATCTAAATCTACATTCTTTCTGGAATTTTTTCTTTTTTGTAGTGAAATGTCTGTGTTATAATAGAAAACTACTGGTCAGGGATTTAGCTCAGTGGTTCCGCTGCCTGCATCACAATGGAGAACTATTAGAAATAATTTTAGAAAATACTTTATGAACATTTATTGTACAGGGTCAGGAAGATTTCAATGCCAAGAGATAAATTCCTTACTATGTCCTCTGATAATTAACTGCAAATTAGTACTGTTCTGTATTTTTAAAAAGTAGTTTTCTTGTGACATTTTTGAATGACAAGGTTTCTTGGGAATTAAAATGCCTTGTTTTATTAAACAATTTTCCTCCAGGCATGTGGATTACAATTCTTTGATTTGTAAGACAGTGTCATCACACTCTAGAAGGCACGAGAGTCAAGGAGATAACATTTCCGCCCTGTAGGCCTATGCAAATATACCCTTGTATGTATAAACAGTGGTAGCATATCTGTGTTGCAAAATAACTGAAACTGTAGATGCATAAAGAAAAACTAGAATTAGAACTTGCATATTTCCCCCAATAGTAAGTACTGTCGTTAGTGCCTAATGAGGGTTATTCTAGCGCCAGCACTCATTGACTCCCAGAGCCGATGAGGTTCATCTTTTTCCAATAATGTATTCAGTGACATCACATCAGTAATATGTTGATGGGAGCATTTATGTCACAGTGATCACCATATGATATAAATTAAAGCTATTTTTGTTCTCCATGGAGCAGCTTTACAGAATATTAGTTCATGTATATGTGAATACATGTACTTTTAACAAAATGAGATCATACCTTCTATATACCTTATTCTGCAACTTACTATTTTTTGTCAATAATTTCCATCATTCTATTTAAAGAATTAATCAACCACAATCATTTTTAATTGATATAAAATATATTATTGGATTTATTTGACCTACTTATCATATACGGTTTGATAATCTTTTTACACCTTCAAAAGATGTTTATAATTTAAAAGGTCAGACATTAGAGCACTTCTATTTAGCACAGCTACATTTGCCTTCATTATTCTCTTCCTGGTATATTGGATTCCTGGCCATTAAGTTATTTATGTATCAGAGGCAGTGTAGGGTAGTAGTTAATGACTGGAATCCTGAAGCTAGTGACTAGGTAAGTTATAACCTTATTCTTCCTTGTATATTTACTTTATATATTAAATGGTAGTAACAAAGATCATTGCTAATTGATTGTAAAAATTCATATTTCTCACTTCCTTATGCCTTTGCTCTATCCTACAATGTCAGTTTACTTATAAGCTTTGCTTTCTTTTCTTAGTAGCACATAGATGTGGATCATTGTAGGTCTTCTAATCAACAATTCAATAGATTCTAAGCTCAACTAAGTTGTGATATAGTTATTTTGTTCATAGGTTGATATGATGATATCTATGTATCATCATCTCTATCTATAACATATCCACATGTATACCTACTCTGTATCTATCTATCTATATTTATGGGCATACTTCTGTATAAACCTAGAACACAGAAAATAATTAGCAATAAGTATTTTTCACATCAATAATACTTAGTAGAGAAAGTGAATTTTTAATTGAATTTTTTTCAGTTAATGTTCCATCAAATTATATGGTCCGTTGAAACTATTTCAGCAGAGCAATTGAATCAAAATTAAATAATGCTTTTGAAAAAGGGTCCATATTCTTTTGTGGAATGAATGATTATAAAGAAATAAAGAACTTTTCTGTGGATTTTTTAAAAAGAAAAAGAAAAGAGCACGAACAAAACTCATAGCAAACAAGCACTCCTTACAGTATCGCTAAGGAATTCTGTCTGTAATTAGTATCTCTAATGAAGATTTAATTTTGTAAATTGGGCACCATTAATGAAGGTGATTACTAAAAGGAGCTGTATGATGCTGGACCAAGCATTTAAAATGACATATGACTTAAATTTCATATTGACTCAATAATGGAAGTTCCTTTTTACCATAAACATAAGTGCCTTATTAACCTCAGAGCCACAATTAGGAATAGTTTTTTCATTTTTTTATTTTAAAATTCCAAATGTTGCCCTGAGAGTTGTAAATTTGGTGAATCTTTCCTAAAATATTCAATCAATTTCAAGAAATCCATGAGAGAGTACATAAGAAGTTAAGCTAAAACATTTTCTAGACCTTAAAATGAATGTAAAATAGCAGTTGATGAATGTCACATGTAAACATTTCTGAGGCTGAGCAGGATTGCCGTGAGTTTGGGGCCAACCTGAGATACATAGTGAGTTTAAGATCAGCTTGGTCTCCTCAGCAAGAGACCCTGTCTCAAAAACCAAACTAAAAAAAAGAACATAAATTTACTTGATAACCCACAAAAATTAATATAGATGCACTTTATTCATTTAGACTGTTTTATATTTCTATTTAAAATCTAAATATTATGTACTCTTTCCACAGGTCTTGTAAATGTGTTAGAGCAGATCTAAAAATACTTTGTTGTTACCTACTATAAAATGATTGTTGTGTTTGCTCTTATTTTACCCAATAATGTGTTAGGTTAAAAAACAACAACAACAACAACAGAGAGTGTTATGCCCATCCTACTCATTTCATGAAGAGTGAAATCAAGCTCCGGAATATACTAATGCCATGGAACAAATAAGCAGACACAGTATCACTATAGTAATACAACCACTAGGCAACTGGTATTTGGCTAAAGTTTCCATGGTGATTGAGTCTGTAAAGCTATGGGTAATCCCATCAAACAATTAATTCAAGTTAAGGGAAAATTGCAAACCTATTACTATCTTGGGATCAGGTTAGGCAAAAAACAAAAAGAAAAGAGTAACTTTCTTAGATTCATATCTTAGTGGATGTAACAGGAAAATAGTAGTAAAGAAAATGTGCTTCTTTTGATTAGCCAGGAATGCTGCTTGAAGCACACATTTGCAGTTTATGTTTATATCTTCATCACCATGAATTGCTACTTCCCCCTCATTTATTGTCTATTAATTTGGGAAAACATCTCAGTGATGCTTTAAAAACACTGTTGGAAATCAGTTCTGGTACAGTACTTTAATTTATATATGAAGCGATAAAGGAATGAGAGATGAAATTGCCTTGAAATTGTTATAAAGGTAGATCAAGCACATATTTTTTTGAATTCAAGTTCATGATACTTTGCCTGTGTGTTTTTGCCATCCATGGATACAAATTATATTTTTTAACTGATGATATTGTCATCCAAACAACTTCAAGAAAATCTTAGAAAATAAGTGATACAGAAAAAGATATTTTATGAACGAAGATCAGAAACAATTGTTCAACAAATTGACAGTAGCCTTTTATCATACAACTTGACCATACTAAATCACTAATTTATTTATTTATTTTTTCTTTTCTTTCCTTTTGGATCCGGGGATCAAACTCGGTCCTTGCAAGGCAAGCGGCAGAACCACTGAGCTAAATCTCTGGCCCCCTAGTTTCTTATCAATACCAGAAAAAATATTTTTAAAGCTCCATTGAATTGAAAAATTTTAAAACTCATTTTCAGGTGTCCTCTGAAAGAAGTCGTGAATGCTTGTGAATATGAACTTATGGTGTATTTTCTCTATATATGCATCTGTCAAACCAAGTTCAGTATTATTAAAATAAAGATTCTCATAGCATTTTGTGAAGCCTTATAGTTATTGTATAATTGGTCACTGAACAAATTTTAACTTTATCAGACAAAACTTTAAATTTAGATGATTACTGTAATGTACATATCACACTGAAAGAATCTATAACTAAAATTACAATAACCACATTTTCAATAAAAATTATGGAGTTGCATTGAAGTAATTTTATAAAGGCTTTAAAATACTTAATAAATCTGTGCTGTCATTGAAAAAATAGGTTATGTAAATTACTAAATTTCATTTTCATAAAATTCCAAAGTATCCTTAGCATCAATAACTAAAGTGATATATTTATTTACTAATTCCTCAAGATATTTAAATTTCCTAAAACAGTTTATTATCTTTATAAAATCCAGAGAATGACTACGTAGTGAACACATTTTAAGAGACATCAATCCTCCAGAAATAGGAAATTGGAATTTAAAGGCTTATTGAAAACTTATCTCATGTGAAATCTTTGTGTGGGATACCCTTAATCTACTTGTTATAAGAGGTATAGAAATCTAGAATGGAAAGTGTTGAGAAAATACAGATAAAAACAAAATCTCTTGCTAATGCAGGCAAAATTATGGCAAGAAGTAGTTGAGAAAAAATGTTTTATTATTAAATAAGCATTAAACCATATCCCGATGTTCTTCAGAATTAATCCACTAAAAAAGATCCTGAAGACAAAAAAAGAAATCTTAGTGTTTTATATAGCCAAGCAGATATAATTCATTGTATACATTTCATAAGATAAATAATAACAAATATTTAATTATGAGGGCTCATCGGTATCATTTTTCCCCAGTATATCCTAATTCATCTGATGGTTAATATAATTCTTATATTTATAAAAAGAGGCAGATTTGGAAGCCAAGTGCCAGATGGAGTTGGATTCCTACAAACTCATAGAAACTGGGACATAGGGCACTATCTTTCTGAATGATTTCAAACAAATGGTTTCTGAGCCCTTGAGAAATATATTCTTGGGTTTTAAACCTAATGAGAGGCTTATTTATCTTTGAAAAATATTTAAAGATATCTCAAAGGGAAAAAGAAAGAATACATCTATACAATTATTATTTTCCTAAAGCATATGCCATAAGAAATGGAATGAGGAGAGATATTCTCACTTTGAAAAAATAAAGAAAATATTTCAATTTTTAATTTGTATTTTATTTATAATAGGGATAAATATATATCTTTTGAATAGTGTCTCAAATAAATATTTTTGAATTGCAGCTTTCTGATCTCAATCTGAAAGTTAGATGACTTAAATTTATAAATATAACATTTAATATAAATTCAATTATGATGTTTTGATATTTCTTCCCTTTTTGAGAGTGTTTAGTGTCTCTGTACAAGTATAAAAACATATCTATATTTATTTTCCCAGGGACCAAACTATTGATTACCTCATGCAGAGAATCCTCCCATCTTTAGGGTAGTTTTGATTAATGGACAGTATAAAAAATATAAAAAAACAGTGATTTTCAAGTATGTATAAATAACTTGGAGCTCTACTATATCAATAGGATTTTCTATTAAAATCAGTGTATCATTGTTATAAGACTGATTTTTCCTTTATGAACTCAGACATGATCCAAAGAGAATTTCAAAATAATTTTATTTACATATTTAGAAGTACTTTAAATAGTAAGAATAAAACTGGAATTAGAATGAAACATTCTGATTGACATCAAAGAAATATACTTATGTAAATTTTATACTGTATTTTCTCTTTTTAAAAATTAATTTTATTGATACATTTAAGGTATACAATATAATGACATTCATCATTGGAAATTTGTACCTTTACATGATGTTATCTTGGTTCTTATTTTTTCCCCATTCCCCTGCCCTCCCTTCAACCCCTCCACCCCTCCCTATCTACAAAGACTTTGTTTCCATTTTTTTCTTTTTCTTCTATTAATTCAATTCCCTTCTTCTTTTCCCCTCCCCCATTCCCCTTCCCCTTTACTCCTTTTCTTCCTATTAAAATAAATAGGACACATATGTGTAAATATGGAATACTATCTCTAGTGTGAGAAACAAAGTGTAAATAAGGACTAAAAGGTACAGAATAGATAATTTGGGTAAATTCTCATATATTTTAGAAATAAAATTAACTAATATGTTAATCAAGCAGATAAATATTGCATAGGCAACAATTATGAATCCATAATTATATTTCTGGGACAAGAAAGAACATTTAATAATTTTAAAAGACATTAAGCTCTACATCATGAAAAAAGCACAAGAATAAAGTAATATTCTTGGAAGGGGAGGCGAAGAAGAGCAAATGGCAGAGGATGCTGATGCCGACTGTATTTATTCCTATAGTGAAATAAGTGCAGAGTTAAGCGTACAGTTTTATGAAGTTTGATGGGTCAAGACACTTTGTCACCCAGAAACCTAAGATGTGAAGCATTTCTGTCTTTCAAGAAAGTGATCTGCTATATATTCTCAGTTTATATTTCTGTCTTTGGAATCAATCACCTTATTTCTATCACCACAGATTACTTTTTGCTCTAGAATTTCATATAAATGTCACATATGATAAGTATTCTTATATCTGGCTATTAGTGCACGCAATTATCTTTGACAGTTTTCGTCCCCGCCTGTCTCCCACTTGCTCTTCTTTCCTTTGTCCCTGGTTCCCTTTCTCTCCTCCCTTCTACTTTCACGTTCTTGCTCTGTCTCTGTTCCCATCTGTCTGTCTGTTTCTCTCTCTCTCTCATTTTTTCTTGCTTTCTTTTAGATCCCACATGCGATATTTGTCTTTCTGGGTGTGGCTTATTTCAGTTAAGGTGATGATCTCCAGTTCCATCCATTTTTCCTACAAAAGTCTTGATTTTATTGTTTTTATCTTGAATAATACTTATTTGAATAATACTGTATTGTGTATATGTGGTGCATTTTCTTTATCCATTCAACAATTAAGATGTTTTCCTACCTTACTTATTGTGAACATACATATAGTTATGCAGGCATCTGTATAGTATGCTGACTTGAACTCTTTTGGGAATATACTACAAAATGATAGAGCTAGGTCAAATGATAACTCTATTTTTAGGTTTTTGAGGAAACTCAATACTGATTTTCATAGGGGCTATACTAATTTACATTCTTACCAATGGTGTATAAGGGTTTATTTTTCACCCCATTTATTTGGCTGACATTGTTGGTGAAATTGCTGAATCATATACATAAGCTACGCATGCTTTTAAATTTATGAGTCAATGCTATGCTCTTTTCCAAGTTATAAACGTTTTATGATTAGAAGAAATGTGCAAAAGTTCCATTTATTCCATATCTCTTGTCAGTGTTTGGTTATGTCAGCTTTTCTATATTTGATACTCTTCTACATACTTAGTTGGTATATGACAGTTTCTTTTTAAAGTTTAAATTTGTACTTCCCCCAAACCTAAAAATATATTAAAAACCCTTTGTCCTATGTATATATACACATACATTTGAATAAATACATATATATATATGTCATATACATATATACATATATAGATTTTTGTCCTGCTGATCTTTTCATTTTGTTAATTATGTTTTAGGTACATAAAATCTTTGAATTTCAATGAACAAGATTTATTAATAGTTTTTTTCTGTGCTTATTCCTTTCTGTGTTCTATAAGACAAATTTCTGCCTCCCTTAAATATTTTTCAATAGAAGCATCGCTTCTCAGCCTTTTGGCTAAGATCAAGTGTAGTATAGAAGCTTTATATGTTTACTCTTATATTTAAGTCTATGAACTATATAAAATATTTTTTGTTCATGGTATAAGTTGAGGGTAGAATTTTTTCTGGATTTATAGTTTATATGTGTTGCTTCATTTCTAAATATTGGTAGATGATACAGATATCTTACTTTTTATTTTAGATGCAATTGTATTTTTGCCTCAAAGACTATTTGCTATATACCCCATTCATTGGAGAAGTTTATAAACTTAATTGTAGGCTGGAACATGACCTTTCTAGTTGAACATTCCAAATGAATTTGAAAGTATCCATTTTGCCATTGTATGTCTAATGTTCTCTAAAGGTTCATTACATAGGTTACATTGGTTGATAATGCTGATGTAAATTTTTAAATATCATATAAAATCACCGAGTTTATAATATATGTCACTGAAGTTTTTTTTTTTTACAAAACAGCTCTTCTGTGAATTGCTGAATGTTTAATATTCCAACAATTATTGTGATTTTGTCTAATTCTCTTTTTAATCTGTTCAGCTTTTGCCTTGTATCATTCGATACTTTGTTGTTAGCTTTATGTACATTTAGGACAGCTATGTCCTCTTGATTATTAATCCTTTGTATCATTTGTAAAATGACTTTATTAATGGTATTTTTTCTCCTTATATATCCCGGGCATATATAATCAGAATTTTCAGAGTATATTTTCTTCTATCCTTTTTTGTCTAAATTTTTT
The DNA here is from genome assembly GCF_012274545.1 of Fukomys damarensis. NCBI lineage: Eukaryota > Metazoa > Chordata > Mammalia > Rodentia > Bathyergidae > Fukomys > Fukomys damarensis. The sequence continues at coordinate 34,779,559 of NW_022900914.1, read as the reverse complement.
AGCCTTTTATATTTATGGCTAATCTCTCATGAATAGCATATAGTTGGATCTTGCATTTTCAACCCAACCTAACAATATCTACATTTTTTCTTTTTGAGGGGTTAAGGAAAAAGGACTTTCTAATTTAATAATATTTCCTGTAATTATTGATACTCTTTGTTTAAATAAATCATTTTTGTATTTTTATTTTTTTCTATGTGCTCTTGGGATGTTTCATATTCTTTTCTATAAATCAAACATTTTATTATAATTTTATTTTTTACATTTTAATGAATTTTCTGTTTTTATGGTTGGCTCAAAACACCAATAATAAGCATTTTCAATGTATCACTAACTGTAAATTAATGTAGAAGTTCATGTAAAATTTAAGAAGCTCACAATTGTATACATTCATTCATTCTAATACTTCTTTTGTGCTACTGTTATCAGGTATTTTACTTTAACATATATTATAACTCACATGATAATTATTGTAATATAAACAAAGCCATCTTCTAAATATACATTTGTAAATTCCAGTGTAATTTTCATTAGATAGGCCTGTTAGAATGGGTATGATTTCTCATTAGCCTTAATAACATTCTTTACTATTTCATAGGGCAATCTTTCTTGCAATTACTTACCAGTTGCTTACTTTAAAAATGATTATTTCATATCCAGTTTTGAAAAATAGTCTTGAAGTACAATTCTGCATTCACGTATTTTTCTTCTAAGTGCCATTCCATCTTGTTATACTTTGCATCTCGATAGGAAATTAACAGTATTTATTTATTTAGATGGGGGTATTATTATTTTGCCTAGGCTGGTTTCACTCTTCCACCTCAGTCACTAGAGTGGCTAGAACTGCATGTGTGCGTCACTGCTTCCAGATATCACAGTTATTTTTATCTTCTATTCATGCACATTTCAATTTCTCTAACTTCCATTATGATTTTGATGATTTTTTATTTATGTTTGGCTTTCTGCAATTCAGTTTGATGTACTTGTATAAGCAAGTTTGTGCTTATATTTATTCTGTTTGTAATTTGTAGAGCATTTTAAAGATGTAGTTTGATATATTTCATCAAATTCAAAAATATGATATCTTTGTCCCCAACCTCTTTTTCTATGATTTTGGAACTCAAATTATGTATATTTGTCTGCATATTAATGAAACTATGTTGAGTTTCCTAAAAATCTCCTTTTTTCTTCTTATACTACATACTAACTCTAGTCCTAGCTTGTCACTGTTCCATCTGATATTTTAAAGATCCAACAGAATTTGTATTTTACATATTTTATTTATGCATTTGTAATTTCCCTTTGAGACTATGTTAATGCTTGTATTTTCTCCCCAAATACTCCGTATGTTCAATAATTTAACACATATGTTGAGATGTGTTTATCTTTTGCAAATTTCTTGTACATACTCGTACCTGTTTTTTAAATTTCCTGTCTGTTAATTCAAACATCTGTGTTATCTTTGGGAATGCTTCAAACAAAATGTAATATCAAAATCAACTTCTATCCTGGTAGAACTCCAAAGGCTAGTATTAATTTGCGACCTTGGTGTTTTAATTAGATCCAGGTTTTCATGGCTGCCTTCTAAATTATATCCTGGCTTTGTTAAAGTAATAATTGGATGAGTGCAGGACAACTAAAATCACACATTTTGGACTCCTTTTCAGAGTATTCCTCCATTCCAATATCTTTACTTGAATGTTCTAACCATCTTGGCAGCCATGAGCCTTGATTTATTTTTCTTCTAACTTGTGAAATCACTGTTCCTTACAGAGGATTCAGTTTCCTTTGCAAAATTTCTCTTTGTACAAATGTAAGGTAAATTCACAAACATAATAAATTTGTTTATGCCAAAATGTACTAATAAAATAATTTGAAAATGCTTAGATGTTATAATGTACTTAATCCATGAATGATTAAAAACACCCTCTGCTATGCTATGAAATGCTTGAAAAGTTTCAGTTAATATATTTTGTTCATTTTATAAATTTCTATAATGTAAGGGTATATCTAATACTCATTGCTTCAACTGGGATCACAAGCTAAAATTTCAAGCATTATTATTTTTAAGACAATTTTCTCAGTGTTTTAGAAATATAAATTTATTTCCTGCTCTTTAAAACATATGAAACTTAGCATGTCTACGAGCTTAACTTATTCAAAGTTATACAAAGTATGTAGAAAATAAGTTGAATTTTAAATTCAGCTCAATCAGAATCTAAACTCTTTCTTTAAAATTTATATTGATGAGTTGGAAATATTTAATAACCAAAACATTTGTTCAATAAAATCTTCTAAGACGTCTAATAAGTATGTTGTAATTAAAATAAATACAGCTAATTCTTCTCAACCCATGTTTAATATAGAGATGCAGGGCCTAGAGGGACACATACTAGGACTTTGCTGAGTTCGCATCAAGCCACTCCTCAGTGACTAGAAAAGAGATTTGTCTGATGGGCTCATAAACCTCCTTAGTTACAGTTTGCAACCAGTGTTTTACATGTGTGGCCTAAAATGAATCACTGAAGTGTCTGTGGCTGTCTTTACATAGAAGAAAGGGTTAAATGAAGACACAATGGTCACTCAAGTATTTTTTTAAAGCCAAAAGGAAGTTGCACAATTATTTTAGGGGCATCTTGAAAGGCTGTAATTGTGAAAATGAATTCATGCTTGAGCTGCAGAGTATGATGTCAGGTATAATAGAAGATTCAGTTCTCCAAATTTAAAAACACGCAGAAAATAAAAAAGTTTCTATATTTTATTTATTAAAATCTGCTTGTATTACATTGAAATAAAAAATAAATTACTGAATAAATAAAAAATAAAAGCAGGTAGATCTTAAATGCTCTCACTAATAAATAAAAAACACAAAAAGTAAAAATGACATGGGGTAATAGATATATTCATCAGCTTGATTATGGCTTTGGTGATTGTTTCTACATATATATTAAATCATGAAGTTATGCATATGAATATGTACAATTTTTATTAACAGTGCTTCAGCAAACCTGATAAAAAAGCAATGAAAACATTCTGTTGAAATTAATGGCTATGTAAAATTTGAAAGAAAAAGTACTATATATTTTATCTATAAATTGTATGTTCTACATATTTATATCTATAAAAAATTTAATGAATTTATGTATGATAAAAATAAAATCAGTGCAAATATTCTAGATAAGGTCTTATCCTAGAATGCAGAAAGGGAATAGCAGATCAAGGCAAGTCATTGTGTTGGGCGGGTAGAAAATTGACCTACCTATCCAGTCTCCAACTGATCGGCAAATGGGCTGTTTCCAAGTTTTAGCTATTAAAAACTGCCTCTATAAACATAGGTGTGCATATATCACTGTGGTATGATTCTTTTAATTCTTTTGGAAAGATACCGAGCAGAGGGATGGCTGGGTCAAATGGAACCTCTAGTCCCAGCTCTTTGAGGTATCTCCATATTGATTTCCATAGTGGTTGCACCAGTCTGCAATCACACCCACAATGGAGAAGGGTTCCTTTCTCCCCGCAGCCCCGCCAACACTTGTTATTGATTGATTTCTTGATAGCAGCCATTCATTGTGGGGTGAGGTAGAATCTCAGTGTTGTTTTCATCTGCATCTCTCAAATGACCAGTGATGTTGAGCATTTTTTCATATGTTTACTTGCTGCTTTTGCTTCTTTGTCTGAGAAATGTCTGTTCATTTCAGATGCCCATTTTTTAATTGAGTCCTTATATTGGGGGAGGCTGATAGAGCCTTGAACAAATTTCAAACCTTAACATTACTCTGAAAGGGAAGGATAATTAAGGAGCTTATGTAAATGGAAAGCGAGCTTGAAGATTCTGTAGAAATAACAAATTATAGTATTTCTATAAAATTTTTAGTATTTTTATTTTAAAATGCAAGTCATTGTGTTGGGCGGGTAGAAAATTGACCTACCTATCCAGTCTCCAACTGATCGGCAAATGGGCTGTTTCCAAGTTTTAGCTATTAAAAACTGCCTCTATAAACATAGGTGTGCATATATCACTGTGGTATGATTCTTTTAATTCTTTTGGAAAGATACCGAGCAGAGGGATGGCTGGGTCAAATGGAACCTCTAGTCCCAGCTCTTTGAGGTATCTCCATATTGATTTCCATAGTGGTTGCACCAGTCTGCAATCACACCCACAATGGAGAAGGGTTCCTTTCTCCCCGCAGCCCCGCCAACACTTGTTATTGATTGATTTCTTGATAGCAGCCATTCATTGTGGGGTGAGGTAGAATCTCAGTGTTGTTTTCATCTGCATCTCTCAAATGACCAGTGATGTTGAGCATTTTTTCATATGTTTACTTGCTGCTTTTGCTTCTTTGTCTGAGAAATGTCTGTTCATTTCAGATGCCCATTTTTTAATTGAGTCCTTATATTGGGGGAGGCTGATAGAGCCTTGAACAAATTTCAAACCTTAACATTACTCTGAAAGGGAAGGATAATTAAGGAGCTTATGTAAATGGAAAGCGAGCTTGAAGATTCTGTAGAAATAACAAATTATAGTATTTCTATAAAATTTTTAGTATTTTTATATTTTAAAAATATTAAATCAGTTCTCTGATTTAATAAGTAAGTATTGAGATGGACTCCCTATGTTCATATTGAACACTTTATGAACATATTTATCTTTACTAACATTTTTTAAAATTTAAGAAATATTTGATTAGCTTAATTCCAACATTAAAAGACTTGTATTCTGCTAAGATGCTATTTATGTGGCAGAATTTATATCCTCAAACTAAAAATAATATGTAATTTTATGTACCACTTAGAAGATGTTTTTAAGGCAAAGCTAGATTATGCTATGAATGTCTAAGTTTCCCTAAATTTCAGATATTTTTTATTATGCTACTAAGGTTCTGTGATTGCTTTGTAAAAATATTTAATCCCATTAGGAATTTGAGATAAAGATTTGATCTTTCCAGAAGCAAAAGGATTAATATTTTAGCCATTTAGATTTTAAACAGATGAAACAAAGCAATTGTATTTCTAGTCACACATTAAGTGTGCTGAATGAATAGTAGGAGTTTGTTAGCTTTCTTTTTGCTGGAAGAGGAAAAATTAATGTGGATTGGAAGATTAAGTTATGCTTTATAATTGATATATACACATTTTATACATATATAATTATAAATTATTATTTTGTAGCATAGATGTAAAATCCAGGAACTGTAGAATTTCAGAAAATCACATTTTCAAATGAGATTTTAACTTGGATCTTGATAGTTCAAATACATATGAAACTCAACATATCATTAAACTAGTTTCCTTAAGACCTAGAACTAGTTTATAGTTCAAACAGAAAAAAGATTAAATTGTGTATCATTAATGAAAAATTTTCACTTTTTCTTTTGAGGAAGTGACATAAATCAGTTATCTCCCTGTATTGGGTTTGAAGTTTCATCTTTAGAGTTTCCATCAATAGTTGGCCCTCAAATAGATATATACCCGCATATAATGCATCTTCCTCAAACACACTAGTTGTTGAATGTATTGAGTTCATTAGGCAAGGAAAGCGGGGACTAGTGCTTTTATTTCTATCTGCCTATCCTCATGGAACATGTAGGAACCTAAGAAAATGCATGATGATATAGGATCAAAGCTGTACCCAAAGATTAGAAGATTCTAAGACTGGCTGGAGTTTAGACTCATTAAAATAATTTAAAAGTTATATCCCCATGTGTATATGTGTTATATACATTAGAGAGACACAGAGAAGGACTGGGGGGAATAAGGATACAGGGAGAAACAGAGGAAACTGATAAAGATGACTTTCTAATTAAATGAAAAACTGGAAGATATAAGGAACTGGTGTCTTGCTTACTGTTTTATTCTTTTTTAAATTTACAAAATGAGACATAATATATAATAATATGTGAAATATCATTAATACTTAGTAATATTTAAATAAACACACACCCAAGAGCTATGGAACATAATTAACTTTTGTTCATTTCTGCCAAGTTTTGAAAATATCAAATAATATTATTGTACTCTATTTGTTGCTATTTACTTGAATTAGAGGAAAGATTTAAATAATCCAGATCTACTCCTGGCTGAGACACTAGTATTTCTTTCAGATGTCATAAGAATCAGCACAATGACTCATTGGTTATGTTTTGTTCTTATGCATTCTCTGCCTATGTATGTTTGTCTTTTCCATGGCTCTTTTAATGTAGAGAGCTTTCCCATCATATCCACCTCAAATTAATATTTCTTGGTGTCAGTGAATGCCCTACTACTTTTACTAGTTGCCTATTCTTTTGATTTATGGATAGTATTATATTGTTCAGATATTCCACAAGTTGTTATCTATTTGCTTGTTAGTAGATCTCTGGTGCAGGTTTGGTTTTTGTCTATTGTGTTCAATATTGCCATGACCATTCATATTATAGCATTTTGAGGCACACATATATCCATTTATCCTTTGTATGTACCTAGGAGTAGTTTTACTACCTTGTGTACCATATACAAGTTTAACTTTATGAGGAAGTAAAAACCATGTTCCAAAGGTGCTGCACTAATATTAATTTTTGTTTTCTCACCAGCAATATATGAAAGTTCTAATTTCTGCATATCCTTGCCAGCAATTAGTATTGTCTGTCTTGTTATTGTCAGCATTCTTAAGTTCATTGTCTCTAGAAGGTGTGCAGTGGTGTATCTTTATATATAAATACTTTCAATATATTCTCTTCAAGAGTACCAGAAATATTTACAAAATTTACAAAGTTTAAGCACTTGAAAAGAAATGCCTTTATCTCTGCTAATTCTCCGTGTACCAAATGTAAATACATCAAAATATCAATAGGGAATTAGGCAAGGTTTAAATTAACTTTATAGATCAATCTATGGAATATTGGCATGACAAGATCTTGAAAATTCCAATGTATGATTTCAATATATTTACTCATTTACTGAAATACTACTTGATCTCTTATTTTTTTATTAAAGATTGCAAACGTACATGACAACAAGAAATGAACATACTAAATACAAATTTCAAATATACATATTTATGACAGCAAAAAAGGTTATGAAATAAAAATTTATACAACACAAACTGATAATCCAAATACATTATTAGTTTGATATGATCTTCAAACATTATATGTTCTTTCTCATTTTCTTTAGAAATATAATATTTTTGAAATATTGTATTTACAAATAAAAAAGTCACATATTATAGTTGAGATACTGTTCTCAAAATTTTATGATTTATAAACTCCTTGATTATTAATTTGATAAATATTATATTCTTGATTGTATCACTTACATTTTCTAATAAAACTTCCCACAAAAAAGAAATATACTTATATTTGAAATTCAAAAACAACTAAAAGAGTTCACATTTTTAAGATCAGATTTTTCTGTTTCTTTATTATAGCCCATACTTATTTTTGTTATATTTTTATAAGCACAATGATAGAATTTAACACCAATACATATGTAATATTCTTCCCAAACAAATGACTATGAATTAAATCAAGCATATAATTTAGAGAAATGATAAGGTTGGCAGAGAAACTATTGATATGCCAAATATGCAAAATCCTATCACATTCATGACCATGTTTCTCATTTAATAGTGCACACATATGTGTAAAAACATGCCCCCCACACATATACACAATGCATATTTTCTACAATACAATATATACTTTGGTATAATAAAACAGTGCAGTGATATGTGGAATGTTTGTGATTTGTGTGATTTGAGAAAAACTAATATCATCTGTGAGACAGTTGGAGAATTTGTAATATGTACCAGATATTAAATGATATTAATGATTTATTATCCATTTACTTAAGTATAGCTATGATAAAATTTACTTAAAAATTAATATTCATTATCAGTAGAAAATAGGTACAAAGATATATTGATAACATAACAAAATTTGTCTTAACAAATTTCCAACCAAACAAGCTGTAGTGACAGAAAAGGAAGTTTGCAGAAAGCAGAGATGAAAGAAGAGAATGACAGATTGACCTTAATACTTCTCATACTACTCATATATACCGATTTCATAAATTCTCAAATAAAAAAGCAAAGAAAATGAGAATCAAAATAACTCATCAATTTGGTAGACCAACATATAAAGACAAAGATTATTGTGTTGATAAATTTTAAAAATATGAAATGTAAAGCCTGAGATTTAGCTCTGTAGTGGTGCACTTACCTAGCCAGAACAATGTACTGAGTTTAATCCCCAGCACCAGGGAAAGAAAAAGAAAATAGAAAAAAAGAAGAAAAGAGAAAAGGAGCATATGTGCTTTCTAACATACCCAATAGATTAAAAATAAATTATTTGTTATCTCTTCCTCTTGAATTGTTCCCTTCACAAGGATGTAGTTACCTTCTTTGTCTCTTTCATTTAGTTTAGGTTTGAAATTTACTTTGTCTGTGAATAAGATTGCTACCCCTGCTTTTTTCTGGGCTCCTGTTGCATGAAGAAGTTTTCCGTCCTTTCACTTTCAGTCTATGGGTTTCTTTTTGCACTAGGTTTGTCTTGAATACAACATATTTTTACATTTTGCTTCTTAATCTATTCTGCCAGTCTATTTCTCTTGACTGGTGAATTGAGGCCATTGATCTTGATGGTTGTAACTGATATGTACTAACTTATTATTGTAATTTTTTTTTTGCCTTCTCCTTTTAGTTTCTTACCTTGCCTATGTGATTTGCTCTGTTGGGCCTCATTGAGCTGTTGCCTTCATTGTTTTTTTCTAGGATCTTGTTTAGAATTCCTTGCCGTGCTGGTTTGGTATTCATGAAGTTTCTCAGGTTTTCTTTGTCATGGAAGTATCTTGTTTCCCCATCCATTTTGAAAGAAAGTTTTGCAGGTTACATCAGTCTAGGTTGGAGGTTGTTTTCTTTTCCTACTGGAAATGTCTCATTTCAGGCTCTCCTTAACCTAAGGGTTTGTGTTGAAAAGTCTGCTGTGATTCTGATGGGCTTTTCTTTGCATGTGATTTATTTCTTATCTCTTACTACTTGCAGACTGACCTTGGGCTGCAAGGCCCAGATTGAGTTCCCCAACCTCCTTAGGGTTGAACTCTACTCAGTTCTACTACATACCGCCCCCCTTTCTTAAAGCTGTTCAAAGTTGGGACCACCAGAAAATACCCTTTATGACCACCTCTGCCTCTACAGAGTAGATCTAAAGACTGGCACAATCAGGAGGTTTGAAAGCCCGGGGGGGCGGTTTGGGGAGGTTCAGGGGTGCCCTCTGTGCTACCTTTCAGGTGCTGCAGATGGTGGCAGCGGTGCTGGCAGGGGAGGGCGCAGCCAAGCAGGCCCTCTGGTGCTGGAGATGGCGGCCCCCGGCAGGGAAGGGCGCATATTTGATCTCTTATTCAGTACTTTTTTTCATATTTATAAAAGACTTGATACTTATAAATGCATAATCTAGAAACACTATTGGATCTAATAAATTTAGGAATGCTATGGGAACTATGATAAGTCAATACAAGAAATTCACTTACTTTTCTGGAATGTGGCTATGAACAAGTAAAAAATACTTTTGTAGTAACATACAATAATATCAAGAAAAATGAAATATTTAGGTATAAAATGAACAAAGTCCATACAGGATCTGGATGTTGATAATTACAAACACTGAATAAGAAGCCAGGATTTAGCTCAGCAGTTCCACCACCTGCCTTGCAAGTACAAAAATATTAGTCTTACAATCATTTTTTGTTTTTTGATACTGGGGATTGAACTCAGGACTTTGCACTTGTGAGGCAGGCTTGGTGCCACTGAGCTACAGTCTTGTTATATTTTTTCCCACTATTTCATTAATTCAAGATAGTGTCCATTTCTGTCACTTAAAATGATATTTTTAACTAATACATTTTCTAATACTGTATAATAGGTTATAAATTTAGAAATTAATTTGCAAATTGGAAATGTGAACATATTTCCTTCTCTTGGCCCAGGGCTTTTCTATGCATATACACAAATTATATACATAATAACAAAGCAGAAAATAAGCACAAACATTTCTGTAAAATTTTAATGCTTCCTATATGCCCTGAGAGATTATGCAGGATCGTTAATTTTAGTATTTCAACTGGAGAATGGAGAAAGCTCACAAACTGTAAAGCAAAATACTGTAAAGGTCAACATTATATTCTTTACTATTTTACCTTCAGAAACTAGGGTAGAGTATGGAACACTGCAATTGGACAGTACACGCTAACAGAAAGAAGAAATGAATGAATGCATGCATATTTAAGAAAAGTATCTTGTTGCAAGACAAGTTTCTATAAATATTTTGATACAGATCCTTTCTCAGCATTTTTCTATTGAATGTATGTATTTCAAGGATGAAAGTGTGTCATAAAGCAATTTATGGTCACTTTTCTTATGAACTGTAAAGTAAATTTCTAGCATGGTTACATCTATTCACATATTTAATCAGTATGAGAGAATACTGGCTTTCCATTTTCTTGACATAACTTAATATTGTCATCAGTTTGCATTTTAAATATCCTAGTAATTGTGTAGAGTTAACTCTTTGTGGTTAATTCACACTTCAGTTAGCAGCCTCTCTTATTGGTCATTTGGGTATTTAAATGTTTCCTTTACATATTTTTATCAATTCTCAGAGTTGGGGTTACTCTTATATTAATTATAAAAATAGTTTTATGTATTTTTTCTTTTTATTGAGTTTATTGGTACACTTTAGTTATACAGTACAGCTACCTTTATATGACAGGTCTTTGTTCTCATTTTTTTCCCCTTGTCCCTGCCCTCCTTCACCCCCTCCTCATTTACAAACACTTTATTTCCATTTTTTCATTTTCTCATATTTTTTCTTTTCCCTTATTCCTTTTCCCCTACCCTTCCCACTTTCCCTACACCTTTAGCCCTTTTCTTCCTATTTCACATTGTCATTTATCTCATTAGGATCTTGTGTACTATTATAGAAATGTTTTATGTATTTTTATTTGAATTTTTGGTGAAACAGTTTACAAATATCTGCAACATTATATTTGGCCTATTTTCTAGAGGTTTTTTGGTTTGTTTGAAACTCAAATTGTCAAATATACTTATTATAATCCTTTCAAGCTGATGCCTGTGTTTATTGAAAAAGTTTATTATTCATTATGGCTACTTCAGTTTCTGGTGCAAAAACTTCTAGGATTATTTTTGTCACCCAATTCTGCTGTTTTTCAAGGAATAATGTTTGGTTGTAGTGAAAAAATAGTCTTTAAAAGTCAAAAGAAAAACATACACCTTCCCCTTTTCATATGCATATCTATCAATTTCTTTATTTTTCTCAAGCTAAATTTATATAGACCAAGATATCAAAATTTCAAATTGATGCCATTCTGTAAAGTATACTTCTTAATTCTAATCAGACCTCAATTGCTTTTTATCAATCTCTTAAGGTTTTATTTAGTCCTGTATACCACAATCCTTCCAAGATATGAAATATTTCTACCACCCTGGAAACTTACTCCCTGTTTCTTCTCAGTTAACTAGTAGCTAGAAGCAACCACTGTTTTGAGTTTTTTTCTCCCTAGATTAATTGTGCATGTTGTATATCATTAGAAACTTAATTGTAGGCACTTTTCTTCCTGGCCATATGTCTGTAACATTATACCTGTGATATTTATTTATGTGTTTAGTTGTACCAGTAGCTCATTCTTCAATACTTAGTTGTATGCTCTGGCATTAATATATGGATTTGTTATCTATTCTCCTGTTTATGATATTTTGATTTGTTTCCAATTTAGTTTTAATATGAATTAAGTTAATATGAGCTTATAATCCAAATCTTTGTGTGGAAACATACTTAATATTTAATATTCTATTTCTTTCTAGTAAGTGGCAATTAAAATTAAAATTTATGGGGCCAGGGGTTTAGCTCAGTGGTTCCACCACCCCGCCTCTGAAGTACAGGGTTCTGAGTTCTGCCAGTACCAAAAAAACAAAAACAAAAACAAAAGAATTTATGAATTCTGAAATTCTGTGACAACAGAAAATAGTTAACTTTCACTTATAAATATTGCTACACATGTGCAAATGTGCTGTGATCTATACAAATGTTAATGCTATCAAAAAACCACATATATATGTATATAAATATGTTTTATATGCTACCACACATATATTGATATATACAAGCCACCATATAGGAGCCTATGTATACAGTGTTGATATGCTAGTAATATTTGATGTTTCTGCATAATATATCAGTATATTTCATAAGCTCATTAACTATTTTATTAAATGTTAGATATCTATTATCATTGTAAATCAGAAAACAGTTATATTATTCTATTTAGCCCCTGATTTGCTCATAATAAAGATTAAATGTAACTGATATAGGATAATTTATAAGGGCAGGCTATGGCCTGGATGAATGTCCCTCAAAGTTTGCATTAAGCTTTAGTGTCCCTGCTATTGGAAGGTAGTGGAACCTGTAGAAGACATAACTAAACTTATAGGAAGCCCTTAAGTAATTGAGAATGTGCTCTCAAAGGGAGGACCTGAGTCTGACAGACTTTCAATTTCCTAGCTACTAATGTAAGCCTTTGCTGAACAATGTTCCTTTGCCATACTGTGCTGCCCTGCCAGAGGCCAAAATTAATGGGGCAAATAACTGATCTGGAAGCATCTGAATTGTGAGCTAAAATAAACTTTCAATTTTATGGTAAATTGCTTTAGATATTTCATAATAGAAATGAAAAACTGACTAAATCAGAAAATTGTTACCAAAGAGTAATTTCTTTGACTTTATACCTGAGGAGACGGAGGAACTTTTCCAATTGGGTTGTGGGAGAAAAGTTTAGAGAAAGAGACTGCAGAAAACTAGAGTGCTGTAAGTTGAGCTTTATGGGAAATTTTGGTGATGACTCAGAAGACCAGAATGCTCACAGAAATGTGGAGAATAAAGGCCATGATGGGGAAGTGGAGAGAAATGAGAGGTCTACAGGGACTTGAACTATAGGGTACCAGTTAGGTCATTCAACTACTAGGTACATGTTAATTTGGACATGTACTCTGACCTATATAAAATTTAATATAATGTAAGACAGAAACACAAACCCCCAAATTATTAAAACTACAATTTAAATTTAAAAGCAAACTAAATCTATTGTTAATGGGAAGAGAATGAAGAAGTGGAGGGAGAGGGAATGGAGAGGAGGGAAAGGGAAATGAAAAAAAATTGAGATGTGTTATGTGCATGCACCAACTCCCTAGGATGAATGTAATCATTACATACTGCAAACATGTACTGAAAATTTTAGAAACGTCAAAAGAAGTTCTACTTCTGTAGAATGTTAACACATATAAACTTTAAAAAGAAACATGTAAAATAAAATAACAAAACATTTTAGATGACAATTATGATGACTGCCATACCAAGACTATCACATTATTTTTATCTCTCTAAAATATACTAAATTTTCTGCATTAGTATAATGGCTAAGATACTATAAAATAAATATTTATTGATTACTTTGTATGCATTAAACTTATGTGACCTTATATATATTGTAAACTTTGTATCATTGTACATAACAGATTTGCTGCATATTTCCTTAGATTTATATACATTTTTATCCCCATTTACAAAAGATTTAGCTTGCTTTTTCATATTGTCTTTTATTTTGCTCTTTAAATTATAGATCTTAGGATTCTGTTGCGATTTCACCTCTTTTGTTTCTAGTTTCATTGATGTGGGTCTTTTTCCCATTATTTTCTTAAGATTGACTAAAAGATTTGTCTATCTTGTTTATTCTTTTGAAATACCAGCTCCATGACTCACTGATTTTTGTGTTGATTTTTTAATCTCAATGTCATTATTTTCTAATCTGCCTTTTATGAATTCTTTCCATGTACTTTTATTTTACATTGTTCTTATTTTTCTGGGGCCTTGTGGTCATTAAATTATTTATCAAGGCTCACAGTTTTTCTGACTTGGACATTCACAACTATAAAGTTCCATCTCAAAACTGCTTTCATTGTGTCACAGGAATTGATATGTTGTACTGGCATTATTGTTTGATTTTAAGAGCTCTCTAATTTCTTCCCTGATTTCTTTGTGACCCATTGGTTTTTCAAGAGTATGTTATTTAATGTCCAGGTGTTCGCAAAATTTCTGTGGTTTTTTTTTCCATTGATTTCTACTTTTGTTAAAATATGATCTGAGGATATTTGGATTGTTTTGATTCTTTTATATTTATTTCAGCATGGTTTGTGGACTAGTATATGGCCTACTCTAGAGAAAGTTTCATGTGCTGCTGATAACATATATCCTGTTGTTAGACAAAACATTCTATAGTGTTAATTTGTTCAAAGGTGTAGTTCAAGTATGACATTTTTCACTGGTGTTTTGTCTACTTGGCCTCTTCTGTGATAGTGTGGCACTGGGGAGCTCTTTTGTGTTGATGTTTATATTCTGTTTTATTCCCAGTAGTGCTTTATTAAGTTCAGTGTGCCAGAGATGATTCTTATCTCTTTCTTTTGAATTATTTCATTCTTCAACATTTATTTACCTTCTTCACCTTTTCTGCTAAGTTTTGGTCTGAAATCAACTTCTGAAAAATGGGATAGCCACTCCTGCTTGTTTCAGAAATACAAGAAACAAATATGTGCGGGTCATCACAAACTTTATGTTAAAAGTGCCTTGATAGCCAAAAAATTGTAATAGGACTAAGATCTACCACTCCACTTCAAGATTTGTATACATGACCTTCTTGTTCATCCCAGGCTTGTAGACAAAAGCTAAGCAAGATGAAAGGCTAAGAGGACAAGTAATATTTTGGCTCTTACCTTTCCAAAGTCTACCAGGACCAAGGGCTCAATATAACTGCTCTAAAAGTGCTAACTCTGGTAAATCATCCAATGTCCTGAGCAGGAGGATAGTAAAAGTAGGGTCACTAAAAATAGAAATGTTCCTCATGGTTCCAAGAAAAGATATATTGTCAAGCAAGAACATGACCAATCTTGGCACATAACACAACTGGTAGAGGGAAGAAAACCAGGGGAATGAATAGGATCCTTGAGCAACTCCAAAAGTAATCCCTGAGGAGCCTTCATTGGCCTTGATAAATATAGATATATTAATTTTAATTAACACAGATCTTACTTTGTCTTGGTCTTAAATACCTGGCATAAAAAAAAATCAGAATGAAAAGTAATTAATAATAATACAAACAGAGCTAAAGTAATAAAAAGGGGCTTGAAAACTATATCAACTGTTAACAGTTTCCATCCACATCTGTAATATCTTAACCAATATTTTAAAAAAATCAGTAGGTTTTCTCTTCAATCTACAGATTGATTCTTTTGCTGTACACCTTTTTAGTCTGATGTAATCCCATTTGTTGATTGTTGTTGCTATTTTCCTGTGCAGTTGAATTTCTGTTTAGAAAATCCTTTCCTACTCCTGTGACTTCAAGTGTTTTACCTATTTTATCTTCTAGAAGGTTTAATGTTTCTGTTTTGATGTTTATATTTTTGATCCATTTTGATTTTAATTAAGAACATGGTGAGAGATAAGAGTCTAGTTTCATTCTTCTACACATAACCAGTTTTCCCAACACCACATGTTGAATAGGCTATCTTTCCTCCAACATACACTTTTGGACCATTTGTTGAATATCAAATAGTTGAATATGCCTAGGGAGGATTCTGTATCCTTTATTCTGTTCCATTGATCCATGTGTGTTTTTGTTTCTTCACCATGCCTTTTTTAATCATTATTATGCTTATCTAAAATTATTTATCCTAAATTAAATTCTCTATTTTGTGTATCCAGGTTTGGCTTTTATTAAGTGCCAAATTGTGATATTATGAGTTAGAATTTAAAATTTAATTTGAATGGTACTTTACAGAAGCAAATTGGAAAGGCAAATCACTTGGAAAAATTATTCCCTGCATTTCAATGACAAATACAAAAGGATTTTGAATTATTCTTGATTTTTTGCTGTTTGTTTTTCTTCACAATCAAAATGCACATTAAATATTGGCTTCCTGAAGTGAAAAACATCCTAATATGTAGCTAATTGCAGGCTAATTCTGTTTAGCAAAATTTAGTTATTTTTAAAAAACTATTTTCTATTTCTTAAACAAGCCAGCACTAAGATGACTTGCAAAAGTCAATCTACTAAAAGGTAATACTTACATAGTAACAGGGTCAGCCTGAAATTTATACTTAGCTACATGATTTGACCTGCATTTTCTGCTGTCTACACATTATTGTGATTCACTGTCATGAAAAAAGAATGAACAAATAGAGAAATGTAATACTACCTGAAACTCATACGTAATCCTGAGAGATTAGTGCTCAATTAATAGTTTCAGAGGATTTGAAGCTTCTATCTTATCTGTGCCAACCTTAAGCACGTCAGTACCTTATTTTCCCATTGTCTGCATTGCTTTCATTAATTTAACACTAATTAAATCATTCAATTGATACAAACAATTTGTGTCTAATAGCTATTCACATCAATTTAAAAGTTTCAAGTAAGGGATTATTAAGGAACATGGAATAACAGTGATTTTTAAAAATTTTTCCGTGAATATAAATCTATTGATTAGCATAAGGTAAATATGAGAAAGAAAAGCTCCTATATTCTGTATAGTTTCAACATATGTTTAGAAAGTTGTTAGAATTCAAGAAACAAGTCTATTATTTTAGTAATTAGGAAGAATTTTCTGTTTGAGGTCTTCCATGCATCTTTTTGGCCTTTTGGAATGTCTATCTTGGTGTAATTCACTAGTGTTTCTTAAACTAACTTGATAATCTCATGAAAATACAGATTCTATTTGTATGGGGCTAAGAAAGAGCCTGAGAATCTGCACTGTATTTCAACGACTTCTCTGTTGATGTTGGCAGTCCACAGACCACAATTTAATAACTAGCTCTTTTAGCATTTATAGACTGACACAATGTTTCTTTCCTTCACTCATTATTTTATGTTCATTAAAATACCTCCCAATTGAGATAACCAATTATGTCTATTAAAATTTCAAATTGCTTTAAAAATTTTCTTGTATCACCTATGAGGTATGATCAAAATACAGGAAAATCTCCAACTTATAAATGAGTTCCATTCTGGAAGAACATCCATAAAATGGATTTGTTTGTAAGTTCAACATCTTTGACAAAAATAATTTAAAGCATAGAAAAACCAAACACACCCACAAATACAGTAACTCCCCAACTATACCACTGTACATGACTGCACTATAGAGTAAGCCCACAGCAATGCAACTGTGATAGTCTGGCAGACAGGTGAACTATTTCAGGGATTTTTCACATCTACAAATGTACATAATGTGAGTTCCATTTGTATTTGTGAAAGTTCACAACTAGAATATTCATAAGTTGGAGACTTAATATGTACAGTGAATTCTTAAATTAAAAAAAATACAGTAAAAGGTGCATTCCATTAACCTCTCTCAAAATAGTCCTCCTTGCTTTAAACTCAGTTATCCCATTGTCATTACACTTTTCCTGAGCAGTTCTGAAAGATGTCCTCCACGTCTTTATGAACTACAATAAAAAATCCACTGAATGTTGCTGTGAAGGAATATTCAGGGGAAAAGCACGCTTTTCATAACATTGTGGTGTTTTCTCATCCACCTTATTTACCAGGTCACACACTGTGCATCTTCTGACTTATCTCCAAAGTCAAAGTGACCATGAAGGCAAAAAATATTTTGAATCAGTTCAGAATGTCCAGGCAACCAGAACAATAAAACTAAAGACTCAGGAATGAAGAGTCTTTCAGAAAGTAAAAGAATGATAGCACAAGTGTGTTAAATGTGTGTGAGGCGGGTATTTGGAAGGATATTAATGACAATGTATCTTTTATTGTAACCTTTTTTCTATTTTAACATTCATCATATATTTTTATCAAGCTTCATATATTATTTCTGATCATAAGATATTTACTTAATTAAAATTGTGGACATTTTGAAAAAATTAACAAAGATGACTTATTTACTGATGCACATGTAGCATATAGTCTGTAGTTTAAACTTCAAGAAGTAGACGGACTACTAAATGTGATTCAATTGCAATAGTAATTGATAATGTTACCTGCTTTGCTGAAAATTCATTAATGCAGACATGTTTCAGAATTTTCTTGAAAATGTTAGTTTTTTTTATAAATACCAAGTAGTACAAGAAACAGCATTTTAAGACTAAGAGGAAAACAAATTGATCTCAGTCAAACTCAGGAGTATGCTCATATAGAGGTAAAATACTTGGAAAATATTATAAAATGAAGAATAATGCATATGAGACCATTTCACAGGTTATGTGGCTACTTGCATCTAGAAAGAGACTAAAATGAGAGATAATATAACTAGAAAAAGCATCTTTATAAATAAATTTTTATTTTTAGATGAATTGTAAATAGTGTTAAAAATTGTTGTAGCTCAGAGAAATAAAGCAAAATAACTTTAGATGTTTTCATTTTTAATGTAGGTAATTCAGATTATATTTTACATATTCTGAAAAAGTTTTTTCCATTAAAAAGAATCTACTCATATATTCTATTGTTTCTGTATATGGCAGAAATTAGTTTATATCTTTAATCTCCTCATGGGCAAATTGGGATTATTTTTTATTTTAAAAATGTTATGCTCGGTACTCAATTGATAATCCTTAACATATTTGTCATCTCCTGTTTTGTATTTCTGTATGACAAATAAGTTTAAGAAGGCATTTTGCATTAATTTGGTGATCTGCTGTAGTAAGGAGCCACACACTGGGTATTTGAAAAAATACAAATTTATTTTTCACAACTCTCGGGATCAGATCTCTGAAATCCAGTTGTTGCCAGAATTGGTTTTATCCCAGCCTTCTCTGCTTGGCTTATATGGGGCTGCCTTTTTCCTGTGGTATTACATGGTCTGTCCTCTGTTCTTTTGTCTTATAATTGACTATTATTTGTTTTTTGTTTTAGTCTTTCTTTTGTTGAGCATATTAATTTCTATTTTAATAGTTCATGTCTACAATATTGATGATTATATTAATTGTAGGGAGTTTGTACCTGTACATAATACATTTTAATTCTTTTTATGTTCTTGTCCCCTCCCTCCATCTCTTGGTCTTCTATCCATGTGCAAAAGATCTCCCTGTTCCGTACCATCTTTCATCTTTGAGCATTAATTCTAGTAAGCAAATTAAACCTAGTCACATTCATCATGATTCCTGTATGTTTGGACTTACTCTTACCATTTTCAATTATTTTCTATTTCTCAGTATTTATTCTTCTCTCCAAATCTTCTGCATTGTTTTATTTTAGTTAAAAAAACTCACAATGAAATATAAATCTCCACTGGTGCAGTTTAATACATTTTGGCAAATTCTGGTTTTAAAAAATTGAGGTTCCTGGGCTGGACATTTAGCACAGTGGTTTCGTTGCCTGCCTCATAAACTCAAGGACCCAAGTTTGATCCCTGGTACAAAAAAAAAAAAAATCAAGAAAAATTTGAGGTTCCCATTTCCATTTCTTTTTCTCTGTTGCTTTAGAAGACACCCATTCTATATCAGTTAGGATTAGTTATTACAATGGAAACAAAACCCAGGTAGCCTTTTCCAATGTGTTGGCAAATATGATCTCTCAATTTTAAAGTTTGTATTACCTGATAGTTCTCCCAAAGGATTGTCCTATTACAATTATATATTTTTGAGTCTTAGAAACTTAAAACAGAAATCACACTGTACCTGTTTACAATTTGTTTCTTCCTCTTAATGGGTCAGGTATTTCTATTTAATGTGGTTCAAGCTCATTGATTAATTGCCTGATTGCAGTAGTGGGGATTGAAGTCAAGACCTTGTGCATGCCAGGTAACTGCTCTATTTGTGATACTCCTGCCTCAGCCTCCTGAATACTTAGGATTACAGATATGCACAACTATACCTGGTTTCTACCTCATTTAGTGTTATTATTTGTGATAAAATACACATATAATTTTCATCTTAACCATTTTAAAGCGTACAGTTTAGCAACTTTAAACACAATCATATTCCTGTGCAATCAGTTCTCCAGAATTCCTATCATCTTGTAAAACTGAAACCCATGTCCTTATACACTTCCAACTGTTTCTCATTCCAGTCCCTGGCAACCATATTTCTAATTTGTTGATACTATACATTAGATCACTCTAGGTGCTTTTTTTTTGGTACCGGGGATTGAACTCGGGTCCTTGCGCTTGCAAGGCAGGCCACCGAATTGCTGAGCTAAATCCCCGGCCCTTAGGTGCTTTTTTAAAAAGACCAAGTCTCACTATGTATTTCAGGTTAGCATTGGAGTCACTATGGGAGGCTAGCCTCAAAGTTGTGGTGAACCTCCTGCCTGATTACAGGTATGCCCCACCATGTCCAGTTGTAACTGAAACCATACATTAATCTCTGTGTGTTGAATTCACTACGCAGTCCAGGCTGGACTCAAACTTGCAGCAAGCCTCCTGCATTCGCCCTCAGAATGCAGGGATTACAGGCGTGCGCCACCACGTTCAGTTTAATTGCCTGTTATTTGAAGAATATTGATTATATTGAATTAGAGCTAACCTCAATGACCTCATATTATCTTAACTACCACTTTATAGACCCTAACACCAAACATGGGCACATTCTGACATTCTGGGAGTTAGTATTCAACATAAGAATTGTATGTAGTGGGGTGCGATTCAGCCCACAAATGCTTTGTGCAGCTTTGACTATTTGCTAAGGCTTACTAATTTTGTTTTAAAAACATAGTGCACATTTTTGACAATCAGAAGCTATTTTATGTTCCCTCCCTGTCTCTGTTTTTAATAATCATTTGCTTTTTTCTTTTATGTTAATTGAACATTTGCATTTGAATTTGCTACTAAGTGAAGTAGGTTAGATTTTGTATTGGACAGAATAGAGAACCATATTACACTGTTGACCTCTTTACTTTCGTTGCATTAGGAAGGAAGATTACTATGAGGGTCCATTCGGGATGTGTTGCACTGAGGAAAAAAGTAGAAATGAATAGAATCTATTTGCATAGGGATTACCATATGTCATGTTTTATGTACTGATGAACTAAATGAGGTTATGCCAGTTGAAATAAGGAATGCACTAAAAATTCAAAGGAAGAGTACTGAATGCGATAGACAGTATGAAAAATGGTAATTTTTTCTGAAACATTAGAGATTGTAACAGGACTTCATGTTAGTTAATGCTAAGCTGAGTGCATTATTATGAGAAAGAGAAAAAGTAAAGAATCTTTAAATTTTCAGTAGCCAGATACTTCTCAGTATTTTTATAGAGAATTGAAATTGAGTAGTGGTATATTCAATATTTAACTGCAACTGTATCCTGCTGCTTCTAAAGCAATATACGATAAACATGATAGAACATCTGTTGGGTTATATTAAATCATGGTAAAAATTAGTACAGGGAGTTGTAACAACTATTTTAAGAATTTTTTATTGAGAAAAGGCAAAAATCACTTTTTAGCAGTATAAAATTATATAATGATGTAAATTGTAAACAATGCTTTCAATGACTTTCTGTTGGTAGAAAACTCAAAACTTTAAAGTGTTTCTTGCATAACAGCATGAACTCTGTGGACATGCTCTTTAGCAAAATTGGTAAACAATATTAAAAAAAAAAACTAAGCCTCCCTCTGGGACTGAGTCTGTAGCTCAGTGGTAATGTACTTGCTTTGTATGTCCAAGGCCCTGGGTTTGATTCCTAATGCTACACATACAGAAAAAGTCTCTGGAAATTTCCCTAAGAGCATATAGAAAATGAAGAAACCTATTCTTTCCCACCCTCCTTCCCTGGTCTCAGCTTTGTGAGATAAAAACTACGATTTTGAATTTTTATAGCCAAGAACTGAAGGCCCCTCTTCCCTATGGCTACTCATCAGAGTATTTCCCTGAGGGTCTGGATGTCTTTCTCTGACATCATCCACTTCCTCATAGTTGAGTTTAAGTAGCAGGCTCGTGAGATAATGAGCTCAGCTTCCCTAGTATTCTAAGAAGCTTTTCTGGAAATCCACTTCTGTTCTCAACTCAACAAGAAAACCTAGAGAAAAACAAATAAGTGAGACTTACCGAGGCCACATACAAACAAAGCAAATAGGCAGAGCCCACCAGGAGCTACCTATGTTTTTAGAGAAAACACATCATATCTGCTAGCCTTGTTGTCAACCCCTAAGCAACATAGCCCACCTGCAGAATGTATCTGCCCACACCCAGAAGAGGGGTGAAAGGGTTCTTGAGTGAATCCCTAGATAGCCAGGCTTCAGGTCCAAGATCAGTCTCTGTCACTGACCAGGGAGTAAGAAGACCCATGATACACTCCAAAAGCTAACCACTATTAGGGGTTTAAACAGTGTTTTTGTGGCTATGAAGACCACCTCTTGACCTTGCCGTAAGTGGGGTTACCAAAGCTGCAAAAGACAACAGCATATAAAAAGGAATAATAAGTATACACCAGTTTTTATACAGTTGGGGATAAAGGTAGTGCTGCCTATGGACCGAAAGACTACATGCAGCCCCCATCCACGGTAAAATAA
Source organism: Fukomys damarensis (assembly GCF_012274545.1). Classification (NCBI taxonomy): domain Eukaryota; kingdom Metazoa; phylum Chordata; class Mammalia; order Rodentia; family Bathyergidae; genus Fukomys; species Fukomys damarensis. Next base: position 34,757,005 of record NW_022900914.1, on the reverse strand, counting down.
GACCAAAGATATAAATAGCAGAAATAAATACATACTGATTTATATACACTTAGAAGAATTTACAGCATTCCCCATTGCATCAAACACCACCTATAGACTCCACCCAGGGAGGAGCAAGAAATAGGCATTCTGTGGCTTAGCCAGAACAGTGGTGATTTCAGTGCCTAGCAGGAGTTCAGCCTAATAACATACCACAAACAGTAACCATAACAGTTGGGGTGGCTGTCACAACTGAATTCAGAGAAAAAGTTTTAGTCTGTATAACTAGAAAATCTGAACACAAATTTTCACTCCTGGAATGTCATACTAGACCCTCCCTAATCATATACTGGAAGAAGAACAAGGGCTCATCACTTCCAACGAATATCTGCAAAGCCAGAAAAGGTGGATATCTCCACATGTGTAAACAGCAACACAGCACATAAGTTAAAAAAAAATGAGAACTCCAAAACTCCCGCACTCCCAAACTCCAAAAAACACCCCCAAAAGACCCAAAAGAGGATACCAAAGAAAGGGAGATTTGTGAATATAGAATTATGGTTTTAAAAAGGACAATAGACTTCAATTATATATAGATAACAAATGAAACGTGAAAAGTAATAAATTGACAACAACAATAAGACTGACAAAAAAATAGAAACATTAAAAAAACACAAACCCTAGAATTGAAGAATATAATGGCTGACTATATTCAATATTCTGAATTATATTAAGAATATAATAACAAATGCAACGGAAATCCTAAGCCAACTTAATTTGAAGAAACAATCAGTGAGCTGGAAGACATAGTATCAGAAATTTTCCAATCAGAGAACCAAAAGGAAGAAAGAAATAAAAGAATGAAGAATATCTATTGTTATTATAGGAAATGGTCAAGAAATCTAACCTATGCATGATAGAATCAAAGAAGGCAGGAAGAATTTTGGCCAGTAATGTTTATATTAAGAAATACTGGGTAAAAAACTTACTAATGTGAGGAGAAAAAAGCCAACGTCTAGATAATGGAGGTACAGAAATCTCCATTCAGTTAAGAATGGAGAAGAGATGACAAAACCACATAGTAATCAAAGTAGCAAAATCAAAGACAGAGAAACTTCTAAGAATGGCAAAATCCAAAAACTACACCATGTGTAAAGAAGCACTTCTCAGCTCCCCTCAAAAAGCTCCAACATGAACAAAAGCAGACTTCTCAGTAGAAGTGCTAGATAGCAGGAAGGATTGGTGCAACTTGACATTTAATTCCACATATGATATAATCTGCTTAAATGTTAATAGAAATATTTTTGGCTGCACATATACATAAAAATATTGTTTTAAAATTAAACAGATATTGGGCCTGGGATTTAGTTCAGTGCCAATGTGCCTGCCTCACAAACACAAGGTCCTGAGTTCTATCCCAGAGTACTGAAAAAAGAAAGATATTAATAGAAAACTTACAATTAATATACCTCTAGTTCTGACTTCTTTTATATTTTTCACTTGTTACACAAATTATTTAAGAAACATTCAAATCGTTTTCAGACTCATTTAAATTTCAAAACGTTTCATTGGCTTAATTCCACATGACTTAAAATAATGTTTCACCTGGAACCCACCTTCAGGGGAGCTTGAATCTGAATTCACTCAACAAAGAAAGAGATAAAGTTGTCGCCAGTAGCTTTTGAAGATAAATATGTGTAAATGTTTAATCAACCAGTTTCAGTTCTTCATTAAAAGCGTTTTTTCCTATTAGTACATATTTGCAATACATAATTATTACCTTTATTGTGGGGAGTTTGTATATGCATATATGTTAAATCTTTATTCCCCCTCTTTCTCTTTCATCCCTCCTTGCTCCCTCCTACTCTTCTTTCCATTTTCAAAAGCTCTATTCCTTCTTTTTCTTCAGTTTCTTTTTATTCCTTTTCCTTCCCTCTCTCCCCTTTCTCCGTAATTTCGAACAATAAATCCTTCTTACTAAAGTGGGAAATTATTATGGAATGACTACTAATATGAAGCACTGTGGTTTTCACCTTGGCAATTGCAGATTTTATCATTTAACTTGATTTCTTGAAATATGAATATTAGGAGGTGCTGGACTTCACATGAAAATTACTGAGCCAAAGGACCTTCTCTCCACAGAGGATTATGGGTGATTGTCTCCTAACAATAATATGGAAGAGATCTTTTTTGCAGAGGAGGAGCAGACAAAGGAGAAAGCATACTTCACATGAGATTAGATTAGAGAGATGTATAAAATGTGAGAAACGGTGCAAAATGTTGTAGAAAAGCAGCACTTGAATAAGGCTATAACAGTGTGGCAGTGAAACTGTTTGACAACAACGCGATGTCAAATTTCTGTGAAATCTTCAAAAGAGGGAAAAGAAAATGTCATTGGATAGGTTACTCATTAAAGTCCCATGAAAGAACCAGATTCCATTGAGCAGATAGCTGCGATTCCATTAGTGATAGTGAAAGCCACCCTACACGGTAACAACTTTCTCTCTCTCTCTCTCTCTCTCTCTCTCTCTCTCTCGTCTCCCTCATATCAACCAAAGGTTTTCGAAGATGAGTCCAGGATATTTTAAAATTTTTATTTACCTTTTGTTTTCTTTTATGGAAGCCTGAACCCTGGATCTATGTGGGCAGATCTCGTACCAGGGGGCCTTATGTTTGGGTTCTTCAGGGAAGAGTTTCATGAATGGTCTGCTGGGGCCTGCCTGTTTGGGGGACGGGCCTGAAGCCTGCGGCCCCCGGGGTCCAGATGAGTGCTGGCAGAATCAGAGGGGCTGACCCGGCCCTTAAGTGTATTTAGGAGTGAATCTAGTGCAGCACAAAAGCTGTGTGCTTGGGTCATGCTGGAGCCTGGAACTGCTGGCCCTGGCCTGGCACCTGCAAAAGCTTGGATGCTCAGTCAATGAGTATCAGAAGGTGGGGCTGTGGGGACCTGTTTGGTACTAGATTTTACTGGGCAGGTTCAGTGTTGTGGTCCAAGGAAAAGCCGAGTGCTCACTTCCATGTCCTTCCCCAAAGCAGAAGGTATCTGTCTCCATGCTGTGCTCATAGGATTGAGAGATAGACGATCTGGGTGATATAAAACTGTCCTTCCTGACTTCTTAAATGTATCTTTTTGTTTTAAAGCTATACCCATGACTATTCTCTCACCTATTTTTCTTACCACTTTGTGAAGGTGTTTTCATGCATTCAAAGTTGTTTAAATTGTGTGTCTATAGCGGGATGAGCAGTACAAAGTTTTCTACCTTTTCCTTTTCTTTACAAACACAATAAAAATTGTGTTCTTTTAAAATTGGTATCATGCTGGGGATTCAGCTCAGTGTGGTTCTGCTGCCTGTATTCCCAATAAAAAAAAAAAAAAAAAAAAAAAAAAAAAAATATATATATATATATATATATGTATGTATATATGGTTTATTCATTAGTATTAATATTGTGATTTTATTCTTTCTATTTAAACAATATTTTTGTTTGTTTTGGTTTTGGTACGGGGGATTGAACTCGGCTACTTGTACTTGCAAGGCAGGCCACTGAACCACTGAGCTAAATCCCTGGCCCATTTTTTGTTTGTTTGAGACAGGGTCACTGTGTAGTTGAAACTGACCTGGAACTCACTATGTGGCCCAGGCTGGTCTCGAACTCACAGCGATCCTCCTGCCTCAGTCTCCTGAGTAGTGGGATTACAGGCATGGGCCACCACGCCTGGCTAACAATATTTTGTTTTTAACTTATGGAATTACTTATCAAAATAGGAATTAAAATAAAAATTTTAAATGATTGTTTAAGGGATAAGTAACAGTTTCATCCAAAAACTAATTATAAGAATGGTAATACGATTTGTATTTTATTATAACTGGAGAAAATACTTATTAATTACTATAAAATGATTTATAAATCATTTAATACTTGCTATTTATGATTCTGTACACATCTAACCAGTTTGTCAAAACTACAGTTTTGTGTAGAAAATAAATGTTTCAGTGTAAGTCCTCTCATCTAAAATTGTGATGAGAAAAAGATAAATAACATCTATGATAAATATGTCATTATAAAATCAAGTACATGCTAATGCTCTAGGGGCATTCCCAATATAATTGATTTTATTAAATGTGATTCTTTATTCTTATTTCTATGATATTACTCTAAATTTATTGGTAGTATTCTTTGGGGATTTATGATTGTATATATTTGAGAATATTTATATAATTATGTCAGCCCTTTTAGAGCTTGAATAGGGTATTTAAAATAAAATAAATAAATTACACATAAAATTCAGAATAGTCAAATGACTTTACTTTAATAAAATCATACTTTAAAAAACAAAATAAAAAATACAATCATACTTTGTATGAGCAAGAACTGATAACTTAAAATGGTAATGATCCTTTGCAGAAATCAAAAGTGGAACTATCAAAATAGATGGAGGTATGAGGAGAAATATTTATTATGCTAATCTTGAGCTGGCCATGGAGCATAAATATGGAAATACTTAAGTAAATGAAAATGTTTAGAATTTATGAATGTAGCCTGATCAAGAGTCAAACTGAAGATTTTTTATTGCACTTGTATTACAGTTATTTAGAGTTGGTAATTTGTAAGGTGGGTCCTTCACAAAAGCCAAGAGCAGAGCACAGCTGAGTGAATGCCAATGAAAGCTGTATGGACAAGTCAATAGCGAGCCACAGACTGAGAAGAAGTATGAGCGCTACACTGAGGAAGAGGGACAGAGGGGAGCAGTGGGCTTGATGGCACAAAGAGCCAATACTTCAAATGGAAGGAAAAGTGTATTAGAAAAGGCAACATCACAGGCTGTGATTAGTTACAAATATTCCAGATGATTTTAAGATTTAAGTTGTTCCAGTCCATCTCAGATGAAATGAAGTCAAGTATCTGAGCCACTGAGATGTTGGAAATGCCACCTGAATGTGACATATGTGACAACAAAGTAGGAGATATTAGAGAGGAAAACCTTTCATTAGGAACCACAGTCTTGAGTGAATTAGGGTGAGGACCGTACAAGTACATGAAAATGAGGAGATGGCTAATTCTCAGTGATTACAGTTACAAAGATCCACTGCTATCTAGCATGTAAATTAGCTAGTTCTTTTTGTATTTATCTCAGTCAAAAATGTAGGTATTTGAAAGGTTCAGTTCAACTGTATAATAGACCTTATCTGTAGTTTCACTTTCTATAGTTTTCAGTTTCCTGTGGTAAATTGTGCCTCAAAGCTATTAAATGAAAAACCCATGAAGAAACATTAAAAATTTTAATTGTATATGCTTTTGAGCAGAATGATGAAATCTTGCACACTCCTGCTTTATCTTGACAGGGAAATAATCAACCCTTTGTCCAATACAACCAGCTATATATGCAACCCATCCATTACTCAATAGCCACCTCACTTATCAGGTTATCTGTCACAATATCACAGTGGTTATGTTCAAATAATCTTTATTTTACTTAATATCCCTAAAGCGCAAGAGTGGTGATGTTGTCGAGAAGCCATAAAGTGCAGTTTTAATTCTGTCTGCAAGTTCAGGCTTCCAATGTGGGTTTGGGCTGTATAACTTGTGAAAAATTTGAGGAAACTGTTATAGCAAGAACACTTTCCAATAGCTTTCTCTGAAATTTCTTTATAGTCTAAATTTGTTATAGCTAAAGTGGGATTTGCTATGCAAAACTGTAGTTTTACAAAGTGAAATACAACCAAAAATAAATTTCTGACTACTGTACTTAGATGCCCTTACCTTTAATATTGCTTCCCATTTCTATAGAAAAAGTGTATGTTGACAAAAGTGAAAATTTGAACCATTCAGTATATTTCTGTGCTTCTGAAGCTTACTGATAAACTCTCCAATTAAATATAAACTATTTAAAACTATTTTTAAAAAGTATAACTATAAAAAAATTGTATTATTAGCAACAGTTGCATGATTCAAAGTAAAATGGCATACCTTTTATTTTAAAAGTAGATTGAACAGCAATAAAAGTAGAGCCAGAAAGAAATAGAAAAGTTCTTTCAATAAGCCATTATACACTTCTCATCACCTGTTAAGTACAACAATATTAACGAAAGTAGGGCTCACCAAAAGTATCAATTATTTTCAACAGAGAAGGGTATTATTGCCTTGTACCCTCCAGAGAAATGCAGCAGGGTTCACATGTCCAGTTTATGATGTGGTTGCTGACATGACCTCGGCCTCAGAGGTGCATTGGGAATTCTTGCAATTCTCCATCATTAGTTATGTCAGTGAATTCGATAATACAAAAAAAAGAGGAAAAACAGATGTGCTAATGTGTTTTGCAATTGCTCAACCAAAAAGAACAAATCAGACCACTTGAAAGAGGAAGGGATTTCCACTTCGCTTTCATTTATCCTATCTACCAGCCCTCACTTCCATTGGCCTACTATGGTTTATTTGTCATAGTCAATTATGCATGACATTACTACATTATTTTGTTGCTTTATATCAATGAGGAAAACCCTTTCTCTTTTTCGTTTATTTTTTATTAGTCTACTTTAATGAATACAACTAATGTGACAAAAAATAGCATTGTGGGGAAAACATGTAAATAAAGATAGGTGATAGATATATACACAGATAAACACAGAGGGGGCATAGATATAGATACCCCATGTAAATTAATTTTCAGTGGAACAAAATCTAGGGCAATTTTAAATCCGGCTAGTGTCTTAACATTTACTTACTGAAATACAGCCTGAAAATGATTATGTAAAATAAAAAGTGTATGATGAAAACATTTCTTGAGTACATGATAGGCTAAACTCCAGAAGTTGTATTGAAAAAGCTGTCAAGATGATTGAAATTCTTAATTGTAAAATAAGAACCAGAGTTCTGAGTATGGACATTGGGAGGGGAATCTGTACTTGATTATTGACCTTCTATCAAATGCTGAGTGCCAATAAAAGAAATATAAGTTGTTTGGAAAGTAGTTCCCTAAAGCAAGTGCTATAGATAAAATAAAGCTTTAGTGATGATGACCCTAGAGGTCATTCCCGCTGTGCCATTTACTCTGAAGCTACCCTAAGGTCTTGAATATGCACTATCATATTATGCCATCAGTTGTTTTAGCATGACAAGGACAGAGAAGGTTGATAAACATCCATGATTTATAGGGAGAGACAGCTATCACGGCAATCACATTGTTTTAAGGCAACATACTTTTAAAAGTTTCAGCTGAGTTTACTGGAAATAAATGTTCTGTTTACCCTGAAATGTTCAATGCTACCTTAAAATTACAATTTTCATGATTAAATATTATTTGTACTTCATAATTTTCAAATTGGTGCATGATAAACATAAGGCAGAGAAAAAGAAACATTTTCTCTCATGGACAGATAACTACTTTTTAAACTTTATTTAAAATTTGAAACATATATGAACTCATATGAACTATGTAAACAGACTGGGGTGGTACTCCTCCCAACTATTTTCTCCTGGTATGATTTCTTAGATAGGGTTAGGTTTTTGGTCCTTCCTACCCCACCAGTCACATATTTGAAGTTGAAAGCAACCATGTTTTCAGTGAATCACTATTTTCAAGGTAGAACTTGAGCATTTATGAAAATATAGAGGAAACTACTGTCTAGCCTTCCATCAGGTTGGATTTTTTAAAGTTTCCTTTTCCTCTTAGTGGGCTAAATTGTCATGTAGAAAATATCTATTTGAAATATTCTATGATAAACACATTTTTTGAGACATTCAGCTAGTCAGAAGTATTTGGCTACTAAAGGGGATCTTTAGATGGATCTTTCCATCTTCTTAACTGAGTAAGTACTCTGCACAGGTGTCACAGTATGAGTACTGTGCAAGGTATTTAGTAAAGAAGATCCCTAAGAGTTTCCAGTAGGAAAGTGGAGATAATATGGGCAGAGTGCCTATGATATCAGGTACCAATTTAAGGACTTTGAACACATTAGTATATTTAATTCTTATAGCAATCATGAAAGGCACGTGTTATTATTAGTTAAATTTTAGAAATAAGGTCAAAAGATGAAGATAGATTAAGTAACGTCCAATGTCCCAACTATGTAAACAGCCTAAATGAAGCAGATATTGCAGGGGCTTGAAGGAATTAATACATAGCACGTTTTCAGTATTCTAAAATGAAAGTGTTAGAAATAGATGATAGAAACAAACATATTTGATATAAATGTTTAGATACCAAATATATAGTAGATATATTTATACCTTTATTATATACATATATTCATATTTAAAATCAACATGTTCATTAGAAGAATTTTCTTAAACATATATGGTGGTTAATAGTTTAATACCTGTTAGACATGTTTATCATTTTGACACATAGGATAACATTTCACAGGATTAGGTTACAGATATCTCTGGGAGGTATTGTTATGTTTAACATACCTGCCAAAGTCACTAATTAGTTAAGTGACCACTGACAATGAGTGAAGAGATGAGCTAACATTTGTGAATGTTTTTCCATGTAGCGTGTTTCATGTGGTATTATAACATCAAAGAAGGTTCTTTTCCCAATCAACCTTCTGTGGTATATGATTCCTTTCTCAAGGGGCTTAACTATTAAATTCCTTTTCAATCAAAATTTGTCTTGTATCGTAGAATGGGAAATTGTGAGTAGCTTGCACCATACTAAACTACTTTCCCATTATTAGATACTGTTGTTTTATGTGTCTTTTGGAGACCATTCCTGTATACTGTCAGTTTTAGGGTCCAGTGTATTTCTGTTATATCTATCAGAGTAATTTCTTAATTAAATCGTGTTCAAAAGCATTTAGCCACAAGGCTAAAAATTTTATTCCATGTTCTTTCTCTCTACCCAAGTTATGTTCAGACATGTTGCCTTCATAGATCAACTGAACTTTTGCAATATGCTAAATATGCTGAAAAGCTAAATAATTTAGATACATCAATAAGAATAGTAGCAACAAAGGTACCTTTTAAAATCGACTATAAATATTACACCATTATGAAATTTTTGATATATGTTAATTGAAACTTCCTGAAAATTAATTTCTAAAGATATCAAATTTTGAACTAAATTGTAAAACAGCATTATATTACTATTACTAAGCTTTCTAATGACTGAAACCAAAATATATTCTCAGCAAATTTGTAATGTTATTTTCTTTAATTAGATGAATTCTTGATGTCTGGATAGGTGAGGCTCTTTTGCCATCTTCTACCTGATCTCTATCTCACTGGAATTGGTATAGGTACCACAGGTACTTGTCCTTTTAGTTCACAATAGGAAATTACTATATACATTAAAATAGAACATATAATAAGTTATATTTATGCAAGAAATTTTTATTGAGTGTATTAACTTTTGATAAATTTGAGATAAGGCATACATACACAAATTCTTCAGGCATAAATGTCAATACAAATAAATGCACAGGAAGGGTAAATGCATGAGTAAACAGAAATAAATACTGAACATTAATAATGTTCTTTGTGATTTGAAATATAAATACATATAAAAAGAAACATAAGAAATATCCTGTGTTTCTAGTATCACTGAATAACCAGAAAAGATATAATTTACAGCCACTTTTAATAACCTAAGAGTCTATGTTCATAAAAAGAATGTATGCTTTAATAATCTTCTGTGAATACATTGTTATAATTGTACCAAGTTTGAAGAGGGAATGTGAAATAAAATAAATGTTTGATTAATCTAGAATAGTCAGTAAATGAGAGATAGAACATATATGTAGGTCACACAGAAAGCAAATAGTAATGTAATGGGAAATAATTACTAAATGAGAGAAAATTACTGAATTTATCAGGGATTATATTAAATATAATTAAACTAGACAGGCCAATTAATTTTTTAAAATGCTGTGATGTCAGATCAGTGCCATAAGAACAGTACTATGACAATCTTATGAGTTTTATTAACACTTTGGGTTCTTTAAAAAGTTAAATATACACTGGACATGGTGGTACCTGCCTGTAATCACAGAATGGGAGGCTTAGGCAGAAGGATCACTGCGAGTTTGAGGACAGCCTGGGCTACATAGGGAGTTCAAGGACAGCCTCAACTGCATAGTGAGATCCCATCTCAAAAATATAGAACAATTAAATAAAAAGTGAGATGGACTGGTACCTCTGTTCATGAATTTAATTTGTTCCATGATTCTGGGGAAGAGGGTATGCTATTGTTGTCACTTGATGAGGAGTTCACAAATGGAAGTAAAAGTTTTCCAAACACATCTGTTTTCGAACTGAATTGGAACCGAAGCAATCAGTCTGTCAATGAGTCTGTTATTTGTGTACAAGAAGGCTATTGAGTTTTGAGTGTTTACCTTGTTTTGAGCTACTCTACTGAATCTATCAATTAAGTCTAGAAGTCTTGCATTGGAGTTTTTTGGGTCTTCTGTGTAAAGTATCATATCATCAGCAAATAACGACAGTTTAACTTCTTCCTTTCCTAACGTTCTTGCTTTTATTTCTTTCTTTTGTCTAATTGCTGTGGCTAATGTTTCCAAAACTATATTGAACAGGAACAGTGATAGTGGATACCCTTGTCTTGTTCCTGATTTTAGCATGAAGGCTTTCAATATTTGACCATTTAGTATGATGTTGGCTGTTGGTTTTTTAGATAGCCTTTATCAAGTTGAGATAAATAACATCTATTCCAATTTTCTGCAGGGTTTTCATCATGAATGGTGTTGAATTTTGTTGAATGGTTTTTCTGCATCTATTGAGATGATCATATGATTTCTATCCTTGACTCTGTTAATATAGTGCATTACAATTATCGATTTATATATGTTGAACCATCCTTGCATCCCTGGAATAAACCCGACTTGGTCAGGGTGTATGATCATTTTGATTACCCTTTGTATTCTGTTTGCCAGTATCTTATTGAGAATTTTTGCATTTAAATTCATTTGGGAGAGTGGCCTGTAGTTCTCTTTTTTGTTGGGTCTTTCGCTGGTTTTGGAATCAAAGTAATACTTGCTTCCAGTAATGAATTTGGAAGTATGGCTTCCCTTTCAATTTCATTGAAAAGTTTCAAAGGCATTGGCAGTAGTTTTTCTGTAAATGTTTTGTAGAATTCAGCAGTGAATCCATCATCAGGACCTAGACTTTATTTGTTGGTAAATTTTTCATTATATTTTCAATTTTATTAATTGTAATTGGGTGCTTAGAATTTTTATATCTTCGTTTGACTTTGGTAATTCATATGTATCTAGAAAGCTGTCCACTTCTTCTGTCTTCTACATTTTATTAGAGTATAAGTTCTTGAAGTAGGTATTGATGATCCTCTGTATTTCTGCTGGATCTGTTGTGACTTCCCCTTTTTCATTCCTAATTATATGCATTTGAGGCTTTTCTTTCCTTTTTTAAATAAGGTTGGCTAAGGGTTTATCAATTTTATTTATTCTTTTGAAATACCAACTCTTCAATTCATTGTTTTTTTTTTGTATCATTCTCTCAGTCTCTATTATATTGATTTCTGCTCTGATCCTTATAATTTCCTCCCTTGTACCAGCTTTCCGTTTGTCTTCCTCTTTGTGGGGGCCCAGTCATGGCCCACTGGAGTTTGACATTTGGAAAATAACTTCTTCCTGTACAATTAAGGCATAGACACAATCTATGTAACATTTATTTCTTTTCAAGGGCACTGTTTGTTAAACTTGTTTTGTTCTTTGACCCTGGTATAAGAGGAACTCATTAGCTGAAGATCTGATGTTATCTGTAAGAGTCAGGAAATCCAGTCTTTGTATAAAGGTAAAAACAATTGATTGGTGCTTCCTGTTGTTGTGTGCCCTTAAAAGCTTCCTGTTGATGTGAGCCTTTAAAAGGAGCTGTTTCTGTGAAATAAATCAGACTTCTCTTGGTCTGTACTCAGGCTTGAGTGTTCTTTCCTTTCTCAATCCTCATTCCCCAACTCAGGCTGGTTCGTGTTGTGACAGCTGGGCCACCACACCTCTTCTTTTTCTAGAAGCTTAAGATTTAGGTTTTTTATTTGAGCTTTCTCTGTTTTCCTAGTGTGAGCATTCTCTGCTGTAAATTTCCCTTGTAGAACTGTCTTCATTGTGTCCAATAGATTCCAGTATGCTGTGTTGGCATTATCATTTATTTGTAAATGTGGTCTAATTTCTTCTTTAATTTCCTCTGTGACCCATTGGTTCTTCAGGAGACTGTTCTTCAATTTCCATGTATTTATGAATTTCTTGAAGTTAATTTTGTTGTTGATCTCCAGTTTATTTTCACTATGGTATCGCTTCTCGGCCTTTTGGCTAAGATCAAGTGTATTTTCACTATGGGTCTGATAGTATACGTGGGGTAACTTCAAGTGCTTTGCATTTACTTAAACATGTTCTATGAGCCAGTATGGGGTCAATTGTGGAGAATGACCCATGTGCAGCTGAAAAGAACGTTTATTCTGATTTATAGTTGGGGATATTATTATTTGTTGCCTATATATTTATGATTGTCATCTTTTCCTCTTGGATTGTTCCCTTTACAAGGACATAGTGACCTTCTTTGTCTTTCTTGGTTTGGGTTTGAAATTTACTTTGTCTACAAATAAGATAGGTACCTCTGCTTTTTTCCAGGTTCCTGTTGCCTGGATAACTGTTTTCCATCCTTTTACTTTCAGTCTGAGTTTCTTTTTGAATTAGGTGTGTTTCTTGTATGCAGCATATTGTTGGATTTTTCTTCTTAATCCATTCTGCCAGTTGATTTCATTTGATTGGTGAATTGAGGCCATTAACATTGATGGTTATAACTGATATGTTTTGACTTATCATCATCATGTAATTATCCTGTTGTTGGCTCTTTTTAATTTTTTCCACCTCTTCCTTTAATTTCTTGCCTTGCCTGCTGGATTTGCTCTGTTGGACTTCATGAAGTTGTGATCTTCATTGTCTTTCTCTAGAATATTATTTAGAATTGTTTGGAGTGCTGGTTTGGTATGCATAATGTTTCTCAGGTGTTTTTGGCATCAAAATATCCTGTTTTCCTATCAAATTTGAAAGATAGTTTTGCAGGATATATCAGTCTAGGTTGGAGGTTGTTTCCTTTTAGGGCTTGAAATACCTCACTCCAGGCTCTCCTTGACTTGAGGATTTGTGTTGAAAAGTCTGCTGTGATTCTGATTGGCTTTCCTTTGTATGTGATTTTTTTTCTAATTGCTTGTCATATTTTGTTCTGTTGGGTTTCTGGGATCTTGATTATTACATGTCTATGTGTAGAAAAAAATTTTTTTGATCATGGCTAGTTGGAGTCCTATATGCTTCACTTGTCTGTATGTCAAATTCTTTGCTCTGTTTGTTATGTTTTCTGTTATTAATTCTGTGAACAGTTTTGTAATTTCATTTGTACTTTCCCCTTACTTTTAATGGACTCCTATAAATCTTATATTATTCGTCTTTATATCATCTAGGAGCTGTTGTATTTATTTCTCATGTTCCCTTACTATTTTTAAGAGATGTCTTTCTTCATGGTCACTGAGCTCCATCCTGTCTTCTGTATCTGATATCTTGGCTCAGCTTGACTCAATCTATTATGTAATTTTTCAGTAGAGTTTCTAATCTCCTAGATATATGTTTGAATCTATTTCATGGATTCCATTTCTTTCCTATTTTGGGCATTCATGGTTTCCCTTTCTTTCCTATGCTGGGCATTCATGGCCTCTATCATGGTCCTGAACTCATGTGCTTTATTTTTTATCTGTTTCTGTTTTAGAGTCTCTAATCATGTCATTCATTCTGCTCACCATCTCTATAGTTATCTGAGAAATTATTTCTGTTTTGAATTTTTATAGAGCCTCATTCATCTGTTTTGTTACTTCCTGTGCTATCAGTTCAGGGTGTCCAGGTGGTTGATTATCAGACTGTTCTTCCTCATTTTCCCTAGAATTTGCCCTTGGTAATCTGGACGTCTGTGTTTGTGCTTTAGTCTTGTTTGAATGTCTTCCCATTTTTATTTTTGTTGCTGGTACTGACCTTGGTTTGATACCTGGGTTAATACTTCATCTTCCTGTTATAGCTTATCTTTAGATTTTGATTCTCTAATAACTCTGAGGCATATCTCTTTTTCATTATACCAGGAAGGAGAACTGATTAGATTAATCACAACATCTTAGCTCAAGTGATACAATCAGCAACACAAAAGTGTTGAGCACAGTTTAGAAAATGACAATTTGTGGTAGTTATTAATGTATCACATTTAACCATGTGAATTAAATCAAAATTGAGGGTAGAGCTCAGGTCTACCCTTTATGACTTTAACCCTTTATGACAACCCCTCCCCATGCTTCTGTAGTGTGAATCCAGGTACCAGCATAGCCAGGAGGCCAGGAGACCAGGAGGCGGGGTGGGGCAGATTCTGGGGGTGTTGCAGGTGTCCATGCAGCTCCACCTCTTATCTATCTGATGCTGAGGTTGGGTGGCTGGGGGAGAGGTGCACAATAGCTCCATACAATTCTACCTCTTACTGGTCTGATACCCAGGTTGGGTTGCTGTTGGGAGAGCTGCAAGATAGCTCCAAACAGTTCCACCTCTTACTGGTCTCAGTTGTTTGTTTTATTATGATGTATTTGTTTTTATATATGTTAGACAAAAAATTTTATCACATATGTTTTGCAAATACTTTCTTCTTATCATGGTTAGTCTTTCAATTTTCTTAACAATGTGTTTCAGAAATTGTCAGATAATAATTCTGGTGATGTTCAATTTATCAATTTATTTCTTTCGGGTGCAATGTTTCTTTTTTTCCTATAATGTATCCTTTATTTTGTTCTTTAAAATATTTATACTTTAGGTAGAAGTAGTGTTTCCTGTGTTCTTAAAGATATTTGCCCAAATCAAGTTCACAGAGGTATTCTATGATTTCTAATGTTTTCCAGATTTAGTTTGTATTTAGATATATGATGCATTTCTATTTAAATGGTGTAGCATGAAAAGTAGGAATCAAGCTTCATTCTTATTACTAAACATTCTAAGATGTTCCAACACCATTTGAGGAACTTACTGTTATAGTAGGCCAATGATAATTCCCAAATATGTCTTCTCCTAATCCTTAGTTCCTGTGAATGTCATTTTGAAAAGAATTTTTGCAATGTAATTCAGAGTCTTGAGATGTGAGTATCATGGTTTATTAGCGTGAGCCCTAAATATCAAAACAAATGTCCTTATAAGAGATATTGGCCAGATATATAGAGCACAACATGAAGTAAAGCCAGAAGCAGAGAATGCAGTGATTCAACCACCAGTCTAGTAATGTTGGCCGCTACCAGAAGTTAGAAGAGTCATGGAACAGATTCTCTTCCACAGAAAGTAAAGCCTTGTCAACACTTAGTTTTGGACCAGTAAAACTAACTTCATATTCCTTGTCTCCACAACTTTGAAAGAGTACATTCCACTGCCATAAAACTTCAGAGTTTAGGGTAATTTTTTAATCATCAAGGGGCTTTAATAAAACATATTTACTTTGCACACATTCAGTTGTCTTTATTTGCTCTTTTGTGGTGGCCTGTTTACTTTTCATGGTTGTCTTTATTTTAGAAGAGCAAGAAGCTACATGGCGCTAGATCTGGTGACTAAAATGAGTTAGGACACATAAACATATTTCACATGTTTTACAAGCCTAACTTACTGTTGGATGACACAGGACAACAGCATTCTCTGTATTTTTTATCATTCCTCACAAAGACACTCATTACAGAGTGCACATGGGGATGGAGATATTAGGAAAATATTGAGGCGTTTGGGAGTCAGTCAGAATAACTGTTCTCACTTATTAGGAGATTGCTCTGTGCCAAGAGCATAGCATGTGTTATTTAATCTTATCCTCAACAAAATGCTTAGGATAAGGGCTGTTGGCTCCATTTCACACAGTGGTAGCAAAGACCCAAGACCACGTAGCTGGGAAGTGGGGTAGCTGAGGTGTAAACCCAGGCAATCTGATTTCAGAGCTGGTCTTCACAGCATTTATGCTAGTTTGGAATCCAGAACTGATAGAGAAGCATAAAAATGACAGAAACCTTACATAACAGCAGAAGTTTTCCAGCCTTAGTGACTAACAAGTTTTGAATGAGTAAGCACAGAATAATGGCTTATTAGATTGAAAGGAGAGAAAGGGAGTCTCATTTTGGACAAGGTAAGTCCAAATGTTTTATAAATCTTAAAAATAAAGATGTTCAACATACAAATGAAAATTCACAGTTCAGGGGAGGGGGTTTTCTAAGAGGAGATGATGGGATAGTTATTCTAGGATAGAGCAAGAAAAGAGGTGGGGAATTAGCAAAGGAAAATCAGGCCAAGCGTAGGTTCTTAGGAAAGTCAGAAAAGCAATACTAATTTCAGCATGAAACATAAACAGAATCTCAGCTCTGAGAATTTTAACATCTAGAGCCACAATTCTATCCTACTTAGAGAAACCACTGCACTGCAGGGCATCATGAGCCTGTAAATCAATTAAACCCTAATTACAAAGTCAAATGGCATCTGTTCCCATCATGACATAAAATCTGCTAAGATGAAGAATCTCTGCTAGAATAAGTTAAAATTTTATAAATTGCTGTCTCACCAAGCTGTTTTTCTTCATACAGTTTTAATAACTGAGGCAGCTCCCGAGCCAGTAGAGTCTTTAGAGATCAACTGATATAACATCTTCATTTTATAAATGAGAAATCTGAGTCTCAGATAAGTGACCTCAGGCCACAGAAATATCTTCTTCATAGATGGGTTTAGTTAGATTTACACTTTGGGAACCATCCTCTGTGTTTCATAAGGATACTTACCTGAGAGGATTATTGAGAAGAAATGTTTAAAATATATAGCTACAAAGCTTATTGAGAGTTTAATTTGTATACATTTTTCTTTTTGCAAAACTTTAGACATGTTTCTGTTTTGCTTTGTTTCATCCCTAAGGAGAAATTTTTTGCAATGATAAAAGCAGAAATCATCCACAAAAAAAGTATTTTATGGCTTTTAAAAATATCTGATTTCTGGAAAAGGGTGGTGGGGAAAGAAAGACAACTTCAGCTGAAGGGAAGGAAAAGAGAAATAGGTTAGAGGAAGAAAGGAAATGGAGGTAAGGAGGAGAGAAACAGGTGAGGATCTAAACATTGAGCTCTATCCCACACTCTTTTGAAGACACCACTAAGCCATTGCTCCCAAGAATTGATTAATATTTTATAATACTTCATTTTTACAAAAGTCCCTCTCCAGTGTTCTACATTCTTTCTCTAGACTAACCATCCTCTAATGGTTTTGGAATAGAATTTATCTTTCCAAATTTCATTATTTTCTTCAGAAGAATTTTATATATGATTAGTCAGTTTCACCATGGAGTCTGTCAAAAATGCTTTCTTATCACTAATTTCTTTTGTGATGCAAGAACAATTTAATCTTTAATCATTTTAACTTTTAAAATAGTTTAAGTAATTTATGATGGTGCTGAGCACTCCTTCCAAATATCCATGTAAGCTTAATATATTAAAAAAGTGAATCACTTTCTATATCAACAAAACCACACATGCAGGAATATGGATACCTCTTATCTTGGAATTACAAGAAGACAATCCAAGTTAGATTACCTTTTCTAAGATGCCAAAACAGCTGTGCAAGCTCTTCTGAGATAAATTTAAATAATAGGTATAATTAATATTTAAGGTTAAACACAGGAAAACAATAATACTTTTGAGAGTTTCTACAAGAAAGTTTTGCAGAGAATATGGGACCAATCAAAGCACAAAATCTAGTGTTTCTAATCAAGAATGTTGTATTTATTTTGGTATATCAAGTAGGGAAAAAACCTGTGTGAGAGTGGCTAGAATTAGGAAGTAATTGAGATGATTCTAAATTATATTTGTATACCCATTCTTCTTGGGAATAAGAGCTATTTCAAAGACTTTGAGACTAAATCCATGTTGCATAAAATATCTTAGTATATGTCGGGAATATTTTGAAAAATGTAGATGCCTGGGCCATAATTCCAAATTGATTATAACAGATTATATGGAGATGAGACCCAGGAATAAGTGTTTCTCAAGCTCCCCAGATCTTTCTCATCTTTAGCAAGAGTGAACATTATTGGCCTTGAGATACTTAATGGGAGTAGGAGTGGATAGAAATGGTAGAATAATAAAGATGTTCCCATACTAATTTCTAAAACCTATAGAATGAGTTACCTTATGTATTGGTCAGTTTTCCATTGCTGTGATAAAATACTTGACACTCACAAGTTAAATGTGGGAAGATTAATTTGGTTTGTGGTTTCAGAGGTTTCTGTCCACAGTTCGTTGGCTCCAGGACAGAGCATCATGGCAGAAAGGTGTGGTGAGACAAAGCTGCTCATTTTATGGCAGCCAAGAAAGCACAGCTCAAGGGAATCAAAGGGGCAAAAGACCAGATAGAAACCATAGGGTTGTGTTTTCATGACCCACTAATGCACACCCAAATTGCACTTTACTAGTCTTTTAGGTGTCCCTCAAACCAATAGAGTGAACAGTGAAGAGTAATCATCACATCCTACATGGAAAAGGGTCTTTCCAGATATGATTAAGTTAAAGATTTTGAAATGGGATGATGTTCTTAAATTTTCTAGGTGGATACAATATAGTCATAAGTGATACTTAAAAAGGAAAGAGTATCAGATTTAGAGATGATGAGACCATAAAAGCTTATTAAACTTACATATTTCATAATTGGAGAAAGAACTACCAGGTGCATTGCAGAGATATGAGATTTATCTTAAACTTGGTGTGCACCAGGAATTCATTTGCTATGTGGCATCCATTTACTCCTGCCCTTGTGAGGAATCTATGACATGATTTGAAATTGAGGTTGTTCATCTCAGTTCAGACATTATGTGCAAAAATCTTCAGATTTGAATATTCCTCTTGCTTCAATGTATGGTTCCTTCCTTCATGTAAATAGCTGTAGGCTTTGGGAAAAGAGGGCATAACACAGATATAATCACTAGATTTCTTCAGGATATTTCATTTTGGGAATGCAATCTTTCCTTCAATCATCAGGCTTAGTTTTAGAAAAGTGGCTCACAATGGGAAACTGGAGAAGAGATAGAGATGTTTGGTTGTCTTAGTTCTCTTGATCATCCATACTCTGTTGTTGGAGATATCAGATGTAATATCTTGTTGGGCACATACCTTTCTTGACCCCAAGGAAACTACATAGTATCAGTCATATTTGTGATTTTGCTTGTCACTTTTCTGGTTGCAATCGCAACGTGCTTCTGATGAGAGACCAGTTGAAATGGTTTTGCTTTAAACTACAAAGAGCCATCACTTAGACTCCATTATTTTGGAAATTAATTGTTCTCATCATTCCCAGTGAGACTAGTTCCCCAATATGTTTCTTCCTATAGTCTCATTTACAGTTAATATGTAGCCTCTAAAGCTTGTGTCTCTCTCACCGGACTATTGCTTACAACATTGTTGAATGAAGCATCTTCTTATCCCTTGCAGCAATAATCATCTGGTAGATTTCCTGTCTCCCAGATAACTACTGTGGCGTGGCAACTTCTTTGAACTATTTTCTTTCTTTTGCTATCATCTACTATATCAGTGTATGAAAGGACCTTTAGTTCTCCAATCTTCTATTAGGCCTCCCACAGAAGGAAATTAGTAGGATGCCTCCTAGAAGGTTGGAGAAATAAAAACATGCAAGACTTTCACAAAATAGTTGACTATAATGTTTTTCAAATTAGTTTTTCTGAATAGATAAACCCTCCCTTCCAGAATTGCACGTACTCCCTGAATTCATTTCCACATGTATTTTCCTAGTTTTTATACAGGACTGGTTGGCATGGTCTCGTAACTGCTTGAGATGCAGTAGTCCCTATAGCAGTTGTGACAGTAGTTCCATAAGACTGTCTCTTCCAGAGTCAGATAGCAGTGGGACATAATTCAAGTTGCCCACCTATTTCCTAAGAGGTAATTAAGGTTTAGATCTAGAGGAAGGCACATGACGTCACAAGGAAAAGGTTTCATTCAAGACAAGAGGACCCACTAATTTTCAACAGAGAAATGAGAATAGATTCATTCATAGGAAAATGGATACATATTGAAGATATACTCCTAAGTGAAATAAATAAGTCACACATGTGTAAATACCAAATAGTTTCCCTGGTGTGAATATTCTGCAACAATGCATAAGATTCTAATAAGATTACTGACAATTAGAAATTTGAAGAAAGGAGCTAAAGGTGTAGGGAAGGTGTGATGCGTAGGGGAAGAACAAAAAGGGAAAAGAAAAAAATGTGAGAGAATGAAAAGATGAAAATAAAGTGTTTGTAGATGGGGAGGGGAGGAGGGGGTGAAGGGAGGGCAGAGAAAAGGGGAAAAAATGAGAATCAAGACTTGCCATGTAAAGGTACATGATCCCAACAATGAATGTAACTGTACTGTATCCCTAAAATGTACCAATAAACTCAATAAAATTAAATAAAAAAAATAAACGCTTTCAATATAAAAAAAAATCTGTGTGGATCTAGGGGTTCAATATACTTAAAGGCATGAGCACAGATGTAAATTGCGCATCATGCATACACACACACACACACACACACACACCTTTGCATATTGTGTATGTGTCTTAGCCAATTTTATTTTTCATTTAAAAATGATTTCCTTTCTTATAGATTTAGTCTAATCCCTGACTAGTAGATTCTAGCATACCAACTTAGAAATAATTGTAATAAGTCCTATTTTTCTCCATAACTTTAGGTAACACCTTCAAGTCATTTAAAGCCAATGAAACTATTGTATGTAAATTTATTAAAGTAAAAAAAAATTCTGGAAATAAAAGTGTTCTAGATTGATTTTGTTTCTTTTCTTTCTTTCTATATTTTCTTAGATATAAATTGTATAGTACTTTACTATTTGAGGTTTATATCTTTCTTCAAGTCTGAGCAGTTTTTAATATTTTCTTTGCTGTGTGTTACAGAAACTCACTTTTCAGAGAAGCTACAATTTCAAAAATAATTTGGTAAATTCAGAAACAAAGTAACTCTGCAAAAACGTAGGATAAATCATTAAGCCAATGTTTGTAAAGAGATGACAGGCCAGTGCCTTCTAAAATTCACAATATGAATTTTACTGAAATGTCTGAACACTTGAGCATTATAAGACAAAGCAATTCATATTTTACTTAATAATTACTACTCAAAATACAGTGTACATTCTGTTTTAAAATCCTGAATAGGAATTATATTTTAAGGCTATAGATAGAGTTACCCAAACTGAAAGCTATAATCCATTTTTCTTATGAGAATGCTATAAAAACATTTTTCCTTGTAATAGTATAAAAGACAATAAAATCTCATCATGTGCCAAACTAGATCAGTGATCTCCATCGAGAGGAAAATGTTCATATGGTCCATCAGGATTATTTCTTCACATATCGAGCCAGTATTTTGCTCAACTGAAGATTTTATAGACATATATTTATCTGATGACTTAAATTGATTCCCAGATATTATGTATAATAAATAGAAATAATTATCCTTCTTAAAAATTTGTACTCTTGGTTGCATTTTAATATATATCCATTAGTATCCTCTAATAAAAATTTCCAACAGTGGGTCTCAACCCTGAGTACAATAGAATCAAAATGGTGAGTTTATTAATATGATTATTTGTTCTTCATATTGATGTATAGGCCACACCCACTAAGTGATTCTGATTCAGTTGCACTAGGATGTACATGAACACTAAGCTTTTTCCTATAAATGAGAAGTATTGCCCCAATTCACCGTGTAATACATTGTTACAATGTGATCATGTAGCCTCAAATCTCAAATATTTTTAAATCCCTATAGTCTAACTATCAGGTGGTATGGTGTCAAAAGATAGAATATAAAATATTACAGTTTCAGATTAACTACCACAAATCATTCATAATTATATTTTAAAAATAATTTAATTTGGCTTTTATTTTCTTCACCTATTTCTTAACCTTAAATAGATAATTTTGAGAAAGAAATCAATCCACATGGGCCAGGGATTTAGCTCAGCGGTTCGGTGGCCTGCCTTGCAAGTGCAAGGACCCGAGTTCAATCCCCAGTACCAAAAAAAAAGAAAAAGAAATCAATCCACAGCAGACAGCAAGGCAATAAGTAAAAGTGCTTACTTTCTAAAAAATGTGCCAGCTATGTAATAGAGAGAATATATTTCTATAAATTGATACAGGATACCAATGGGAAACTGACAGTTTGTCATATTTAAAGACTCTCTTCCTGGAGGGAAAATATCTTTTAAAAATTATGTCAGACATATATTATGTAAATTTCTGATATACATTTTTCATCCACACTCAACTGTAAGTTTTATTTTTTTCACATACTCTTCAAAATATAGAGTTGATTTATTTCATATATTTAGTGTAACTGAAAATTCAATTTTTATCTCAAATCCGGTTCTGAAAACTGAATTCATTTCTTGTTTTCTTCCTAAATGTTAGGAACATACAAACCAACAAAATGAGAAAAAATACTTATCCATAACTTTAAACAAATGTTTGTACTGTGTTGTCTCATCTTCCCTTGTTCTCCTAAATCCACTTAGCCTGACAACTTGACACAAAAGCTGTTTTTATTGATAAGGAGCATCACCCAGGACAAACTTGTGGGCTAAAAAGTTCTTTTTTTCATAAGAAAATTTATCCCAAGTCTTCAAACTGTATGTTCAGCCATACTTTATGATTTTATTCTCAAAACCCATGTTTGCTAAATTGATGAGCTGTTCTGGTATACACTGCTTTGGCATCCTATTTCTTCCGGCAAACTCTGTCATATTATGAGGAGAAATAAGTTCAGTAGCAGGTGAAAGCATGAAGCCTTTTCCATCCACTTTGCCAAAAAGAAAGAACATGAAGGTACAATAGTTAAATGCTCTCCTGGATAGCCCGTGAAGAGATGGGAAGTCTTTCTGACTTGTTAAATTTCCAAGATCTGCCTTAAAACTACTTCTCATTAGTCAGAAACCAGTACTTCTAGTTCGTCTAAAAGGGGTAGAATGTTGAGAAGTCTAAAAGTAGACTTCATTTTCCCAGTGACTATGAACAGTTTTATTGGGTTGTTCTCCTCACACTTTAATGAGCATCCCAAACGTATTTTCAAAATACAGAATTGTATGTATAGTTCTAAAATGAAGTCTGAGATTTTGTATTTCCAGCAGATGCTGCTGAGGCCACTTGTTCAGTTACTCAGAGCACAGCTGCCAGAAGTGTCTGTGCAAGTTTTCTACCTTAGACCTTTTTGTAAGACCAATGAAACAGAGGAGAGGATAGGGAACTGAGGCCCCTTGTTTATTCTCTTGCCCTACACACAGGGACACATCAGTCATTCTTAGTTACGCACCTCAGTGCCTCTGACTAGCGAAGAAAGAACATTCTCTTCTAATTTCATAACCCTGTTCTACCTAGCATATGGAGACTTTTTGCCATCGAATATTGTATTTCAATAGGAAACTTCAAATAATGATCTAATGAGCTGGTGATAAAACTACTCTCAGCCACTGGGACTATATTCAGAATTGAATTGTGATTTTTCCCATGTGTAAGTGGCAATGAGTTAATAGGTTCTGTCACTAGTGGAGAAAACTGCTTTTTAAAAATTAACCCTGAACCTCATATGCATTTTATAGTTAATGGAACTGCAAGGAATATGGCATATATTACTTATGAGATAGTAGAAAACTCAAATGATTATTTCTTAGCTTCATCCTCTGTATATTATTAACTTTCTGCTTTTATCATTTGCAGACTGTACTGAATTTAAGTCAGAGAATTTCCTAGAGCATAATTAGTTCCAATAGTTATGGAGTGTTTAATATGACCAGGCAGGCGCTATTGTAGACTTCAGTTCAGTGAACTTCCATGAGGTCTATACAGCTATTTGCATTTTCATTTTAAAGTTAAGGAAATGAAACATTGAGAAACTGACTTAAATTTACACAATTGGTGTCAGAGGCAAGACTTGAAAACAAGTATTCCAGTTGTAATGCCCATATGAGCAGCCACATTATAATTCTAGCTTGCTAGTTATAATTTAAGAGAAACTAGGGATTCTCCTCAAAGACAGCCCTTGACCCATATTTTTTACAAAGAAACAAAAGCTACAGATGCTCAAATATATCTTTCTCATTATTGTCCTTATTAAATATAATACTCATAACTTAAAAGCAACATTTACAAAAAGAGAAATAACAACCTTGTATAAATCCACCTGTTTTTTCTCCTCTGTGCTTATACCCAGGTTTCCAAGTCCTGGTGGAAAAGATCCATGGTTGTTTGTCATGAAGTTATGACACGTTATCTTCCCGCTTAGCTGGACTATAGGATTCTTTTAGAAACTTTCTTTTGAGATAATTTATATCATTGTCCCTTCTTTCAGCCCTATCACACAGCTTTCTCTGATTCTCAGCAAATGTCCTTAGCTATTGTTTCCCAGAAATTATTGAGACCATTAGGTGTGAAAGCTCATTAACCTTGTCACTCTTACAAACATGTCTGTGTGTTTCCATCCAGTCAACTTTTTTCAGCTTTATTTCAATTTCTTGGAAAATGATGCCTTCTTCCCATCCAAAACTTGTTCTACACTGGCTGCTGTGGATAGCAGCTCATCATGCACCCCTCTCTATGTCTCTTGTAGTGTTTCCCTTGTTCTGAAGTTTCTGTTCCTTCTATATTCAAGCTTCTCCCACCATTAAAAGAAAAAAAAAAACTATGTTTACTTTGTATCTTTTACAACTAGTGTTTGATATCTCCCCTCACCTTAATCAAAATTATTTTAAGCAAGCATATATATCTGTTACATATATATTTATCTCTTGTTCTGACCTCAGTCTTCATGCTCCTTGATTTTATATTCTTCAAATCACCAATGACACCATGTTAAAGTTTAATGGACACTGGCCATTTTCTATCCCTTTAGTTTGTTCAGCTATCTGCATTATTATTCATTTTATTTAAAATTCTGTCCCCTGTTCTGCTGTAAGATAACACTTTGTTTTTTCCCGGTAATAGTGTGAAATGGTGCAACGGGGCAAGAAAAACCATTGAGAGCAAGATAATCAATCATATACGGTTTTGATATAGCTTTATAGAATATTAATTCACATAGAACAAAAGGAGCAGGCCCTCATTTTAATGTTAATCATAAAATATGGCTCTGAAGTCTTTCTCTAAATGTTAGGGTTAGGGTTTGAAAAACTTTGAGAATCTCCTCTTCCCTCCAGATACCACAAATACTCCATCTTGAGAAATGAATCCAAAGAATAATCAGCGGAAAGAAGAAAGGTTCGTCTTTGGCAAAGTAATGTCTGATCCATTGTGAACTTTTTGTGTGTAAAACTCACCATTGTAACTAAGGTCAGAAAACATGATAGTGGTTCTTCGAAGGCATTGCATTGAACTTCCGCTTTTAACTGTTCTTTGCTGAAGACATTAGGTTGGAAACTAGAATCTCATAAGTCATTTTTTCAATTTTGGAAAAATCTGTTTGGATATTTTTCCAAAATTTTACACATTCTTGAACTCTTACTTGTAATTTATTTATTTACTTCTTTCTTTCTTTTTCTTTTTTTTTTTTTTTTCTTTTTTTTTTGGCACTGGGGATAGAACTCGGGTCCTTGCACTTGCAAGGCAGACCACCGAATCGCTGAGCTAAGGTCCCTGGCCCCTCTCACTTGTAATTTAAAGAGGTGAGTTTGTGAGTTTACTGATTCTGGAAGATTTGAATTATTCATGTATTCTGCTTTTTTTTTCTTACTTTTTTGGTACCTGGCATCGAACTCAGGTCCTTGTGCTTGCGAGGCAGGCAGTGGAACCACTGAGCTAAATCCCTGGCCGGTATTCTGCCTTTTAAATCTTCCTATCTTGTGCGATTCCTAGGTTTACTAATTCTCTGCCTCTGTTTTCTTATCTGTAAAATAAGGACAAAAATACCATTTGCCTAGAAAGGGATTTTGTGAATATTTCTTCAAGTCTATTTTACATGTTTAATTACTCTACTTGTTTTGTCCTTTCTCATTTTCCTGCCTTGCATTTGAAGTGC
Organism: Fukomys damarensis; assembly: GCF_012274545.1. Classification (NCBI taxonomy): domain Eukaryota; kingdom Metazoa; phylum Chordata; class Mammalia; order Rodentia; family Bathyergidae; genus Fukomys; species Fukomys damarensis. The sequence continues at coordinate 34,730,962 of NW_022900914.1, read as the reverse complement.
CGTATTTATAAGAAAGCACTGAGAAGTGAACTTCTATTTACTGAATTGATTCATTGCATGCACAACTACAAAACGTTTTTCATCTTACAAACGATGGGAAACTGGAAATCTCAAGTCACTACAGGTGTCTCAGGACTTAAAAGCAAATAATAAAGCTGCTTAATAGAGTTGTTGGGTGCTCAATATATAAAATTGCTTCATTATTTAATTATAGCAATTTTCATTAGCAGAATCCCCATTTATTGCTGTGATTCCATATTCAATCTGGTTTATATTAAATGTAACAGTTATTTCCATTAGTAGATCGTAGAAGTGATGATGGGAGTACCAATAACTGAGCAAACTTTTATTGTTTTACTCAAGCAGATTAATAAAAAAAGTAAATTCAATCCTGTTTGTGCCTTTCCCGAGTACTGCTACTTTCTCCTCTTTTGTATATTGATTATCCTTGTTGTTCTTTTTCAGATCTTATTTTAGTTTCTTTATCTTTATTTCTCTACTCTTACGCAGGCAGATTTTTATCCAAAATTCAAAGAAAAAGTTCAACCAACTTCAAGGTACAATGCTGGCTTCATTCATATATATAATCATGATAAATTCCTGTCAATATAAATGTTGGGCCTTTTGATATTTTAATCTTAGAACAAATATTAATTTGACGTGATCTAGAGTTTTTCCTGTTACCTTGATAAATGGTTTATTTCCTTTATCTTACTTTGAAGTAGACGGCAGGTGTATATTTGTGTTGGTTTGGAGTCAAGAAATAGATTATGGGCTGGGGATTTAACTCAGTTGTTCCACTGCCTGACTCGCAAGTGCAAGGTCCTGAGTTCATTCACAGGGACCAAAAAAAAAAAAAAAAGATTCTGAATGTGAGATGTTGTTCAATATTACAGTAAGAGAATAGATTAAAAAAAATTGATTAAGGCAAGTGAATTGACAGTTTTGTAAAAATATTCTCTTCTATTTTTTAATAATGCTGTATGCTACTCTGCTTTTGTAGGTATCAACCTCTGTTACTTCTTTGAAATCAAATGAGAGTATTTTTAAAAGTTACTACCTTAATTTAATTTTCATAGAATTCATACATGTGAACTGCTAGAAGCAAAGTAAAATCACTATAAATCATGTAGCAAGATATTTTAAATGGCTTACTGCTATAATTTAAATTTAAAAAGCTATCAGAAGTATTAGATAAAGAACTTTATTTACTTTAGAGTACCATAGCTTTTTCTGAAAGTGTTTACTTGTTCTGGAACCAAAACTCAGAAAGAATACAAGTACTTAGGGCCGGGGATTTAGCTCATTGGTTCTGCTGTCTGCCTCACAAGCTCAAGGTCCCAAGTTGTACCCCCGCAAAAAAAAAGTCTACTGAAGAGTGCAAGTACCAGGTTCTGGAAAAGTGATTAAAGTTGTGGAAGTAAAAAGTAAAGAAGTAAAGTGAATATATTTATAATCTCTTCAAAACATATATGATGGCATGATGTGAGATATAATGATAGCACTTTTATTTCATGTATTTGCAAAATCATTCAAACATGAATATTCACTACATAGAACATTCATAAAATAATTAATATTTAAATTCCAGAAAGTTTTTAACATTCTTAAATATCTTAGGGTAAATATTATTTGGTGATCTTTTCTCTTAGTAGTTATAGAGCTATTTTAAGAGTTCTTCTCTTTTAAATTCAAAGATATATTAGTATTCTTATTCCCAAGATTTCGCAAGCCTACTTACACTTGCCTAACATTTAAATTTCATAGACTACTTCTACTCTATTATCTCCATATATCCATATATTTACATTATACTTAGACTCTATACCAAGGTGACACTCTTCTAATTTGACATTCTTTGTCAATATGATGTATTTTGAAGGCAAAGACTGTACTGACATTTCATTATTAATGTCATTATTAATTTTCAAACTATGACATGACTCCCCAGAACTGTTGATTTGTCACAAATCTATTAACATAGCACAGTGTTCTCAAAACACACAATAAATACGTATTTCCTATAGTAGATACAGCTGAATCCCAAGGTGAGTACTTCAGGTGTACTTACAGAAAAGTATAAATGAAGAATTAAAACGCTATTCTTCACAGACTTAAAAATATCCAATAAAACCAACAAAAACAAACCTCAAACAATTCTTATTCAGAAGGCATACTTTGTTCCTCTGAGTATAGGTGTCTAGTCTTATTCAGGAGGCATACTTTGTTTCTCTGAGTATAGGTGTGTTGATTGGCATTGAGAATTGAAAGATTAGGACATTAGGAGTTTTCCCCATCAGACAGCTTCCATGGAGTCATCTGAGGTTCCTAGGTTCCTGCGTTGCTATCCACACCATCTCAGAGCTACTGAGCAGACATTCTATTCTTTGGGGAAAAAATTACGGAGCCTAAAATTAGTCACAATCCTTTGATTTATTTGATATCTCTCTTCATTAAATCCCTAAGTGTATAAGTATAAAAATAACTTGATTCATATAATTTTATTACTTTATCACATCTTCTCAGTGTGAATTTGTTTTCTATCTATATTTACTGGCAGTAAGACTGCTCAGTGGAAATAAGGGAAACAAATTAATTGCACAGTACCATTTCCATTAAGACCTACATGAGGAAATACACTAATTTATTCAGTCTAAAATTTGAGGATGATTTCATATGTAAGAATACTAAAGCATATTTAAAGTAGTTAAAACTGAAGATTTTAAAGATAGCTGATTTTACACACTTAAGAAATAATCTCAAAAATATTAATATCTATGATGCTGTTCTGATAACACAAACAAATTAGGGTCCTTTAGTTATTTTTATATTTCACATTATGGCCTAAAAAGTAAAATGCAAGACTTAGTTTCACTTATACTCAACTTTACTTGGTCAAGTACTTTTCATTTAAACTATCTCTATTTTTCAATATTTTAATATATTCTTAGCAATGTAATTTGAATTATTGGAGAATCTAATTTGGATAGTCCTGAAAATACTGTAGACTAACAAGAAGAAATTAATAATGTGAAACACTGAAAGTGTACATAGATTTCTAATCAGGAAGAATTGACTGGATAATTATATATATACTATGTGATAAAATTTACCTATTTATAAAATATTGTGTAGAATACATTATATTCTATTTATAAGATTAATATTGTTATTATTTTACAAATAAGTCCATGGGAGTTTAATTCCACTGGGAACACTGAAGACACTTACCTTGCTGTTTTCTCAGTTAAGACGTAAAGAGGAAGGGTCTATGTAATCCTCATCAGTCCTTGGTCAGGAAGCTGTTTACAGGGAACCTCAGCCACTAATAGTTTTAACCTGTCATCCAAGTGTGCAATGCTGGTTCTTAGGTCAGATGAAGTCCTCTGGGAGCAAGATACAGAAGCTAGATTTTAGAAGGTGGGATGGTATTCATTGAACAGTAAGTGGTAAGGGGATATAGTCGGATTTTGACAGGATCTGCTTCATCTTCTGGAAATAAATTTCCTTTTAAAACTGAGAAATAAACTAAATGTAATGAAAGCTAATGTAATGAAAGATGTGTAATGAAAGATAGCGTGGCTGATGGAAGCTGATAGATAAATATTCAGATCTATTTTTTTTCAGCAACAGAAATATTTAGTAAATACGTGATAATGATGACAAATCACATTAACGATGCTAGATTAATTGTAACATTAATTTAAAGTGCTGCCAGATTGGCTATATCATTTCTGAATGAGAATTTAATTAGGTTAGTAACAACACATAAATAACATAGTTTGTAAGAAAGCTCTCCTAGGAGGAAACAGAAAACAACTTGCTAAGCCCATCTGTATTTTGTTATATGATATAATATATAACCAAGCCCTGCAGAAATATCATTCTTAGGAACTTGTCTTACCATTATGCAAATTTAAATTTTCATATAAGTATTAGCGAACTACTCTTAAACAGCATGACACATAATACAGGCTGAATTTGCTAAGTATCATAGAAAAATGACCTATTTCTTTTCAGTGCTGCTTATAACAGCCATAGTAGCAAACCACCCTTTCTTTTTTTTCTCTCTCTTAGCAATGGTCTTTAGTAACTTGAAGAATTGCTGTTAAAACATATTTAGCTTGAATATGTAACCTGCTGTGAATAATAAATTATTAAACTTGAACTCTTTTTCCTTAGACTGTGATACCTCAACAGTGTATGTTCCAGAATTTTAAAATCTAGACTCTGCCATATTAGGCAGGCTAAATTTGGGAAAGTGTTTAGTTCAGTTTCTCTCAGCCTAGGCCTCTTTATCTATGAAATTAAGAACATGATACACATCGTGAATTTTGTAATTTGTAAATGAGTTAATACTGAGATTGCCAAACAGAAAGTTTAATACAGTAAATAGTAATACATTCAGAAGGTAATTTGGTGTTTAAGAATACCAATGCTCAACATGTCATTTATTGACCTTTGTAATGCAAAACATCTCTTCTCCTCTCTGTGGTGACTTCTGTCTCTGGCAGAGTCCAACCTAAATATGAACCTTTCTAGTTACGAACCATATACACGATAAGTGCTCCAATTATTATGGTTTCGTGTCTCCTTCTTTTTTTTTTTTTTTCTTCTTTCTTTTTTTGGTACTGGGGATTGAACTCGGGTCCTTGCGCTTGCGAAGCAGGCAGCAGAACCACTGAGCTAAATCCCCAGCCTAATTAATATGGTTTGGGGTTGCCTTCATGGCTACTGTGTTCTTTTTGCATGGAAATTCCCTGTAAATACTCTTATGGATTAAAGGGTGTCAGACACACCTCTAACACTTGTGGGACCTGTAGCAACAGAACAGATGGAAGATAATATAAGCTTTTTATAAAAGTTACAACCAAAATAACATGATTGATTCTAACATAACTATGCTGTGAAACTAATATAATATCTTCTATTTTTTTCTTTTCTGGGCTAATATTACGTGATTTTGCTTACATATAGAATCTAAAATAATCAAATATATAGAAAGAGAAAGAATGATGATTACTAGGGGAGGAAAATGGGAAAGTGTTGGTCAAAAAGTACAAAGTTGCAATTATGGTTGATAAAGATTGACTGTACCACATAAGTCATGCGGTTACAATATTACGTTTTACATTAAAATTTTACTGAATGGTTGCATATGATAAAGACTTTTGCCATAAAAGAAAAAACAAAACAAGACAGTTGAAGACATAAAAATATATGAAAGAGATAGAGAAAACTTTGCGAGGTGATCACACTGTGGTTATTTTATGTGTGATGCCTATCCTCAGATATTCCAAGTTTGATTTGAGTACATTAAATATCTAAAGCTTTTACTATGTTATTTATGCCCTAATAAAGTTGTTGAAATATCCATGTATTAGAAAAATTGGAATTTATGTATTAATATCTCATTTTAAAAGACTGCATTTTTGAAAAATATAAGCAAACTAACATTGTTATACATTCCTGAATATTTTATTGATGGGCCCATGACATTTGGATATCTAATAAAGTGGGATTGACATAATACTTATACTGTATGTTTCATACTATCTTAGCTTTATTTTATCAACATTAACAATTATGTTGTTATATTCACATTTTTAATATATTTTGTTTTCTTGATAGTACCACATTAGTCAGCTTTTAAAAAGAAATTATTTTGGACCATTAACTGAAACATTGGAGTGAAAAGATCTTAAAAACAGACTTTGCATAATTTTTAAAGTCAATTTTTAGGTATAATATTCATGCAATTAAATTGATCCTTTTAAGTGTACAGCTGATATATATGACAAATGCTTATAATCGTGTAAACACCAAAGCGATGAAGTTACTGGGTATTTCCAGCACTCTAAGAAGTTCCCTCATGCCTCCTTGTAGATAATTCTTCCAGTGCTTTCAGCACAAACAGCTCTTACTGAGTTATTATAGTCCTGGTTATTTTATT